>NC_072852.1:34065306-34372512 GCF_028858705.1 Grus americana | reverse complement strand
CCTGAAGATAAACGAATGGAGAGCTGTGGACTCTGCATTAGAAATAAGTAAACATGGGTCTATAAATCTGGTCTCCTGCTCCTGCCTTGCCCCAAATGCTCCTACTGTGCCTTTGCTGATTTACAGATAAAATTCCACTGTACAGAATTTTGTATTGGACTGTGTCCTTGCATCCGATTTTCATAAAAAAGTTCAGCATTTTTTCTGATCTGTATGAATATTACCTGATAATGAGTAACTAGAATGCAGCTCTGTCGGATGTGCAATTTGCTGTATTATTTCTCTCAGCAAACAACTACTGAAACTGGAAAATATTTCATAAAACAAAAGCAAAACAGAGAGATCCAACCCCAACAGTGTGCTACTGTTTACATCATAACAGACAGGGGAGTGGAGAGCCCATTGGAAAAATACATGTTTGACACTCCAAACTACAGCTACCTTTCACGTGTACATTATTTCACATTTTCTACATATATACCCCATACTGTGAAGCATGCTTGAATTGTATCATCACCTCTGTTACCCTGTAGGCCCATAATATGGCATTGCCATTGCTAGTATCAGATCACAGGCTTTGTACTGAGTTTGCAAGGTCTCAGGACAGAGGCTTGTCAGGCTTGCCCTGTCTGACCCGTTCTAGACGGGCCCGCAGCTTTGCTTTACCTGGTTCAGCTACAACAGCATTTTTTCTAATTGACCAGGTGGCTATGGCTAATCTGTTGTACTTTTGTTTTCCTTTGTATGGTACCACCACGGTTTTACAACTTTAACGCTACTATGTAGTATACAGAAATACCAGCCTGGTAGGACAGCAGCGGCATCGAGAAGTGGAGACACAGGATGTGGCATGGAGGAGGGCAGAGATGGGATGGTAAAAGATGGGCACAGGCTGGCACTGGAGACCCCACGGCTATAAACAACGCACCAGTGGCCAGCTAAAGAAATTCAGACCTGGGGCTGGACAAAACTGCTTTTAGAGGTAACAAGGAGGACAAAGAAGTATCTAACATTCGTGAAAGGTACTGTGTATAGTAAACTCGGCTGTAACGTGGAGCTTCAGATCGGTGAAGACAAAGCAAGGTCTAAAAGTCTGTTAGCAAACATAAAAATGCCCCCAGGTAGATGCTAGAGTCAGGAAAAAGAAACCATCAAGATGAACATCATTTCCTTCCCAGCAAAGGACTCTAGATGCCAATGACACACCGTAATGCCCTCCTGACCCCCACCAGACTGAAACTGCCCATTTCAGGACCCGGAGGAGCAGGGGGAGGGTGGATGAAACACCAAGAAAAGCAGTAGAAACTAAGAAGTGTGTGTATAACAATTTTGACATTATTATTATTACTGAAACATTTTCTGCATAGAAATATTAGTTTCTGTAATAATTAGATTTCAACTAATAATGATTCTTGGATTAAACTGTTAAAATTTAAATCATACTAATAATAAATTTTTGGCTTTATCTATGAGACGTTTCTTCTTCGCCCTTAAATAACGTTTTGAGTGTAACACCTCTATCAGTCTGATTATAAAACCTGTTATTTAAGAACAGCCCCACTGGAAATAGAGAAATAAAATAAAATAATATAAAAGACAAAAACCCAAAACACAATAAAATGTATTTGAAAGCAATATTAAAAAAAGGGGAAACTTAAAAAATAATGAGCTAAACCTACTGACTTCCATGAAAATCAATACAGCCACAGCACTTAGGAAAATGAAGCTTCAATCTAGGTGATGAAATAGCCTTCGGGGCTTCATTTGGCTCACAGCGTTGTTAAGTGTGAGCATGTACTGTTCAGGTAGTGACATTATCACCTGCAAACACATAGCTGTATTATTATTAGTGTGCAGGAGAAGAGCAGATGACTATTAACTTTTCACGCTAATGCCAATATCAGGTTGTGAAATCCAAACCCAACAAAGTGGCCATTTTGCTCTTTAGAGTCTAAGAAAGTGTTGTCCAAAATCTATTGACTGTTACCATTTTTCTCCTTACTGACAAACAAAAGACAACTTAATTTTAGCAATATCCATAAAACCATTTTCCCAAGAAATTCAAGGTGCCTAGTAGGAGTAATCTACATTGTTTGTTAATAGGTACACTAATAGCGCAAATGTAGAAGCCCATAAATCCAACTGCTTCCCTCTTTGGATCACAGCTCAGGTCTGCATGATGCTTTCATACACGGTATTTTCTCTCCGTGGTCTCCGATACCAGTCTGTGCTATCAGTCTGTGCTCACCTCTGGGACATGAGTGACACACACTACGTTCTTTAAGTTCTCAGCTCATAATTACGTGAAGTTTACTTGATCAGCTTTAGTCCTTATTGCTGAGGTGCCTGTACTCTGCCGTATCTGGGATCTCATTAGTAACTGGATCCAAAATACCATATTTTGAATGTATCTCTACTTGCACAGTTTGAAAAATAAAGTCATACAGCCATACTGTTAGCTCATAGTTTTATCTCTCATACTGCATGAACGGATTGTTTCTTCTTTATATCCATCAGCATAAAATTTTTAATATTCATCTATTTCAGTGGTTTCCAACCTTGGGGGGGGCTGCAGCATACCTCTATGCAGTTTATGAAGAAGAAACCAACCTAGAACCAGCAGGCTTAAATCAGCTGCACAGAGGTCTCTAACCTCACTGGCAAGTTTTGTGGGATGTGCAAATCAAATGAGGTTATTGCCTCATTTCACTCTAGTCATGAGGAAAGGCCAGCCAGAGGATGAATTTAAGATCACCGAGGGGTTCATCCTAGTGTTGCAATGAGCAAAGGCAGCACCTCTGATTTCCATCAGCTACCTCATTAAACCCAGAAGCACAAAAAATAGTGGATGCTGCAAAAGAGGAGATCACGGTATTTTGATTTTCTTCCCTTTGTTTCTAGTTCCACACGCCAAACCAATGCACACACACTCTGCTGCAATGCCAGGTATTGGCTTAAGACCCTACAGCGGAGCTGGCAGCACTGATTTGGTATCTCTTCAAGTAAAGATATTTTTAGTAATGGTAACTGGGCATCAAAGCTATTCTTTCTGTGATGATCTGGCCCTTCTCTGCCATCACCTGAGGAGAAGAGAAGGCATTGCCTGGGGAAGCCCTGTCCTGACCCCAGGCCGGGACACGCAGCTGCCCTGGGGCTCCTGGCCGGCTGCTGGCGAGGCAGCCCAGGGGCACGACGGCAACACCCAGCGCCCTGGCTGGCTGCAGGATTGCTCCTTGCTGCTGGGTGGTTTTTATTGCAGGCTCTGGGCCGCGCTTCCCAACCCTGGAGGAGCAGGACCAGGTGCCAGCAGGATTCAGCAAGGATCATAATCTGCATGGGAGGGTGACGCTAGCTCTTAGCACACCGCATCCCACGCTTCGTGCATGTACAACCCCACGTCCCTCAGATGCCACCCCTTTCCACCCAGGGAAAACTGTCACAGAGAAGGTGGGACCAGGATTCAAAGCTGGTAAGGATTAATGGCAAACAAATGTGCCATGCTTTCATCTCCCCTCCTGTCTGAGTGTAACTCATAGGGTGTTTGGTACACAGTAAATATAAAATAACACTAAAAATAATATAAACACTGTTCAGATATAATCATGAAAGAGGACAAACGCACACTGAATATTTCTGCTTTAAATAGTGATGATATATGCTGTATTTAATGCTAGGAACACACTTATACTTTAAAGCTCTCAGAGTAAATAAACAAAAATAGAGGGAAAGAAGTATATGCATATATGAATGTGTATATGTTTGCTTGTTCCACAAACTGCCTATAGCAATTTTTATTTAATTTATAAAAATGCTTTTAACTTATGAGGTAGAAGGCTGTGCATTTTCAGGTATCTTTGCATCTCTTAGATAGCTTTGTTTCAACTCTCAGAACATACTGGACAGGCAGACAGCTAGAGGAAATTTAATGAGAGGCAATGGCTATGTATTTTTGCAAGTGTTTGAAGTAAGAAATGAACAGCTGGAATTCAGACGCAAAGGCCCAACCCCGCTGTGGTTATCTCTAACTTCATTGCAGTGCTGCAATTTGCAGTGATCTCTGCAGCTGAGATCTCTGCAGCTGGGAGCTGCTAAAGTACAAACATCATTTTAATATTTCATTCAAACATACATAAGGAGAGAAGTCAGCAGCCATGACTAGAATTCACTTTCATGCCTGTGAGATCAAATCTACTTCTCAGTTTCTGGCCTCCGTTTCTTTGCCAATACCTTATCCGGAAAGGAAGGAAGTTTGACAGACACTGCAGTTTCACTAAACCAGAAATATACATCTGCTCTTACCCTTACCACCTGTATACTTGTATGGCTTCAGTGGGGCTACTTAGCTCCCACAGTGAAAGATGGCACATTATTCTTCAAAAGACCTCCTGCTTCTTGTCAGTATTATCTGTGCTAATCTATTCCTAGTTTTCAAGTCCAGAAAGTTCGAATTGATCTGCTCATCTGTTTTGGCTTCACCTGCTTGGATTGTTATGGGCAATAACAATCACAAAACCCCAACTGTGGCACAAAGTCCCTAATTGCAGACACAGCTACACCTTTTATCTTAGTCTTGATTTAAAGAATTCAAAATATGGAAAATCCACTATAACACTGGAGTAAGTGCTTCAGTTGAGCTCCAAGGTGCTGAGAAAGAAGACTGAAGACAGTTTGCAGGACCAGACGTACGTGTAGAAAGGCTATCTCTGCACCATATGGCAATGCAATAACTCCCTCTTTGACAGCTAAAGCAGCAGTACGGCCTCTTTTTATGTGTGTGCTTGGCCTTGAATGACCCCTTCCATTAAAAAATCATTACAGAATCCTTTAGTCTGTTATCCATTTTTGCTAATTCAGAGGCAACAATTCCCAGGCCACTCAGGTCCCACACAAGCTCTGGGTCTCTGCACTTTGAATTTACACATTAATGCATTTTGAGCCAGACAAAGCTGTGCATGCACGTGTCCTCAAAACAGTGACCCTTGTTACTGAAATGTCCGAATTGGTATTTAGCTTTTCCACAGGAAGCTCAAAGTAATCTCAAAATTTCAGACCACCTAAAATAAGGAATGCTTGCATTTCAGTGAAAAACCTGTATCCATGCCTATATGCACTGGCAGATGCCTGATTTGTGATAGACGGCACTACCTCTCTCTCCCCTGAGACTACAGCCTGGGTATCGTCTTCTATTAACTCCTCATAACCTGGTAGTGCCTTGATACTGCAGATCTGTTCTGCATAACATGTCACAGATATGACAATTCCTATCAAAACCCACAGCTAAAACTCTTACTGAGGCTCTCATCATCTGCTGTTCAGTTACGTCAGCATCTTCTCCTCTGGCCTTCACAAGTGCAGTTGCTCTCTACCGATATAGAAATGCTGCTGCAAAGACCATTCTCCTAGTCTGTTTCTTTGACCATGTCACTCTTTTCTTTGATCAAATAAAGTATAGGCCACTTCCTTTCATATTCAAATCCCTTCAGATCTTTCACCACCCTATGTACAGACTGTCTATACGACAGCTGCTCCTTCAATCAGCTTATAAATTCAGGCTATGAATCTTTTCTCTATTTAAATAAACTTTTCTCTGTCCAGTTCCCTATCAGCTGCAGAGCTTTCTCCTTTCTCACTCTCCGTTATAACTCTTCTTCTTCTTTGCTCTCTGTGAGAAAAACAATATCCATTTGGTGTCCTGGGTTACCTGTCATCCTGACGAATGAAATCACTATTGCTTATACCCATCTGTCTAACCAGCCATAACTCATGGCTTTTCTTTAGCAATGGAGTGCTCTAGAACTGGAGCTGCATTTTGGTTGTCTTTGAGCATCACCTAGCACAATACTACCCCAGTCCTCAGTGACCATTGCTAGTTTCTTGACAGGACAAATATTGCTAGTAGCGTGAAGAATTAATGGCTATTTATTCTTTCTGTTACATTAGGAACAAATTGTTTTTGAAAACAAGCCAGTGCACAAGGAAGGACAGACACTAAAGGTCTCACATCTTGAGATGTGTAGTTACCAGGAAAAACAGTAATCACCATTTCCAGCTGAGGGCAAGGACTGTTCTTTCTTACAGCTACCCTTCAAGTTTTAGCTGCTCGTGAGAGTCAAAGAGGAACAAGGTGAAACAAGTTTTTCCACGCCAGAGGTGCAGCAGACATCACTAAGCACAGGCCTCTGTGCACACCCAGGCTGTCCTGGGAGCAAGTCCACCAGTTTTTCCATCAGGCAAATGGAAGGTCTCATATATCTCAGTGACACTGTGACGTTCCTCTTTTTTGTAACTCACTCTTGCCTGTTGATTAGCTATTCGCAACTGCTGAAAACACTGATTAAAAAAAAAAAAAGCTGCTTAAAAGTAAATGTTCTTCTATTTTGTCTCTAAGTTTCTCCAATTTTTATAAGCCTTTACTCTTGCTTTACTGTCCCAATCCTGTCTGATCTTGGCTGAGCTAAATAGCTATCAGGTAATTCTTCCGGATGAGAAACACCAGTGTGAGCTTTTCCAGTTAATTCTTGAGTCTGATAAGCTGCTAAATAAAGTGGTAATGTTACAATACTGTGTACCTGTAAGAGACAAAAAATTGGCTCCTACCAAGCACTGTCTCTTGCTCCCTACATGAAACTTCCCTAAGCCACCAGCAAGTCAGTCGTAATGGTTTTTCTAACTACCTCAGTGACACACTTTATGAAAGCCATTTCTGTGGTGAAGAGAAGAAATGAACATTCGCTAATAATATGCAATACTTATATTTACAGATTTCCTCAGACTACAGCTTGCTGCCAAGGGAAATCACTCACGACAGAGCAATCAATCTTTCTGGCACCCTAGAAGACCAAATATCTGACTATGATGCAGAGAATAAAAATAAACTTTAAATACATTTCTATGTAATCATCTTCAACAATATGAGTACATACGCACTAATGCACGTACCACTGCATTGTGGAATATATACCCACATCGCAGCTGAACAGTAATACGAAATCTGGAGCATTTCAGGATTTGCAAAGACTGCTAATGCCATTTGTACCTGTTTGAGAACAGTAAGCTCTACTTAGAGTTCTGAAGTAATTTTGCATTAAGGAAACTGTCTCCAACTAATTTCAGCTGCATTAAAAAGTATATTGTCCCTTTCTCTTTCCAAATACCCACATACATGCATTTCCTTGTTGTCTGATATCCAAACGGTGTTTTTTAGTGTTGCCTAAACTGAAGAAGATAGATTTGCAGTAAAATACCTGAGCAGATATTTTCCTCGGTATGAGCTTTGCAGCATAATAAAAATGGTGTTATAGAAATGAAGAGTATCTGGAGCAGGGGGATTACTATATGTTGCTCACTGTAGATGGAAATTAAATCGTCTGGCTCAGATTTAGAAATGGATGACTGAGGAGCTGTTCTGTTCTCGACAAAATTCCTTCAGATCACATGTGTGTTTTGTTACAAACAAAACTATAAACTTGCCCTTTGTTATTAAGCACAATCTGTGGCAGGTTTGGACCAATGGTCTCAATCTGAAACTTTCATCCAACTTGTTTTGGTTTAACTGTAACCGTAAATTACACATGTGCTTGTGCCGGGTTCAACTTGCTGTGATTAAGGTAGTGAAACAGTAATATTAATTTTCTATTGAAGAAAAAAACAGGATGATATGCTGCATTTGACTGATACTGAGAAAATTAATAGACCTTAAGAAGATGACAGAAAGTAAAACCACCGGATGCATATGGAACACAGGGAGAAGTGTGTCTCATAAATTTAAATGTGGGGTTGCAAACAAGTCAATGCAAATTCTCTTTCCTTTAAAAATATCAGTAATAACTCTTTTCCAAAATTATTTTCCTCCTCATAACTTGTGCTAACTAATATACCAGTTTTAACGTATAAGAAAAGAAAAAGGAAACTGTGTACAAATGTTGAAAGAAGAAAGGCTGACTTCGCAAAATGTGGCCATCTGCACTTAAGTTTTTGTTTCACGGACAACAGTAATATGGAATATATTTGGTCTTGCCAGCTCCCTCTCTTGTTTTTCAGTTGAAGTTAAAATAATTTTCTGTGTCCTGAGTTTTAGCCTGCTAATAGGATTAGCAGTGGCAGCACACTGTACTTGTGAACAAGTTGCCTTCGTTTCCTGAAGGCAACATATCCCATTCCTGAACTCCTCCTCCACGCTCCCTCTCTACCCCCGGTTTCATCTTCAAAAGCTTTGCTGTGGCCATTAGGCACATCTGTTCCCAAAGTAACAGCGGCTTGTTTGGTAGCAGTTTGGGTGGCAGTACGAAATGCATACATTATGTTTGCATAACCATTATGTAAACACATCTGGGTAGCAAAAGAGGATATAAGGAAACACATAAAGCTTAGGGGGTGTGCATATAAAAATAAAATCAGCTTTGCTTGCATATCAGTATCTCTGGAACGTGTTTTCAAACTGTCATCAACAATCTAGCACACAAGTGAAAATGGATATATGTTATATGGGCGTTTATTTTGTCCATTCTTTTTTGCGTTACACATGCTGCCAAATCAGTCCCTAACGTTTATTGTGTGGATTAGATCACCATTCACCAGGATGGGAACTAGCACCCAGCTCCCTTGTAACCACCTACATTTAGAGGTCCTGAGCTTCCAGCTGAATCACACTTGGGGTGTTTCAGCTGAGTCCCACTCCAGAAGTCTGACGAGCCACTCACGGCCCGTCAGTACATGCAACAAAGCAGATGTCCTTCCTCACACTGAAGTTCTTCAGAATACGCAAGCTCTAACTGGCCACGAAGGCTGGGCTAATGACCTCTGAATACCTTTTCTGTGTTGGTCATGATCTACCTACTTTTTTCTGTGACTCATAGTAATTTTAATAATCAAATGAGACAGTTTCTCTTGACTCCCTCACCAGGTCAGGAAGCTAAACAGCAGAACGCTAACCAAATTGCTCTGGTGAGGTACATCCTCATCAAATAGAAGCATCTCCCTTTGCCACCTGAAATTAAAACTCAGTACAAACCACTACCTATTTCAACAGAATCTGAATGGAATGGTCCACCTTTCTGACAGAAATGGACTGGAAGAGTTCCTGGAAAGTACAAATCCATGAAAACAAAGGGAAAGAGCCTTCTCAACTGTGCTGGTGTGAAATACAGAATCAGTCCAGTGCATGAGATACAGACTGCCAAATTCAGTAACAACGGACCCAGGAAACTACGTTTGGCCACAGAACTCGAACAGCCACCTCAGAGTCCTCAGCAGCTTGTGGTGCCCACAGGGTTTTCTGCCTTACAGTGTCCCCTCAGAGACTGAGGTGCTGAACAGCAACCGGGTCTTCACCAACCATCTAGGTAAGGAAAAAGGGATATGAACACAAAGGTGCCCCCCCAGTTTCACCCGAGAGACTGAAAGATAAAATGCGAGGTTCCCACAATGGTCACGGTCCCCTCTCAGACAATTTCTGGTGAGTACAGCACTCAGTACTGGATCAAGGCCTCAAAGTGATGTGCAGTGTCTTTTTATAAGTGTATTAAATTTTAACTGTATTATTATATTATATTAAATACTTTCCCAATTTCTAAAAGAAGACGTTCTTTAATTACAAAGCAATTTACTGAATCAGACACCTAACATACTCATCTTCATCAACACAGAGAAGCAAAATTAAAGGAAAATCCAGTTGCTAAGAACCACTATAAGTTCTTTGTAATTTCTCATTGTATTTTACATCATTTGGCTAAAGGGACTTTGAGAAAAATAAGAAAACAATAGTGTCCCTACACAAGTACAGGTCTACTAGATTTATTATTTTCAGTAATAATAAAAGGCTACATAAAACTAGTGTGCTGCTTGGATTATTATACTGTATCTTCATATAGACCACAGCATTACATTAGTCATTCACTACAGTTCAGTGACATGAAATATCCTCTTATTACAGAAAGTGTATGTCACGTAATAGGCACAGAAATTATTTACTTAAGCTCTCCCCTTCCCAGCTGCCCTCCCCTCTCTAAAAATCCATTCATTTCCTTATCCCTTGGGGAAATGCTGCTGGTACTCTCTGTATGTTATGCATACATAAATTACATGCCTTAAAGAATGAACAAAATCATAAACCCAAAAATATAGCCTCCAATGTGAATGAAAATTAGGGAAGATAACTCTTCTCTACAGCCTCCTCTCTGACCCCAATGCAAAAAACTCCCTTCCTGAGTGTGAGAGAGGAAAAATGCAATTTCAGCTTTTTTATACCAGAGCAATATATCTGCCTTTGCCAAGTGCATGCAGAAAGCATGAACTTCATCCTAAAAGGTTTTCAATGTTTAGAAACCTCCTGGGACAACTTGTCAAAAACACAGTGAACCAAGTTCTAATTGCACAAACTCACCCTGGTCTTGACAAACACAACAGTTTGGTTTGAATTTCAAAACTGTTCCCATCAACATCCTTGGGAGCAGAGAGAATGTTGTTAAGGTGTCTTTTTGAATCTCTAAGACAAAATCAGAGGCTAGGGGTATGCCTTGAATGAATGAAAGTGTTCTCCTAGTGAGATTTGAATCTAAATATAGCAACTATGCTGATTAAGGCTGAATTACAGTTTTAAAAAAATGACAGATGAGACAAGGTGGACAACCTCTAAAGATTTGGAAATTCAGTGTAGATAAGAAACCATATATACAGCACTTGGCAGAAGCTTATCCAAACTAACAGGCCCTTCTGAAGGACGCCCTCCTGCAGCCCTTCTACTCAGTCTTTACTTTTGATCTGCACGAAATCCCTTTTCCACCTCATTGCCAACGCTACTTTTGGAAGACAACTTGCTAATTTCTTTCCACAGAGCATTTTCTTTGGGGTCAATTCTAAGTGCTCCACAAGCCTCTTTTTTTGGAGGGGAAGATGATCTCTTCCACTGTCATTTCAGAAATTTCTTTCTCTTTCGCCTACCCACATAACATCTCTGTCATCTTTGCCACTAACAACAGTACCTACACGCTTTTCCCCTTACCATATTTTCTACCATAACTTCCTCCTTATCATCTACAAGTGGTTGACTTAATTCAGTAGTTCATATTTTTAAGAACTTTCCTGAGAAAAGTTTTGGGAAATGCCATGTTGCCTGGTCTCAGAGGCGCTGTCAGGAGGGCAGTAAGCAGATGCAGTATGCTGCCTGTAGATAAAGGCATGGCTTCCAAACTTCCAAGTATGACTCCAAAACTTTTAATTACTGGCATCGATGAATCAAGGGAGCTACATTACAGCAGCTGAGTGATTATTCTCTCAGTGTGATTAATAGACCAGGTGGGGTTTTCAAGCAAGGTTCTGCATGTGGAGGAGAGGTAGATGCGTGTGTTTTTGGGGGAGTTCCAGTTTAACTAGTCAAAGCCACATAATGCAGACAGTTACTGAAACTTTCTGGACAGGAAAATATAGAATTCAAACATTATTTTCAATTGTTTAAAGAAATGCTAAATCAATTTTCTCATCAGAGGAGCTGTTTTAGAGCAATTCTCCAAGTCAAGATAATGAATGAGCTGTTCTTTCACAGCATTCCTCAAGGAGGAATTATCCCAAATGATATGGTTACTTAATACGAACATTTATAAAGGGACAGTCATTATGTGAATTATGTATTTTACATAATTTATTTCAACTTCCAGTTTATAGCAGCACTTTTATCTTTTTTTCTTTCAGTGATAAAAAAGGCATCAATTATAATTCTCCTAGCATGTCTACAGAACAAACGTCTGCTAGTGAAGTTGCTGTGCTCATTCAAACATATAATTATACATCGGAGGGTCCTGGGCAATCCACGTTTACCAAAATAACAAATAGATAAAAACTGCACACTTAAATGTGGCAGTTTAGTTTTGAGAAATACACTACAAAATATATTTAGGGACGTGCTGCTCTATAGGAGTGCTACCTACCATGTGATGACTATTGGCCAGGCACTTCTGCTGTTAAATACATAAATCCACTTAGAGCCCAGAGAGTAATATTCTTGCTGCCATGTTTTTAAAAGTAAACAGAGACTATTGCTTTCATGTCTCCTCAGTCTCAGTACATTTTTTTTCTGAGGTTTATCCAGTTTGCACATACAAATCATGGCTGTAAAGCATGCAAGTATGAAAGAAATATGAGCAAACCAGATTGTAGAAAACATTACTGCAATTTCAAAGAATCTATAATCAGAGGTGGAGAGGTATAATGCAGGAAAGCAATTTAGAAGCACACCACAGGTTATTATAACAGCAATGTACTATTTAGGAATTAAAGACTACTGGGCTTTTGGTCTGCATCAGCATGCCTGACAGCAGAGGTTGGCCAAATGTTCTGGTCTGGCCTAAAAGCAATTTCATTGGCCTCTACAAGCAAAAATTCAAAAGTTGAGTTATTAATAAAATAACATTTGCTGATGTACTTTGGCAAAGACCCTGCTAGACCTTGCAGATGTTGAAAGGATCTGAGAACTCCATCTCATAGTCTTTCTACTGCAAATCACAGATATTCACAAAAGAGACTCCCCTGATCTGGACTACGAAAACACTGACCAAAACAGAATTATTTTTTTTAATCATAGCTCAGCTGAGCACTGTGGAAGATTAGAAGCTCCTATAGTAACACAGCATGGGGGATCCATGAGGCTTGAGGACACAAAGCTCATCGTAATATTTCCCTATCTTCTTGTAATCTTGATCAATATAAAGGTTGATCAAAGTATTGACCACTCCTTAACAATTAGTATGACCAAACCTTTCATAAGAAACCCAAAATAACAAGTTCATGAAATAGGTAGGAATTAACTGCTCCTTCCCAGAATGTTCATGACTTTTCCCCCTTTCATTTTATCTGCATTTCTCAACCTCTCCTCTGAGTTTTCCTGCAGTCAGCTGCCAAACCTCTTGCTTTAAATGCTGAGTCAAAATACAAGGATATTATCACTCATGTCACTCCAGTATATTTTGTAGGAACGATTTAAGAAGCAAGCAGTACTATTTCCTTCTTGATAAACATATACAGTTCCACTATATACTCTCACATCTAATTCTAAAGACTTAAGTGTTTCCTACGAATCCTTACTAGATACACAGTTACGTTAATAAAAATAAGCAAAGCCCCACAAATCTGTTTCTTTGACAGAAAACAGAGTTATTCAAGGTTCTGTTACTTAATTGGCACTAATGACAACATTCTACTTCCCTGAAGACAACACCAAAAGCTTTCACTGATTTCTGTGATGTAAAGTCAATTAGCAATCACATATCTGATCTCTGAATTTCTCTTTCTATAAGAATGTTTCTGCACAAGGATTTCTACCAGATTGTGTTACCTTTAGAACTAGATCACTAAGGAAAACTGAGTTCATGTTCTCATTCTGACTTTAATGTTATACAAATCTATCATTTCCCCATAAAATTTATTAATAATTTTATTTCATTTTCTTATACATGGAGGCCTATCTAGCCTGTATGCCAGCATGGTTCTGTGTGACTATACAGACACGGTTATCCCATCCCCAAGGGAATCTGTAATTTAACTATTATCTTTAAGACTCTCACTACTTTTCTACATTTCCAATAGCAATCTGTGTCTTATAAACTAAGAATACTGGCCATTGATAGAGTAAATAATTGCATTTGATAGATAATATTGTCCTGACAGGTAGTCCCTTCAGCAATACTCACTGAGGCATTCTTTACAGAAAAAAAATCATCACTGTATATATTTACACTGGGACACACTGCGGAAATTTATTGATCAGCTCTGTATGGGGAATGAAAACTTCATGTTTCAAATCTTTTCAGTGTTCAAAGTTTGTGGTACTTACAAGCACTATGCAAAGGAAAAGCAAGAGAATTATTGCTATAAAAATGAATATGAAAATAAGGTTGAGAAACAATTACATGTAAGTGGCTAACAGCTCTGCTGAAACTCTCAGCATCGTGAGTATGAACTAGGCATTTTGCCTGCAAATTAATACAGTTGTGTCAAGTTGGAGCCACTGTCTGAGTGAAGGCTAAAAATGGAGCCAGGATGCTGGCGCACAGTCCTGGAGAGCTGGGAAGAGCCTCACCTCTGTTGATATGAAATTCAGCAGGTGAAGGGGACAGAGGCTGTTCTTTCATCCACACCCCTCCCAACACAGAACGAGAAAACTCTGTATGGGAAACCCTGGTGATTTTTGCCCTTCTCAGTCCTTAGGTGAAGTTTTATTAGTGCAAAAGAAAGAAATGCAACAAACTGTTTGCACTATGAGAAGAGTTGTTTTGGGTTTATTTTGCTATGGAAATGGCACTAGAGGAATTCATACAACCCATACCACAAGGGCACCCAGTTACCACCACGGCAGGTGCCATATAGAACAGACAGAAATCACAGCACTGCTGCTCACTCTTCAAGCGTGCCTGTGTACGAAATACTGATTTAATTTGCTTATAACTTTTCCAAATTTAACTGCTTGGGTTGAACACAGCCCATGCCAGGTGTCTGCCTCAGGCTGTTTTTTTTCTGTTTGGTTCTATGTTTCTGTTTTAGGGTTTTGACATTTTCAACTAGCACCATTCAAACACTTCTGAGAGCGAAACTAAAGAGAAAATAAGCTGCTTTGCTTTGTAGAAATACCGCATGCTTTGAAGTGGAGACATACAGTTTAGCAAGGGAGTAACTTTGCGTCAGAGATGTGCCTTTTGCTTCCCTGTGAATATCTGCCCCAAACTCGAAGTTTAAGGTGCCTTTGAAAAGTCAATAATTTTCACGCTTGCAAGAATTTAGCTAAAGGTTCAGAAACAAGTATCTTCACAAACTGTGTGTCCCTCAGCACGCCAAAGTGTCTCTCAGCTGCAGCTCATGAGACTATGAAACTACCACTCTCAGAAGAGAGACAGAGCATCCTCCACTTCCCCTGTGCCTCCCACCTGCACTCCCGCTGCTGGCGGGACTCCGCGCTGCTCTCAAGGAGGGACTGAGCTGGCCCTTCACAGCAGCTGAGGGATGGAGAGCCAGCTCTCCTGTAATGACTGATCTCAAGTTCTCTGTGTGCAGATGGAGCCAGGCACCTGGAGCTGAGTGAAGATGGGGGCAGGAAGGCTCCCAGCTCCGGGTCTGAGTCTACCAGAGACACGGTGGCCCAAGCCTTGTCCTCCTCCCTTCCCACCAGCCCTCTCTAAGAGGCGGAGAAGAAGGCTTGGCATATCCCTGTGCAGCCACATGGTTAAATGAAGGCTGTGTCCACGCGGGCCAAGCTGTGAAGGGGAATGAGAGCAGAGAGACAAAGGTTTGGTAGGAAAATCCGAATATGTTACCTAGAGGGAGCGGGAGGAGGGGGGAGACTTGAATCAGGGCAAGAGGGTGGAGTGTTAGAAAGGATGGTGAGGATGGGAGCCCAAGGATGGGACTGGCTGGCTAAGGAAAAGGGAATGACCTGGGGAGAAAGGGAAGGGAGAAAAGGTGAGATTTTGATTTGGACAGCAGGCTTGGAGTGGATGATTAGGACTAACTGGATGTGGAGATTAGAAATGAGAGACTCAAAGACTGAAAACTGACATTGGATAAAAGCAATGGGATATGTCACTGAACCAGGGATGAGGAGGACACGGGATGGGGGCAGAGGGAGACAGGGAGAGAGGTTTTGGAAGTGACAGGAAGGCAAAAGCCAAGTTTGGGGAAATGGTCAGAAAGTGTCAGTGCCTCTTTGGCTCTGGAGTTTGGAATGGTCGCCATGACTCCAATTATCACCACCTTCTGCTGTGAACAAGAAGATGTGAAGCCCAGAGGCAAAGTAGGTGTCTCCTCCTCCTTCTGAAGTGGCTCATAGGAAGAAAACACATACACTGCTATTAGCAAGTAGCTCACATGGCAAACATCTGTGCAGGGGAGCTAACGGTTCCAATACCCTAATAAGACACATCAGATTCATATGACAGACTTTTGATTTTGAGGTTACTATCTTTTTGTCAAACCTAAAGCAATTATACACACAGGAAGTTCTGCGTTAAATTAACTGCCTGGAGATTTCAATGGTGAAGACTCATGAACTAGGAGATGTCAGGCTAAGGTTTTCTGTACCATGTGTGTATGCATGGTACGATACTTAGTTATATGATCACACACCATTCCAGAGGACATGACCCTTTTTCATTGCAGAGGATCTAACTTGTGATTGTGAGGTGGGAATATATACTGACAGAGACCCCTGCACTTCTCAGGCCCTCTGCATCTGCTGCACAAGCTGGAACATGTGTGGGAAGAACCATGTAAATGCAAGAGACAGCAGCAGATGTGAAAATATTTACCTCTTGTTATGGGCATCACTACTGCCAGGAGGAACTGAATTTGGCCAACTCTGCCATGACACATCTGTGAGATACTAAGTGAATTTCTAAACCCAAACTATTCCCAAGCAGTTATAAATTGTTTGCCATTTTTCTCCCATGGAATTGCCTCAACGTCCCACCTAAGCTTAGATTTGTTCAAGTGAGAAGTGCCCATGGCTGGTATTGAAATCAATGAGAGTTGGACCTGACTATATTGCCACTGGGGAGAAGAGGAAGGGCTGACAACATATCCATAGGGATACCAAGAATCCTGTAGTGAAGAGCATTACCTAGATAGGACTTTTCTGTATGCCTTTAAGATCAGCTTAAAAAAGTAACCAGTCTTCTTTATGGAGCCAAATATATGACACAGTTATAGCCATCACTCAAAAAAAGCAAAGAAACTGCTGTTACAACCTTTTGAATTCTACACAGGAAGTACGTCTGTCGGCATAATAATATATAAGGTTACATCAAGTAAATATGTGGCTCTGTCTGCTCCTAATGAAATAATATGCTAGACTCTCCTCCCCCAATTAGCTAACTGCTCAGCTAAGAGACAGGCAATAATATAAATTTTCATAATAATGTCCTCAGACATCTCAAATTAGGGACCCTTTGACTTTAATTTCTTTGTGCCTCAGTATAAAATGTGGACAATAATGGACAATAATACTCCTATTGTGAAGGCTATTGTGAAGATAAATACATTAATGCTTGAAAAGCCCTTAGGAAGTACAGCGATGAGTGTCACAAAAAAAAAGCCCATGAGGAAATGAATGATTTCATCTTCATATCAAGGTTTCAATAGTGTGCAGTAAGTAGGGCCCGGGGCCACACGCTGCACAGAAAGGGTAAACTAAAATATTGAATAGCTTCTCATTAAGTGAACACCATTCATCCAGTGCAGCAAGTGAGACAGAGGTCCTGTGGAAAAATGGGATGATAATAGATAATTAAAGATTGTATCATGATGCATATAAACAATAGGGGTGAAAAGTTTATACCAGTGACCTTAATTCTGGCATTTCCTAACTTCTGAATGCATGAGTCTGCAGCCTCAGTAGTGTCTCATTTCTAACACCATTTTTTATGTGTAACTGTATCTCTGTTGCTTAAATCATCATCTGCTCCTTTCCAATGCTAGGCTTGTTTGTGGGTTGCTTTTCTTTCTCTCAACCCCTGTATTTGGAACACTTTGTCCAGATATGCAAATCTTTGCAGCCTGACCTTGAGGAATAGTAGGAGTTTGTATAATTTAGATTAGTGCAGTAATTGTTTGGCCCAGATGCCAGAAACATCCCCAAGGGTATTTAACATTCATTCAGAAGATGTAGCTGTTGCTTCACAACTTAAGGTCAGGACAAAAGTACCAACTTGCAGCCAAGGGAATATGCCGCAGCTCTCGCCTGGGAGGCGGCAGCCACAGGTGCCCGGTGCAGCACCAAGCAGGCTGCTCCAGAAATGCTACGGGGCACAGCCTGGACAGTCTGAGCAGCCTTTTCCAACACACAGTCTGCAGAAACCGGGCTGAATCAGGGCCATCAAAACGTACACTTGCAGACTTGAGATGGGATAACAGTCCCTTTCGCTTCCTCTAACTCTGGCAGCCTGATAAAGCAGATCGCTTAATCACTTTTTTTCTGCCACCTACTCCTAAATAGATCATGTGCTGTACATGGGATCACTGCTGCTGTTGAGGATTGTTTGTTTCTCTGCTTTGGGCACACAGTTCTGAAGTGGAATGAAATTTCATTATAAACCTAATGCGCGCTGCACATTGTGTATTGTCAAGCCCAAAGACCACCTGAGAGAAACTAAAAGCAAAGAGCTATCCAAGAAGGATTATAGGATTATATCCTTAAATCCATAGCGAGATACATTAGAAAGAGATGTACACTGTTTTCTCATTTTCATCTACAGGCGATAAAATGGATTACCGAGCCACAAATTTCTTTCATTTAATTCCTCATGTGGTACCTGATGTGGGAAACAACATCACAGCAGAGCTCACTGAGAACTGATGGAGAGGGAAACTGAAGCTGGTTTTGTATGAAAGGAAGAGCTACAATGTCTCTCCTGAAAGATGGAATAAAATCACAGCCCAAAATGGCCTGTTCCAGCAGAACAGCTACAGTGCAGTCTTCTAGATTACTATATCATGTAATTAATGCTGGTGGGGCTGCAAGCCATAAATGCACAGAGAAACGCAGTGCTCCATAGGCTTCTATGGTTGTTGAAGAAGAGATGGAAACAGAGTTTGCCAGGACAGAATGAAAGCTTCTTGAAGGTGCAAACCAAATTTGGCTGGCCACAGCAGAAAAGCAGCTCTGCCAGGTTTGGGTCACCAAAACCACGTGAGTACTTCATCCCAGGAGTAGAGCTCCACCACCATCATCTGCCTTTGCTCTGTGCCTACCTCGGTGCCACTGATGCACCATACAGCGTTGCTGGCTGGAGGGAGAGGATTGCAGGGGATCAAGCCAGTTTCCAGTCCTTCTCCCCACTGCTGTGCTACCCTGCGTGGCAGGACCACCCGACTGCCACCATGGTTCTTCTTCAGAGACAGGGAATTGCTTGCAAATGGCTCCTTCTAGCTGGATGTGGCCAGGCATGGAGCTGTAGCCATGGCTGTGGGGCCCAGGCACCTCTCTCCCTTATGGCCTTTGTGAGCGCTTCAATCCACCCCCAGCAACTTGCTGCCTTAGGACACGGAGTACCTTGCTCAGAGCCAGTCCTGAAAGGGGCTCTTTAATTCACCTATCTTCATCCAGGGAGAAATGGATTCAGTGCCTGGTGTAACCGACTTCAGAGACCCTGACAGCTCCACCTTGCATTGGTTGATAATGGATAGTCCCCACCATGCCTGCGGCTGCCCTCCTTGCTAATGAAGTGGGAAGCGAAGGCATATGGAGCCAGCTGTACTCATCACACACTACCTGAGGCTGTGTCGTTCTGGCATCAGAGGTATCAAGACAAGTTCAGCATTAGAGGCTACTGCAGCAATCGAACAAGTGTCGGGGGGGGGAGGTGAAAAATATAGCTTTTTCCCAGTTTGATTAACATCGGGTTTTGTCTCTGTTCGTACCATTTCAACAATAGCGACAATGTGTTAATGCACCTACAGCACCCGTTGGCTCATGCAGGGCTCTAAGGAATCTTAATGAAAAATTATATTGCAAATACAATCTAGGTACTAGGAAGAGATAGAGAAGAGGTTAATTATTTGGGGAGCAGCTGAGACATAGTGCAGTCCAGAGTCAGCTGCAGCACACTACTGAGACTATTTGGGAGACTCTATAGGCATGTTGATTTAGTTGCTTCACTGCTCCAGTGGGAAATACAGATTCACACTGTGTCATGCAATGCTGGTCCCCAATCTGTCTGTCAGATCTGGTAAGTGTTATGCTGGGGAATCTCCTCTCCCTAATGAGCATTACAGGACAGGCAGGCAAACATGGTCAGATTCCAGAAAAACAAAACTTTTTAGCTTCTGACTTGTAGGAGACTAGAAGCCTGGTTGACTTAAGGCCACACTTATACAACACCTATGACCCACAGGGACATGATGCCAAACACAATACAGCTGAAAAATTAAATGTTAGTTCAAAATCAGAAACCACTGCAACTATAATTTCAAATCATTAAAAACACTAGGGAATACTTCCCCTCTTCTATACACATGAGAATGAATAACATATTGATGGGTTCAATAAAGTCTGATTCTAACAGATGCAAAAATATCTAATGTACTCAGTATTTTAAGATACTCGGTGATTAACTACATATGTCCCCTTTGTTACACAAAGAAAAGTAGCAGCTTTATAGCATGTTAGAACTCAAAGGCAATAAAAGTAAGCATGTCTTTTTGTTAACATCTCATGTAATGCTTCAAACTTTCCAAGGAAGTATAAACAATGGCCACTCAATCAGCTTTGCAGAAATAATGCAGCCAGACCAACAGTATCAGGCATATTCTTGTTTCCGTTCCCCTCTAAGGTTTGATTAAGAGCAACCAAGCTGTTTTTGCTGCTTCTCCTTACTTGAACACAATATTGCTGCAGGGTGGATCTGTATGCCCAGGTATTACCTATCACTAAGTCCAGTAAATTCAGTATGCCATGTAGCTAAATGTAGAATATTGATAGCCATAAAACTTATCTTAAGGTAACACTCTTATCTAGTGATGGCAAACTGAGGTTTCTCTTTCTTTTTTTTTAACTCACATGGTTGCATTTACAAATTGCATGCAATTCTATCACTTAGAAAACAGCTGAACCAGTTCAATCTCATCTCAGATTTTTCATTTTTAGATAAAAAAACTGTGTAACAACACTCATTACAAAACAGATTTCTACAATCAAAGAGTATATTCCAGAGCATTGCTGTGGAGAGTTGAAATTATCTGAATGTCACCATTACTGTTAAATCAACATATATCACTGCAATGTAATCTTAAGCACTCATCAGACATACACATCACAACAACAAAGCCTATCACATGCTGATTATAGCAGAATCTGTAAAAAGAATCTCCTTGCAACTCAAGATGAAAATAGTGCTGTGAAAGACTTGCAAACAATTTCCAGCTTTTTTTATTCCTAGAATTTCACCTTTTTTTTTTGTGCATTTGGGCTGGATATAGCGGTTTCAGGGGGCAGTGCGTGAAAATGTTAAGTCTGCTTTTGGAGAATGGCTTCATTATGTCAGGCAAATACCTGCACTGCAAAAGAAGGGCCTCGGTGTCACATGTATGGCACGTACCCATTGTCAGGGTAAAAGGGAACAACTGTGACAAATGAGAAGCTTTTGCAGCTAATTCATTTTGTGTGTAGTCATCTCAGAGCCAAGAGGCTCCAGCTGGGACTGGTGCCTGATTATGCTGGAAGCTGCACCAAGTCAGACAGCATCCTTCTCTGAGCACCTTAGGGGCTAAGCAGACAATCAGACAAGTAGTGAAAGAAAAGAACCACAGTTGTTCCTTTTCAGCAAATGAGGAACTGAGTCACAGAGCTAAAAAAAGGGCCCAGCCCTCAGTCAGTATAAATTGGCACAATAGGATTCAGGTCAGCACAAATACGTGAAGTTACAGCAGCTGAAGCAGGCCCTGGAGTTGAATCTGTAATGCCTGAGAGAAATACAATGCAGCCAAGTAAGATTTAACCATCTGCAAACAGTGCAAAGGGTGAAAGGTACTTAAAAATACTGTAGTTTGCATGTCTTGCTTGACAAAATCCACAGCATAAAATGATGGTGTCGTTTATCAAACTAGACAAGCACAGAATGAAAATGCTGCAATATAAACCAGGCAGCTCATTAAAAAGGTAGGGTATATAACGCGAAATAAGGGACAAAATACACTCACATTTTCTCAGGGGAAAAGCATTTTACTTATCATTTTCTTAGTCCCAAAGTAACTGAAAGAGTTGAAGAAATAAACTGTACTTTATAGTGGGTTCTGGCAAGGGGGCGAAGGAATGTTTCAGGGATTTTCAAAAGGAATTTATAAATCCAGCTGGATCTTGAAAATATTCCAACAGAAATTTCTGGGGCTTAATTACACATAACAATGCTGTAGTTTTCGCCCTGTCCTCATTGCCCGTTTACATAAACACTCCATACACTTCCATCAAACTCAAAAGGTGTTTCCTTTCAAAATAAAAGTGGTGGATTTCAAATGCATTGTTTTATTCTCTGATCTATAAGTACGGTATGTTCCCATTCTCTTTGCTTTGCCCTCAGGAAACAACAATGTGAAGAGGCAGATTGGAAGGAGATGTGGAGGGTCCGTGCACCAGTTCCTCAGAGCCACACTTTCCTGCCAGGAGAGGGACAGGGACATTTCACGCTGTGGGACCCTGACTCCATTCCTAGCTGCTTGCTCCTGAGCTGTCAAACAGGCCATTTCTGGGACCACACTAACTTGTCCCTCCCAGTACGTGATACCCAGGAAATAACTCACTCCCTTGGTATCAGTCGCAGACAGAAGACACAGGGCAGCTAACAAAAATGGATGCCTGATGGGATGGATGAAAGCAGAGCTCAGGAGAGCTACTGTTCTGTGTTCAACATAGAAAGGAGTAAGATCTGATACCCCAAAACCAATGACTCTCAGGGAAATAAAATAAAGCACTTTGGGACTGTGAAATTCAATGCAGATATAAATGCAGGAGCAGCAGCTGTGGAGGCGGATTCAAGAAAAGGAACAATTCTGGGATAGGCAAGAAAGACCTGTGCCTGACCCAGCGGGAAGACTTGCCACCGTGCCAGTAATGCCATGAGAACCATTATCAATACGTTGGTTAAACAGTGTTTAGGAAAGTGTTCAGGTACGTCACTTGAATTAATGGCAAGTAAAAATAAAGCGAAGCTGTAGATCGAGAGCTGTTCCCTCCTAGTCCTTCTAATTCACTTTTATTCTTCAGGATTATTTTCGAATGTTTTATATCAGTGCTAATAAGGAACATTTCCACAATCCATGGAAGGATGAGGCTGTAGAAAGGACAAAAGAAGAGAGCAAAGTCTTTCCCACATGAGAGACTGCAGGAAGGCAAATCTATTACTTGCTACAGAAAGGTTTCTCCCAAAGTTACCTCACTTGAACTTGTCCCCTTCTCCTTCAGAGGCCATGCGAGGTACAGTACCGCAGAGCCAACCCTCGCAGTAGGGTTCTTTGGCAAACATTGCACGATTAGCTGAGTACAAGCGTGTGTTCAAAATGCTTACCCACTTTTGTAATGCTGTTTGACAGGCATGTCTAAAATCTGCTAGTGAAGAGCAATGTACTCTGAGCGGAATGAGACACTCCACGTAATAGCTGAAAAAGATGTTCCAGGGTATATGGCTCCTCCTTGCAAAACCTTGCCATTTGGTAATGGCTGGGGACACCAGTGAAGGAGCTGGATCTGCTGTCAGTTTTATTAAAGGTGAATTCTCACCTATCCTGACTCTTCTGAAAAACCTGTCACTGGTCACCTGCCCTTAAAAAACATAGTAACCCCTCATGTACAGAAACCCTGAACGTCAGAGACAGTGCAAAAATTATTTGCTAACTTCACTAAAACACAGATGTTTTTCACGGGTTTTGACTTGTATTTTTTTACTGTGTTTTCAAACGTTACAAAACCCAGCAAAGGTGTGATGGAAAGTACCCTGACATTCAAGTTCTCGCTTCTTCAGAAGTTCTTGTAGTGAATGGGAGATTTTTAGAAGGACATTTTTATTCAAAGTTTGGTAACTTCCTCAGGAACAAACTATACATTGGTACTTTTTGCTGTTGCTTGTCAGGAAACAAGAAAATCTATACACTACTCTTGAATCAAACGTACAGGTGCGAGGATCTATTCTGACAGGAATGACAAATTATTTTATATATCCTGCTTTGTCTATGAACACAAAATCGTGTCTTGCTTATCTGGTTCAAAAGAAAATGAGGCTTTGGGCAACGTGGTCTAGTGGAGGGTGTCCCTGCCCATGGCAGGGGGTTGGAACTAGATGATCTTTGAGGTCCCTTCCAACCCAAACCATTCTGTGATTCTATGAAAACTACTACACCTGTGTATTCTGCTTAAAGTGTAAATCAGGATTCTCCTTTCATTTGTATACATGTAAATTAATTCTATCAAATTACTGAGTGTAAATCCAGTTAAAAGTCACAATCAAATTACGTTTGCAAAGTTAAGTAGATTTTCTAGGAAAAACCCAAACCTCTAAAAAGCAAGTCCTTACGTACTTTGTGTGGACAAGATCATATTTCTACTCTATCTTCAACTATTCAAGCTAATTATACCTTCTTCTATGCACTCGATGTTGGGGTGGGGGGGTATTTTTAATGTCCTTACACATCATACTAGATTTTAATCAAAACAGCCTCTCCATCAGTGTAAACCTGAAAATAAATGGAACTGTCCCTGCTTTACGTATTTGTTAACAAGATCAGAGTCTGTTCCACTTTGCTGATAACGTTTCTGTGTTACTCTTTAACAATGACATATACAAAACATAATTAACATTAAAAAGTAGCTAAATTAACAATTTTTTTTCCCAGGGAAATACGAAGAACTAGAAGAAAAAACACGGAAGAGCCTAAATACAGATTCTCTTCAATCTGTTAATCTTCTAATACTCTTCTCAAAACTCTACCAAAGACAGAAGACCAGACATTCTGCAGAAAACAAAACAAAAGAAGCGACAGGCCACACATTAAACATGTCAATTTTTAACTGTGGTAGCAAGGAGTGATCTACAGTTACATGTTAAAGCAATTTACATACAAAATATTATGAAAAATACATTTGGAAAATGGTTATTATTTAAAAAAGAATTCATCTGCTGATATCTTAATACCTACATAAGCAGAGATGCAGCACTAGTCATAAGGAATGTTGTATTATCTAACTCTCTTTGACCTTCATTTCTTTCACGTTATCCAGAAGGATGAAATTCTATTCTCCTTATTAACAAGAGTATTCCCATGTGGTATTAATGGGATTATTTTGCTAGTTTGGTTTTAAATTCATGTGCAAGAGAATCTCAGACATAAGCACTACCTGGTTTCTAGTTATTCCACTTAGCCACTACAGAATTTCTTCAGTTTATTGAAGAATAAATTCTCCTTTTGGAATCAAATGTTACTTTCTGGTAGCTTTTAAATCAGTCAGACATTGTAGCTGATTGTACTGTCAGATAAAAAGTTGCAATAAGTCATAAGATTTGCAAGAATTTACACCATGGGACTTGCAAAGTGCTTAGCAAGGTAGCTACAGTGTGTAACTCCACAGTGACGCTGAAATACTCCATGGTCTTTCAGAAGTCTGGAGAAACCTGTAAATGCTCATAAAAGACACTACAGAGATGAAACAATTAATCTCCCCGGACACACGAGGTTCAATAATGCAGCCACTACAGGCTGCTACCCATTAGCAAACTTGCTAAGAACATGACACCACAAAAAAAAAAAAAAGCAGTATGTAGGCTAATGTATGAGTTACTGTCTACGTGCTAAAATAAAGGTATGCAGAAAGTGGGATTATAGTTTCATTTTTCATATTTACTCTTTTAATTAACAGCGTTTCCATTACATCATTGAGAAAGGGAATTAAAATGTGAATTTTTCGTTAAAATAGTAAAAAGTTCTATTACATGATAATAGTATTATTACATATCTAGCTTTAATACGTGTGGTCTTGCACTCAGTCTGAAGCTAAAAATATACTGATGCCCATGTACAGCAGTGAATGCTATAGGTGCCAGAAATATACATATGTTGGCATCTTGCCATCTCAGTTATCAGGGCAGACATAATTAAACACATTGTGAAAATTACTAACTTCTTCAATACCACTGTGGAAAAAATAACTCGTAGGGGTTTTACTGTCTTACTATAAGCAAGCACATGTCCTTTAAAATGAACTAACACTCATCTGCATTGGACTGAATTTGATCTGTTGTTTTTCAGTGAGAAAATAGGCAATTTCTTGTATTTACATTGGATAAAATGTCCTGTCAACCAGGACCGGAATAGATACCTCTGTGCTCCCTCTCAAACACCCTAAAATGGGTATGGTCTCTGATATGCTGTTCTAGACCCAGTGAAACTTAAATTCCTTTCAAACCGTGGCCAGGCAGCAGTGGGAGAAGTGGCGATCGCCCTGCCTGCAGGAGTTAGACGTGCTCGGAACAAGTCTCCTTCATAAAACGCTAGCAGAGAAATGCTACTCTGGCCCTTTGACCAGCTGTGGAAAATAGCTGAGCAGGATCCTTGCAGAGCTGCAGCTCTGGACTTGAGCCATGCTACCCTCATAGTGTTTCTTTTGAGTCTGGCTTAAGGGGGATGGCTCCTCTCAGCTCCTCACGTTGGATCTCTTTATTCTTTGTGGAGAGAAACGTGCACTTCTAGGCCTGCTGCATCTCTTCCTACTGTAGATGCTTAAAAGCACCCCAACTCTAACTCAATCTCTCCATTGACTCTAAAGACACAGAGATTAAAATCAGGTGGAGATGTATACACAGCAGCCATCTAAAACAGGCACTCAGGGTCCCTTTTCTTCACCCCAAGGAGGGTGGATGTGGTGATGTGTCACAGCAAGGTTGTCAGAAGAGTTAGGAACATAGCCTGGGCCAGAAGCCAGCCACACTATCCGTGAGGTCCTGTTGTAGTCCTGCAACCTTCTCCATGATCTGTTTTCTCAGATTGCCTTAATATTTTTGTGGTCATAACTTTCATGTTTACATTTCAGACACAAGTCTCTGTCTTCTACTGTGTCCTCATCTGTGCTTTTCTCCCTGACCTGTCCCCTGAATATTTGGTGAATCGCTTGGACCGGAGGAGCCTTTGCACCCTAGAAGGAGAGTGGAGCTGGGAGGCAGCCAGGGTTTGTTGCAGGATGGAAACCAGAGCTAAAAAGTGCACATAATCTTTAGCATCACTCATGTATAACTGCCTGTATAAAGGTTTAGCTGTCTGTGCTCTCATCTTCACGTCTGCCTGGGTTATGTCTAACTGAAAAAGTAGCTCTTCAGGGCAAGGACCGCTAGTCCTTTATTTCTTTTGTATGCTCTACATAGGGCTTATATAAATACTAAATTATAATAATACTAAGAAGGCAAAGCCATCCTTTACAGTTATGTGATTATTTCTCACAGCATTGAGAACTGGTTTCCAAACTCAATTGGTTTTCTCTTGTTGCTAAATACAGTATTAATGCTACCATTCAGGGGGACAGAAAATGACTGTACTCAAAAATTAGATGAGACTTCATCTGTACTCTTAGCATCAGCCTGAAACAGAAATTGCTTAATACTAAGCATTTTTCCTTCTTTTTTTTTTTCTAATTTTACCAGTTTGTTGCTAAAGTTTGTTAAGTTAGAAAAAAACCCTCTATGAAACAGACAACATTATTAAAAAGAATTTCTAGAAACATGTAACTCTAAAGCATACTTCAGTCGAAGGATCATGATCCTGATGGTCTTCGTTTGTGATTTAACTTTGCTGTCTCAACTTGACTTTATTGCAGTAGCAATGAAATGATGCTAGAACTACACTGTAAATAAAACATGCCAACTTAGTTGCACAGTCCAAATAACTTTAAATAAATAAATAACTCCATCACACAATCATCAGTCAAAAATGCAATTAAAAAGAGTCTTTTGCTTTGTGTTGTAAAAATATGAAATAGTACTTGGGACAGGCTGTTTCAAATAAAATTCTTCCCTATGTGCAGCAACTCCAAGGTCAAAGTACTGGAACTTCATTTTTCAAAGTCGAAAGGATGATTTAATAATTATTTGGTATTAAGACAACTCTGTTTCTCTACCCTGCATAAAATATGAAGTTCAGTATAGCTTGATACATGGTATATTTTTATTCATACTTTCATTACAGCCCTGTATACTACAATCATTTATTATACATTCTCTTGAATCTTTTTGAAACAGCAAATAAGATGTAAAATGCAAAGGGAGAGAAAAGAAAGCATCAGAAATCTTATTAGAAAAACAGTATTCCCTTTCTTGTCCTCCTTGTTCTAACCATGAACCACGGTGAGCACTGAACAGTGGTGGACATTGGAAAATGAAACTGAACTGTGTGACTTTAAGCAGCTTTAATGTCCCAGTACAGCAGTGATAAATTCTGAGTGCCACCACAGTGTCACCTCTGTGATAATTATTCAAGCAATAGATATCTCATTAAAGAGAACTAAGTGTCTCAGAAACGGTCTTTGCTAGCAGTTAGTTAGTAATGTATTGGAGATATATATATATATCTGTTCTTCTCAAATTCTTTGCTAAACTTCAGTTCAACAGTCTAACATGTCTAGGACTAACAGCAAAAGTCACTCAGGCCTTCGATGCTCCTTTTCCTTGCCTCAGCCCAAATGATCCAATTCTTCACAGACCATTGGGCGAGTCATTCACCCAAGGCTCAAACCACAGACAAATGCAAGGGGTAGAGCACAGCATCACATGAAGGAGTTTTTGGCCACATACTTGTGACCCAGGTTCCTTTCTTAACAGCTAGATTCCAAGGAGCAGACATCGGGCAGACTACAGGGAATCATCTCGCCAGTTAACCTGGCTGGCAGAAGATATTACAATACAAGGATCTGTTATCAAATCTTCATGTGAAAGTGTAAAGTAGAATCTTAACAGCAAATATTAATTTTCATCTATTAAAATGCTATAATGTGTGTATAACTAATATTGTAAATGTTTGAAATATGGAAGTATTTCTTGTCTGGCCGAATTTCTCTCATCTTCCTAACAATATCTTTGAATTTATAAAACAACTAGCTTCCGTTTCTTTTTCTGATGTCATTTTTGCAGAAAACACCTTCTAATTTGGGAAGTCATGCAGTTCTTACCTGGTAGTCTAAGAAAAGGAATCAGCAATGTTTTCACAATAAAAGGCCAGCGGGCTTTTTGCAAAGTCACTGAGAATGGTGTTATAAAACGCCTCTAGTAATAGCGATTGCAAACTAAACATTTATTTACCTTTATGTAGTCTTAGCTAAACACCATTTGCTCTAGAGGAAATAGAGTGACTAGGCAGCCTCAGCGGCTTGAATGAAACATTAGGAGAGTGTACCTGCATGACAATAAGAAGGTCGAACACCAAGATGAAAGAAGCCAAGAAGGCTCTCGAGACCTCGTCACTTGGCAGAAATCCACGATTCAACTTGTCCCAGCTGATCCAGTCAGTAGTGATGACAAGCACAACTACAGAGGTCAGAGTAAACAGAACCGTCCTGCAAGGGAAAAAAAAATAGTTCAGAGAGAATATGATAGTAATGAAGATGCATCATTCTATTTTATCTGTCTTCTAAGGGTCAACTAGTGCTTTATCAGTACTTTTCCGCTGATGAAAAGAGATTGGAGAAAATTAAGTGTACAAACAATTTAATTCAAAATAGGAAAGCAGTCAGCTATATCCTTAGTAAGAAGAAATTTAGGAGCTAGTACTAAGTATGTTGCAAAATTAGGCTGGAGTGTATCACTCTTGTTCTTCATTCCATATTTTTCACTGAAGATGCAAACCAATTAAGTAAAATAAGAAAGAAATAAACTATAATAATGTACCAAGGACTGTATGATCTAGACCAAATTCAAATGAACAATTTGAAAGAATATTTTCTAAAGCACCAAAGACATTAGAACCTTTGATAAGTCTTGTCTCAGGTGTAGGAGTTATAGGACACTAACTAAGTGAAGTCTAATTTTTAGATAGAAACACGTCTATATGAAAGAAATTGTCATTGCACTAAATTAATTTTTAGTAAATTCTGGGGGCTGTAGAAAAATTTTACTTTGTGTCTGCTAAGATGTCCTTTGTACAAGTTTTCAACACATCTTATGGCATTTCTGAGAAGTCAGTAAAGAATGAATTACAAAAGTAATAAAGCCTCCATATGAATGTTACGAGTATTCTAGAAGACACATTTGGCTAATTCATACAATTTTGCAATATGGTATTTAAGAAAATATCTTTCTAAGCTATTCCCTCAAAATAGCTCTGCATCCTTTCCAGCAGCACTTTGGTGATATCCTTCGGAGTTGGCAGCGATGACTGATTGAATTCCTGGTTCTGTGGAAGCAGGCAAATTTAGCTGGCAATTTGAGGGGGAGCAAGGCTTCTCCCAGTAGCCATAGCTGTCAGTAAATCTGTGCTATAATAGGGGCATATCAACATCTGAATGCGTGCACACAGCTGAATAATTGTGGCAGGGTGGAGTTTTTTTTCTACAGCAATAAAGTCTCATTTTCTTCAGCTACCGAGGGCTGTAAAACAATGTGAAGAATATTTCCCATGACACTTCCAAATGGGACAAATGCTCAGAAGAGTAAAAGAAAAATCTGTACTCCAGTAGTCACAGACTACCTGTCTGTAGGCATTCCTTTTTATGCATCAATAAAAAGATGGCTGTGCCTGTGCAGGAAGGGAAAACAAATACGCACATAAGCAGTAGTGTACACATTTGGACTCCTAAACATCATTCTTCTGTGGCACAATGGGCTGTATTACTTCACAATATAATGAGACACAAAATGACTTGATTGCTACTACCTAAACCTTTGGACATTTATTTTTATTCTTAATAAATAAATTCAGTTATATTCAACACTGTGGTTGGCACCATAACAGTATCCCTCGAGTGTATTACTAGCGTCTGGGCTAGAAAGAAATTAATTAGGCATAGTAGACTTAATTAGACCTAAGCAATATTCAAGCGTGCTTATCCCCAAAACATTTGCTTAGCTACCATCTCACCTGTCAGTACCTGAACCTGATGGACTTTTCTACAGGCTCCACATTGGCACATACCCAGAATGGCTTACTTTGGAAAGGCGATTCATTACAGTGCTTCTCTCGTGCATATAGTCTCTTGAGACCCACAAAGGTGTTTTTTCCCACCTATTTCACCTTCATATCTGAAATTCACATGGAGGTAAATGTTCTCACTTTAGTTGAGAAGTTCTCCAGAAAGAACATGGTCCTCAGTGCTTGTCTGCTGGCCTGTGAAGACTGCCCTGGCCTTTGGGCACACTCATTTTCCTTGTCCTCATGCTGAGGAACCCACATCTCCTGGTGCACGGACAGTTTAGAAATATAATTCAAGTCTGTGTAGTTTGCTATGGGAACCATGTACCCAGAAGTTATGCTCAACACTATTCTGCTTCAGTCCTCTTGAATTATGCATTTGTGTTTTGGAGCAAGAGTTCAAAGCATGGAAGGTCAGACTTTGGCGTGTACGCAAGCAAAGGCAGACATATTTTTATGCATGCTTCATCGGCATGCATGCAAAGATCACTGTTTGTGCTCAAGCCTGATTTCCTTGAGGAAACGCATATGCACTTAAAAAACTGCTTTGTTATTCATTCTGAAATGTCAAATAGGGAGGGAAGGGAGCAGAAAATGAGTTGCTAATAGAATAAAAAATTGTGAAACTAATAAAAAAGGTTAGAAATAGACTTTTTAAATGGTTGCATTAAACCGCACAATTAGCGCTCGGTTGTATTTTTGACCTATAATACTGGAACACAGCAAGATACTCAATGTATGCTTTCGGAGTTGTTATAAAGTGAGTTTGCCTGGGTTAAAGTTCAGTTCACTTCTTGTGAAAGTACAGCATTGGCCCAGTGTCCTGGCATTAAGAGAAGCAGCTGAGTATTTCATTTAACTTGATATAACTTGTATCAGATGAACCAATGTGAGCTACCCTACAATATTTAGGCCAGAGTAGTTTGTCCTTTATTCTGCAATGCACACTACTGAGAAAGAGCTATGCCATCAAACTATTCACAGCATTGGTGACAGGACCTCTCCATCTTCTGTTTACAGAAGGGCTACGAGGGGAAAGGCAAAAGAGGATTGACTCTTCTTGGTACCAGACATTAAGAAATGCAACTTCTTTCTCTGCTTCACAGAGGAAATACACTTTTATATTTCACTTCTAATTCTAGCTTGCTATATTGAATGATTATGTATCCTGGGCACCTATTCAGCTGCAATAACACACATTTTACAACCTAGTCCATGCTCTTCAAGATACAAGGTTGCTATGAAGAATAAAAAAATGTCTGCAAAAAACCACTGTCCAAGCCAATCGCATACTGAGAAGTTAAAATTATTAGGTAGGTCCAGAAAAGTCAGTACTGTGCTTATCACTCACTGCCAGCGATGATCTGAAATCCCCAGTTCTACACTGAACTGAGGGAAAGCTTGAAGAGAGGAACTTTTTACTGCCAGGAACCTCTCAAGAAGCAGGTAAGTTTTTAGACTGTATCTCTATAATCTTTGATAGCCAGGACTGAGTTTGGTCTTGAATTTGTCAAACCAAGTCACTCATGCCAAATTGAATCCACACTGTTGGCCCTCATTTGCCAACAGAAAATTAATTTTGTCCTCACACACTTAGCAAGGGCCAAACCAGATGTCTTTGGCTTCTGCACCTTCCTACAACAACACTTTCTTGGACCATAAGCTTTGACCAAGCTGACCAACCTCTTAGAATCTATCACCCAGCATATCGCCCATCACTATGAGAGGTTATGCACAACATGGGCCAGAAGCTTGAGCAGGTTTTTGTCATTGGCGGTGGCTGCAGACAGTCCCTCATGTCAGTCATAACCTCAACCTTGCAATCTCTATCATGCAGAAATGTCATTTCTGGTGGAGAAAGGCCATGACACCTCATTTTCCTCTACACGACTACAACCAGTAGTAAGCACAGAACATTCACATGTGATGAGCCATCTCCAACAAACTACGCCAAGTACCTGGCATTCATTTACCCACAATGTATCCACACTGCCATCCTAGTGTTCAAGAATGTAGCCATCATCCTCTGAAGTCTGGACAACCTAAACCTAGACAAGTTGTTTGGAAAGCACTTGGAGGTGGGGAAATTCAGAGCTGGTGTATTATGTCACCAGTCACACGCTCCCATCACTGGTGTCATCCACGCCTTTGCTCTGTGTGATCTCTTGAACTTTGCAAAAGTCCGAGATGCTGGTCACATATGAATCTTCTGTTCGCTCAGTGGAGGTCATAGTTGTGTGAATAGAAGAAGGCGCTGTCACTGTAGCATAATGCAAACCCTGGTGGATAACAGGTTTACATGAAATGTTTAGAAAACAGGGCAACTTTGATTTGGGGCAGTCCAGTATATAGGTCCTGACCTGCACTGTAGGCAGTGCTGCATATTCCCTGCTGTCTCTGGGGAATATCAGTCCATAATTTTTTTTTTTTCTTGTTATATGCCCATAAATTTCACAGCTTGGAGCTTGCACTGGGATGCTTTGCTATGACATCACAGACTTCATTTGTTCACCTAGATACAAGCTTCCTAAACCCTGTACACATTAAGCCGGCATGCAGTGCACTGCATAGCTTCCGCTAAAGAAGGAGCTCTGCTAACAGGACCACCACTGGAAACAGCCAGCTTCCTTTCACTGTGAGAGTCCATACAGACTTACATTGCCCACACGTGCAATGGCCATCATGCATATTATCTCAGCCCTACTTCTGCCTCTCGGGCTGAAGATATCACAGCCTTCTCTTAAGCACCTCTTGCTCTTTCAAAAATCACAAAAAAAGTCTCCCCAGACTTTCTGTCTCTCTGCCCCTTGTATAGAATGCCTGAGCTGTCACTTGGCACATGATGACCAGAGATCAGGCTGGACTTCCCTATTGATTCTTCAAATAAAAATCCTGTTGTAAAGCAAAGTAGCTCTTCATCATCCCTCCCTTGCTAGTGCTCTTCCCTCACCCCTCTGAGAAAAGCTCTCCTCATTGGGCTTTTTGAGAAATATCTCTGCAGGTGTCTCAGTGCCCAGATGCCCTGCACGCCACGCTCCGGCACAGCTGTGGCCAAAGGGTGAACCAGAACTGAGAAAACTTAAATCAGAAACACAGGTACATTAAATAAACAAGATATATACTTACAAAGTGTAATAAAAAAAAAGTAACCAGGACACAAAAACGAAGACACAAAGCCAATGCAACATCACAGCAAGGAAAAGTTACAGAAGCAAAATAGGGCCAGTTGAGGCCAACACATTCCCTAGAAAATAAAATGAGAATAGTGTGCATTTGGGTGAGCAGAGCTGTTCCTCTCTTCAGCAGACAATACTCTAAAGTCCCAGGGCTACCTGCCTTCATCCACTCCGAAATATTGAGGATAGGGTGGGATTTCCTAAAAAGCTCTTCCAAAATTCTAAGATAAATCCTAAACATTCAGTGAAAGAAAGCAAAACCCATAGAACCCAATGGTGTGAGTAATCCATCCAGTGCTGTGAGGATCTAGATTTTTTTGTAGGATTCTTTGCCAGAATCTTTCCCCAGTAGAGGTTTCCATTCCTACACTGTGGGTTACTTCATGGGTAACATCACTCAACAGTGGCAAGAGTAAAGATGACTTTTCCCACTGTCTCCAAGCAAGCCCAGCTTATTTCCATTTCCAAGTGGTAGGGACAATGTGAGATGCTCAGCTTCCTGAAATATGAGGAGCAGGAGCTGCCACACTGCATGCTGGACATGACATAACTGTGTTAACAAGGTAATCCCCAATAATTAATACTGTAAGCTCAGTCTGGCACTGAATTCAGTCAAGACTCTGCACACTCCCTTACAGTGCAGTTTCGCCAGTGCCCTCATCTCACTGCAGACACTGTCCTTGCCCTGGCTGACTGGTCTGTAAATCTTCTCCCTTTGTCTTACACCTGCACAGTCCTGAGCTTATGAACTGCAAGTTCTTTATGAATGGGATGAACCCAAATTTGTCTGTGGAGAAATGAAAAAGCCACTTATTCCTGGGATCTGCAATGCAGTTGTTCCCTGAACGTGTAACTGCTTTCAGATACATCAATAATTCTCTAGATCCATAACTAGCAAGAAATAAAGACCTTCTCCCATCAGAAGCCAGCAATTTGGAAACTCCTTTTCAAAGAGTGTGTCAGGGAACATCACAGCTGAGCCTGTGCAGCCTAGCATGCAGACTGCTTGCCATACCAGGGCTTGCAGTCTGCCTGCCCAAAGGGAAATCCCACCGCTGCCATCTGAAACGCCACTAGCACCATCCCATGCCTGTGCAGTCCTTGCCTTGAGAGAGCGCCATGTGCCAGAGCAACAGATGGACTCTGAAACACAAAGTTGGGCTCTGGAGGAAGAGCTATGAGAGACTAAGCCAGGAAGAGAGAGGAAGAGAATATCCATGCTTTACAATCCACTACAACCAATGTCAAGTGTTGATGCAAACCTAAGATGTTCTGGCTTTATTTCAGGGGGAGGGAGGGCCACATCATTTAGTTTTGTTTTAATTCCAAAATAACAGGTCTGCCACCAGCCCTCCTGGTAAAAGATTTTCCTAGCTATATCTGTAAAGTGCCCATGCAAGTATTCGAATTGCTCAGTAACATTATGGGCCATGAAAAAGGCAGTTCAAAATGGAAGGCTGGTTTGCCTGTGCTGCTTCATTAAATCAGTATGCAAAGCATGAAGTTACTGATGTTCTCAGAAGTCTTGGCTGAGAGAAGATACTATGCGCTTCAGTGATCTTAGGTCCTGGCTACTTGGGGACACCTAATTCTGCTGTTTTGCATGTCATACCTCCCACATCAGGAATTCCCTAGGCAGAGTCCATGAGGCCCTGACTCATCCTCTTGCAGCCCCAATGCAGTACCACAAAACCATTTATAGGACACCCCCTCCAGACCTAAGCCAGAAGTACCTTTGACTCCAACCAGCCACATCTTCAGGAAACAGTCTTTGTTATTTGTCTGTACCGAATTGAAAACTGAACAAAACAGAATTTGTCTCTGGAAAGATAAAGACAAGCTAAGAAATGTATACAAGTTCACAAAACATTTGATGTTGGAAACAGAAACTGTTCCAAATTTGAGTTTCCTGATTCCTCATGTCTAAATCAGAAGGGCGAAGGGTACCGAAAACAAATTCTGGTCTAGGATGGGACTTCATTTCTCAAACTGCCACATGGTGAAAGTGAAGGTTTTCACTGCTCAGATATCAAAATACAATTCTCTGCACAACCATACATAAGAGGAAGATGATACTACCTTCAATTTACCAGCAACTTTGAGCTGCTCATTGTTAGAGCTATTTATAATTTTCTTCTGTCTTGCATGACCTTCTGCCAAATCTTTTATGAAGCTGCAGCTTTGATGATCAGATAGCAAGAGTTCTGCTAAGATCGACTGAAGAGATGAAAGACAAACTTTGGCTATTTTCCTTATCTTCATTTTGTCTTTTCTAAGAGGCAAAAAGCAGTATCTTGCCCTTTGACTACACCTTTTCCAGAAAAAAACTACCTGTGCTTAGTCAAAAGTAGCTCTTAGATTTGTATGACATAGCACTGTGAGAACTTTTCAACACACTTTCATACATAATTGCCACTAAGCCACATTATTTAAAAACTGTTAAACATCACTAATAAGCATTCCAGGTACTGCTTAATATTGTGTACATTTGGGACAGAAGGACACATTAATAAAGAAATGAGATTATAAATTCTGTATTCCTATTATTGTTCATTAAGGAAATGAGTATATATACTTAATAAAATATACAATATATATATGAACCTTCTAAATAAAGAAAATTAACTAGCATATTGTCTAGGTATATTTAAACCCTGACTAAAACCACCTAGCAGTTAATCAGCATTCATCAAAACCTCCAGCTTCAGATGGTGGTGTTGGAAACAGTAATGCAATTCTAATCAATGTTTTATAAGTTCTTATTTATGTTTTCAGTTGCAGCGGTTTATAATGTCAATTTTTCGTGAATGTGCCAAAATAGTTAAAAAACACCCTGTGAAAACAGATACGGAAAGGGAGGAACAAATTTTACTGCACTTGATGTTTAAAAATGCTTTCCAGTCCTCAGGAAAGAAAGATCATCCATCAAGTTAAATACTTTCCATAATTTTTAATCCCAGAATCAGCACTGGCCAAACATACTGTCCCAGAGTGTACAATAACTATAAAGAACAATGCTACTGCAGATGTTCATATGCAAATGCCAACACTTTTTATTTCACTTGTTTTAATTAGGAAGGGTTCTGTTATTAAATCTGTCAAAAATAACAACTCTAAAACCATTTAAGATAAAATATTTAGCCTGCCTGTTGCTTGGTGTCAGCACCACTTCTGCAATTAAACAAGTGTAAGGGACAGATGCTCTGCTGGTGAAAAGCATCCGGGCTCTCTGGAGCAGCATGGCTTCGAGCTTCCCGCTGGCCACTGCTCTCCTGCCCAGGCTGGGACAGTGCTCTGAAGGGATAGAGAGCGGGGACTCGAGAGCTCTGCCTTTATCAGCAGCTACCGCAGTGCCACGGGGTAGTGCAGTGCCACAGAGCGACACACTTGGTGCTGAGGACCCCAAATTCACAGTGCTTGCCTCCTGTGGGGCACCCATCCATAACTGCAGCTCGCTAGGTGAGATCCCAGAGAGCAGCTTCCACTTCAGTTGCACCAAGAAGAAATCCCACTTTGTGCACCCCAAGATCAATCCATGCCGTGAACCAAAGGGCAGGTGGAGAGGTGACTGGGAGATCCACCTCAGAAGCGCGCTACTGAAGTGAACTGCTAATACAGACACACCCTAGAAGTCACACACAACAAATACCTAGGAATATTTTGAAAATTAATTACACTGGATCTCTTTTGTTAAAATATGGTGCTTGTTCCCCAGAGATACAATGGAATAATACTGCTGCCACACCCCCCACGGCATGCTCCGCAGGCAGAAATAAGTGGGAGAAAGTATATTAATGTAGATTACCATCAAAAAGACTTAATTATCTGATGTTAAATACCAATTAGAATAAAATGGGTTTTGATTCAAACTTGGAATTGCATTATCTTTTGAAAACCTTGCCATCACAATAGTGTATTTCTGACTTCTACCCTACAGCAGGCAGTAATGGGTAAGTAATTCACTATTTGCCAGCAACTGCCGGTTCCGAAATATCCGTTCTGAAATATTCTCTGTTTCAAACAGGGAATAGCAAAGGGAACTGTATGTTGGGACTGGCTCATAAATGCTTATCAATGGCAGATACCACACATTTTGAGAACCTTGCATTCCCAGTTAAGTCTTCTAGTCTATGCTTGTCGTCGTTCTGCCTGACAAGCTGAAGAAACCAGACACAGCAGAGTGTCTGAGTCTGGCAAAACTGGAATTGTTTATCCTGCATTTTTATAAATTCATTTGACTTAGAAAAATGAAAAACATTTTTGTGAATGTAAACAGCACTAGTTTATTTTTTCCAGTTATATCGGTTTGTCAAAGAAAGGGTATTACCTCTTCCACAAACCTTGCTTTACTTCTGTCCTTTGACTGTGACAGTTGCAATTTTATTAGAGTGTATCAATATGATTCCAGAGCTATTTGGGATTTTTGCACAAAGATTTGTATAAAGTCTGAAATTACATTTATGTTAATGCACAGAGGAAACATTTTACTGTGTTTCATGTAATAAAATGGATAAGATTAGGTAATGTAATCACATGGTGAAATATTAGAATTCCAGAGATCATCATTTTTTTATTATAGGTAGAAGCATCTTTGAGTTTCCTTTTGCCACACCATTAATTTACTAAAATGAAAGTGTTATCTATTTCAAACAGCAGCTCATTTAAATTAAACTCATCAGCCATAAGCTCAAGTTTCAAATGCCGTTTCCTATCTGTGACACAGAAAAGGAAAAACAGTTTAAGAAGGTTTGTGGTCTTGCTTGTAAAAAGCATTTTCAATCAACACCTATCATACGCAAGGCAGCATAGGACTCACATGAGTTGTATCCAAGGAACTCTACTCCATGTTCAACTTCCAAAGTTAGAAGTTAATTGCCTAACTCTAGTAGAAAGCACTTGAAAACCCCCATAATTCTATGTGAAGTAAAGGGAAGCTGTTTTTCTGGTTTACTTTCAGATGGATACATCACTTCATCAACAGATTGGGGGGGGGGGGCTGGTGGAAGACAGCTGGCTCAAGAAACAAAAGAAACAAGATTTTATTTTCAAAAATGTTTTCAGAGTATCGAATGTGCCTTAGGATAGATAGACCTGCCTGGCAATTTTTCAGTGAAAATGGTTTATATTCAGACAAGGACAGTTGATCAATACATGGAATTTACCTATGAAAGGGCTGATTTCCGTGACGTGAGGGCTGCTGTGTCAGAACTGGCCATGTCTCCCACACCTTGCTGCTGTTGAGGAGCCAGGAGTTAGGGCAGCATCTCACCTGCACAAGGTGAGGCAAATAGACCAGGTGCCAATACCTGTTCTGTGTGATTCTGAGCAGGTACTTGAATATAAGTCTTAAAGAAACCAGCTGAATGCCATAATAACCAGGCGTTTGGGTACAGTACGATTTGTTCAGCCTCTCTAGTTGGAGCTGCTCTACTTTGTATAAATAAGTCAACATTTGTACAACTCTCTGGACACAGATTTCCCACACCCAACTGGGTGTCTTAGTGGCTAGTTGTTAAGTCTTTATGTTATTCTCAGCCCCTGGTAAGAGTGAGGTAAAGGCTTGCTGTTCACCATAGCGGGAAGACATGGGATCATATGCCAAAATATACCGAACAGGGACTTTGGCTTTCCACATTTCCAGAATCCCTGGTAACTGTCACAGAAACTGGTTATGAGAAGAAAACATTCTAGGCCGCCTTTTCTTGGTTATCGTTAAGTACTCAGTAAAGTCTTAAATTCACTGTAATATAGAACGGGAAGAAGCTTTTGAAATGGAAAAAACATGCCTTTACATTTAGAAAGCAACTCCCATTTCAAATGCATTTAGATGGTAATTGAAATGCTACTCTAAGAGCCTAAAATTAAGCTTTTCAGATCTAGAGCAAGAGTTAGAGGTATATCCCAACACCTCCTTGATTTTACCGAGTTGAAACATGTTATTACATTTTAGTTTTAGAAACAAGTGAGAGCATAAGTGTGGATTTAACACCACATTTTGATGCCTATCTATGATCTGGATTATTTGCATTTCTAGATAGTTGATTTAAGACAAACTGATTGATTTTCAGAAGATCCAATTAACAACATGTAAGTCAGAAAGGTGGTAAAAATCAATTAATTAATAAACCAATTATTTCATTAATAATTTCACTATTTCCCAATTATTTAATTTACTAGTATTGTTTGTATTCACAATCTATTTCATTAATGAAATTTTAGCCCTGATCAAGGTTCTCCTACGTAGACAACACTGAATGTTTTCTTCAGGATCTTATAGAGTCATATTTCTTTTCTGCATTTAAATTCTTCATTTTTTTTCCCAAATCACATGTGAAGTCTGCTACATTTTGGCTAGAGCCAAGTGAACAACTGATCGTTAATTTTTTTTTTTAACGCAGAGTATTTTTACTTATGGTTTAGTTCAGTACAATTCAAACATTTCATAAGGAATTCAGATTCAGCCAGAAACTTAACCATAGGTGGTTTTTTGTAGAAATCTACATGTGAGCTAATGTATCTTATCTCTCATTACAGTCAACAGAGATGTAGTGTGAGATTTGGTTGCCCGAACATGCGTGTTTAGTGTTATTTGGGGCACTGTGGAATACCTTGATTGGCCTCCAGACCCTGCAACAGAAGGTGTCCTCTGAGTCCTGTGTCATCTCTACCAGGCCTGTGCGCTTTTTCAATACCCTAAAGCATTTCAAATTGTAGTCAATGCCTATGTTTAGGCACCTGAATTCCACCTTTATTCAGTCAGTGGAGTCTGGAAAATTATTCAGGTGACAAAATACAAGTTTCTACTCGAGGCAAACTGAATGACCAGCGTCTGCATTGGTTAGAGCTCCACTGGCTGTAGTTGAAGCTGGCTTGTTGATAGACATAATCAAGATGTAAATACCAGGCACCTGAATTCAGAGCTGAATCTAAAAACCGAAGTCAGTTTTCAATGTTTTAATTTCTTTCAAGAAGATAATGAAAAGCCTACTTGAATTGGAAAACAAATACATTTTTTTTAGGAACTGTCAAAACCCATCTTTGAATAAAATAATGGAAAAGTTCTATTTAGAAACTGTCAAATGAAAAATGCCACTGAAAAGTTGGGGTTGATTTGCTTTTTAAAACACATTCTAGAAAACTGAAATGACTTTGCAAAGCATTCTGATATTGCAAAGTCTTAAAATTATCCTTGCAAGTTTTTGGAAAAAATAAGAACAAACCCCGTAAAATTTCCCGCTGTCTTTGTGATCATGAGTTACACAGCATTAAGCATAAAAATGGAGTCTGATTTTATCTATGTAGAACATATGGAACACCTTGTCCTTGCCCAGATGCTGTCATGTTGCTGCTATTAAACAAAGCTTTTGCTAAGAGTAGGTGGGAGGGCTGTATAATATACACTTATATTCTCACTGCTTTTCAGACAACATATTATATCCACAACCAAAATTAAAAAATACGGTTCAAATTTAGAATAAGCTAATCATAACAGTTTAATAGCTTTCTATGTTCTGGACTAGATTAGCTGTATATTTGAGCTATATAGTAGTTTGATGGAATAAAAAATTTCTCATTATTTTAGGTTTCATACAGCATGGTATCTATGGGATATACCTCCTCATTCATCAAGATGTTGTGCCTTTTACAATTCCATTTGTGCAAACCCTATCAAAGTAAAATATAATTACAGTTGTTTTGAACTGCTCTTTAATGTTTGTTTTTTTTCCAAAGCATTTTGAATAAATGCAGGCTCTTTCATCTAACAAGTTGATTATATTTTGATTAAATGTATTTCCAAAACAAACCCAACACACCAAAAAAAAAAAAAAATAGAAAAAGCTTTAATCTTGCCTCTGGAGCAACATATTTTTATGTCAAAAGTCTTCCAAAGAATATCAATCTTACCTTAGTAAGAAAAGGGCATTAGTAGACAGCAAGCTAAGCATGAACTGAGCATGTGTGCTGGCGGCAAAGAGGTCTGAACAGCATCTGGGGCTCTACTAACAGGAGCATGGCCAGTAGATCAAGGGAAATTATTATTTCCCTCTACTCTGCACTTGTCAGACCATATCCAGAATATCACATAGAGTTTTTGGCTGCCCTAGTATATAAAAAGCACCAATAAATTAAAGTGAAGGTCCCCAAGCTGGTTGGGAGCTGAAGCACTTGCCCTGTGAGCATAGGCTGAGGGACGTGGGCAAGTTCAGCCTGGAGAAAGGGCACCTAACAGCTGTCCCCCAGCAGCGAATGACAGGAGGACAAAAGACAATGCATATGTTGGAACACGAGAGATTCAGACTGGATATAAGGAAAAACTACGTCTGATGAGTCCTGCCAGGCAGTGGAAGAGGCCGTGCAGCCTCCAGCCCTACGGGTTTTTGAGACCAAATTTGATAAAAGCTCTGAGCAACTTAGTCTCAGTCCAGAGCTGAACCTGCTTTGAGTGGGAGACTAGAGACCTCCTGAGATACTGAATTCCAGCCTGAATTATCCTATGATCCTATGCTCCTATGACATTTTCTCTCCAATAAAAGAATTCTAGTAGCCAAGCATGTAAGTTACACATCATTAACATTTATGAAGGAAACATGATCTTATCATCCAACAAGCAATCCTATTTACCTACAGAAAAAATGCGAACAGCAACAGCACTAGCCTCAAACCAAAAAAAGTATTACAGTTCCTCCTGAAAAAAAATCTATGCGATCAAAACAGAAGTGAATTTTTGTGCATAGGACTTCTGAATTTCAGGTGACATTGTTGCTCCAACTAAGACTTTACAAACGCAAGCACTCAAAACTTCACTTGACATTTACAGTAATTGCAACATATAATACTTTTTGCAGATGATTCAAGAAGAATTGATACCATGCCCCCCATTGAGAAGTGCAAGGGCTCAGATTAACATTCACCTGTGTGGATTTGATCACCAAGACACTGGCTACTCTGAGGAGACAGAGTCTCTCACTAGTTTTGATCAGAAATTCCTTCCTACAGATGAGAAACATTTCTCAATGAAAGTTTAATCAAAAGTGATGCATTTCTGAATGTTTCAGTTTTCTCAAAAAAAAAAAAAAAGAAAGTTTTGTTGCACGATTCTCAACAAAGGGTAAGCAAAGGTCCCTCTCCTCCTGAAATAATGTCATCCTTTACTTCCCAGATTTGGTGTCTTCAACTTCTGATGTCCTAACAAGTAAGCCTCAGATGTGAAGATGCTCAGAATTTCTGAACTCAGTCCCATGTAACTGTAGATTTTATAAAAGCAGCTCTCCTATAATTTGCTTTTTGCTGATGTTCTTACTTGGCATTTAATACTCCTGTTGTTTGCTGTCATTTCTGTCTCTTCCCTGTTTGGTGTTAGACCTGCTTCTTCCTCCTGATCTGTCCACTTGACCTGACTTCAGTTCTGCATGCATTTCCATGTGGTCTGTAACCTGTAATGCACCCCACCCTCCCCCCTGCCCTAAGATTTGACAGTGTTTTGGTGATCTAGGGTTCATGCAAATGACTAAGCACACCTTAGCAGGACCTAAGGCAGGGGCACAGCCCAGGGCTGGATGACACTGCAGAGTTCAGGCACTGGGGATTGACAGCAAGTGGAAAAAAAGGCATTGATTTTCATTTCTTCTGGGGTGTAATCAGTGGCTTTTATTGCTTCTCACGCAGTCTTCACTTGTGGATCTCCTTTGGGGTTATTACCATCTTGCAGAAAGTATTAAAGAGTAGATAATCAACATCCCACCTCTTATGCCTATCCAACAGGGTAGTTCTTTCACCAGAGCCAACTTTTACTTTGCCTCCATGATTATACTGAGTTCAAAATAGCTTAGGTTCTGCTAAAGAAACCCTGAGTTCAATAGACATTGTGCTGACCTAAACTTTGTTAAATATATATGCTGTGCTTAATATTCTGGTAAACATTTTACTCAATGCTGATTGAGTCCTCTCCAGTTTTACAGCTATATGATCCTTTTCTTCCTGCAAAATACTTCAACATATGTATTTGACAAGCATAAAAGCGTACAGGCTTTCTCCCCATCACTTATGTGATTGCTTAATCAGTCTCCAGCAAGCACCTACAGAGAGCAGATAGAGGAATACTTTTGGAAGGGCTGTATTTTGCAGTGCCTCACTTTCTTTCAAAACAGGGAACCTTTGTATTGTTGATGAGACTTTGAAGCAAATCAGCATTTAGAATACATGGATGCACTTGACTTCTTTGATCAACAACCACTGGAGGGACTAGAATCAGCCAAATTTTTAGACTTCTGCAGAGCAAAGAACTACATCTATTTCACAAAGGCTGTAAAATGGAGGACAGTTTTGGGGACTGGATATAGTCTCTCAGAAAGCTTTGTTTAGTTGTTTTGATTAACTTTGTTAGTATTGTTTTCAGTTTTCTCCTTAGTCATTCAGTCATTGTACAGAGATGATATTAAATTAATTTGGCCAGTTCTTCACTGAGGTTTTGGCTTTATGTTCTCCCTGGGAGCCTTGAAAATAACTGTCATCTCTAGCTAGGAGGTCTTGAAAGATGAATGTGATTTACAATCATTCCTGGGCCTTTCCAACCATTACTGGCAATCTATCACAGAGATTTCTGGGTTGATAACCTCATCAATGTCTACTAGAAAAAGGAAATCTACTTCATCTGAGGCAGTGGCTATCTTCACTAAGTTAAAGCAGGTCTTCACTTTACAGTGGTGGTATTTTGATGTTCTATTTAGGGAGGAATGGACTTTACTTTAAAACTCCCCAAGTACTGTGAAATACTATGCTAGACCAGCTGGTTTTTTGAGTTTGGAAAGTGTTCACAAACCCTGTAACCAATGACTGTTTATATATGCACATCATTCAGCTTTTAAAGGTGACTTCAGACATGGATTATACAGGACTAGGGTAACCACCAGTTGTGCTATGAGCAATAATTGCAGAATGCCACAATATCTCTTCTGCAGCCATCTCCCCTGAAAGCAAGATGTTCATAGCTGCATTCAGTGTGGGATCTTCTATAGCCCACAAGTTCTTGAGAAAATGCTTCATCATAGAATAAATCTAAACAATGCTTCCACTGACTAATGCTGTTACCAATTTCTCTGTCAATCAAATGATAGTTTCCCTGAATTTGCATAAATTTAAATGCTGAGACAAAACATGTTTAATTCTGTTTAGATTTCTGGAATTACATTTGCATCAAATTGGTTTAAAAGACAGGATGTGTGGCTCTGTAATGAATGACACTAGCAAAGGCTCTGTTGCTTTACTCAAATGGGAAGAACTGAGCATATGAAGGTTTTTCGTTACAAAGCATAATTCAAAGACAGTGTATACATCACTTGCTTCTTAAGGGAAAAAAAAAAAGGTTCTCATCATTCACTTTGACGTAGCAAGACTATTTTCTAGCTGGACTTACCATGTGGACAAATGTCCTCAAATCTCTTTTAGAAAGATGGTAACAGAACAGCTCCTGATGTCAAGAAGTTTGGAATGAACTAATGAACTATAACCTTATCACAGGTGAAAGCTGCTTAAAATCTCAGCCTCTGCTTAACATGCTATGCTGGCAATGTGTGTCTGCTGTGTTGACAGCTTGTCCCACCTTGGACCTTGCCATCAATTTCATTCAAAGTAAGTCTGTCCTAGGAACTCTTTAAAAACGAAATGTTTAAAAACATCTCCAAGAGCTTTCTACTTATGTTACCACACTTTGTATTACAGAGCAATGTTTTGTTAAGTCTGTTCTTTTTGTAACCCAAGGCTTGCTAATGATTATTTAGTTTTAGTTCATTTATTACTGAGAAATTGAATAAAACGTAGCAAATTGAAATGCTCCTTTAATTTTGGGGTTGTTTTATAATACAGTCACATCTGCTGCCAAAGCAGAGTCTTATTAATGCTCATCCAGTTTGCTCATGTTGCGAAGAGAATGATAAAACTGAGCCCTGATAGGCAGTGGATGTCCTAATGAGCACTGCTGTGTCATAGAGCCAAAAGGTTCTTGAAACAATCCAAAGCCCAGACCTTAGATGGCATCATCTATACCACATCCATACAATCAGACTTTGCAAATGGGATAACAGTATCTTCTTTCTCTTTTTACTCATTCGGCGAGAGACACCGAAGTTGAATCCAACCTCTCTGAAGTCAAAGAGCTCTGGTTTTGTCCTTGTGCTGGGAACTACCTTAATCACAGCAAGTCACCTCACTGCAGATATGCAAATAACATGAATGATCTTAAAAATTAAAATGATAAAACTGAGGAGATAAATTGAATAATGGTGTTACAAAGTAAGGGTTTATGTCTCCTAAAATTATTTAACTTGTCTCTATTTCCAAACTGATTTGAAAACACAAAAACGAACAAACTAAGATGGCTTGACAAGGTGGACAGGTAGTTAAAATTCATGAAATTTTCACATGGTCCAGGGAAAGACCTTATGACAGAACTTTATCTTGTGTGTTAAGCTAGAATACTATATCCATAGCCAGGGAATTATATTTAAATGGTCTGATTTTCTGGAGTACCGCAAGCCCCACAAATCTCATGTAGGTCAAATTCAAGGGACATTTTTATATATTTAGATGCTTAAAATATAAATATTGGATAGTAAATTCAGATGGTTAAGGTACGCATATTTCAGCAATGACTCATTTTCCTGGAAGGGTAAAGCATTTTTCATATGCACCACTTTCTGAGTACACATACCTAGGTCTTAGTGGCAGCTTCCTTTATTAATCTGATCTTGCTATTGTGGGGCATAACCTGCTGTCACAAGACACATTACAGTTTAGAACGCCACCCTACAAAAGGTAAGCATGCAACTTCTTCTGACAGTCATAAACCCAGATTATTTGCCCACCTATCATAAGAAATAACCCAGTCAGGTTTCTGATACAAAAATCATAAGGATATAAATCTTAAGTATGCTATTATTACTCAAAATCAGAAAATAAGCCTTTGTTAAAAACAACAAACCAACAGCAAAACTCAATAAATGGATGGAAAAGGAGCCTGATGAAGTGGAAACAAAAAACCACAGACAACCAGCACCAGACTTTTGCTTATTGAATAATGGGAAGATATGAATCAACACTATTAAAAAAGAAATATAGAAGTGGCAAAAGGGAAATATTATCAAAGGTGAGGAAAGAAAGTGTTTAAGACTAAACTAATCAAACAGTATATCTGTCACTGTGTGCTTCAGAAATCTATTTTATGGATGTCATGGAGCTTATTAAATGCTGCAGGAAAAATGTCCCCTAGAACTAACTGAAAAAAAAAAAGGCTGCCAATATCTAAAAGAGTATTAGAGTTTCATTGAAGGCTACTGGGCTTTTACCATTGATTTTACAAAGATGGTCAGGTGCTTATTTCAATAAACTTATGCAGTGTGTTGGGTTTGTGTGGCAAGGTTTTGGTAGCGGGGGGCTATAGGTCATGTGGTGGTCAACCCACCACATGCAGGCATTCTTTTTCACTAGGAAAATTCAGTCATCTTGATGGTTAAAGTGGATATCAAAAACCATTGACCACAACTGTTCACAAGCACAGAGGTTTCCTTAATTCTGCAACATCACCAAGATTGCTTGCCCTATGCCTGAAATGAAGGTCCTAAATTGATTCTGCTTCTCCAGAAAATGATATGACTTGGGGGCACTTCATGACATATTGCTGGCATCTACAGTAATAAGGGTCATATTAACATGACTTTTTTTGGTAAGCATTATTGATATTATTAGCAGTTATAGGTTTAACTATTTATATAAACAGAGATTTTTCTCCAGAGCAGAAGAAAATCTATTAGGAGCTTTGAGGCCTCACAACTCCATCGCATTTAATAAAATAATTACAGTGTCACTAGAAAGTAAGTTTTGCTTCAATAACACCCTTGAACTAGTTAAAGAAACAAAAGCACGTTTCTGGCTTTAGCTGAATGTTTACTTTACACAAATGCCTTTGCTTCTCCATGCCATTATCCACCAGTAGTGTATGCCATTACTGGAACACGAGCTCTCATTCCACTAATGTTATTGCTTAAAGAACATATTAAGATGCTGGTGTTTTCATATGGGAGATAGCCATACATCTTCCACAAGTAATTACATTACCAGTAATCCCTTTAAAAGGCTGTCTTTGCTCAGTTGCTTTGCCGATAGCTCTAAGCTTGGTTATATGACAATCCCACTTACTCATAGTTTATGAATTGATAACAGATGAAGCAACTAATATGCTGGTGCTCTCTGATCAGTGACAAATGGTAGAACTGAGACCCATCAAAAGAAACGAACTCTCTTTACAAAGCTCCAAATAGTTTAATTTATTACTGAAAATAGAGCAAAGAATTAATGACCCTGAAAATAGCATGTGTTCTTTTATACATTTTGCAAAGAATGATAATTATCAGGAAATATCACCACTAACTTTTTAAAGAGCTCCGGCATTCATGGTTATATAGAAAAGCAGCCTCTAGCCATAGTATAATCATCTCTTTCATGAAGGATAAAAGCAGTGATACGAAGATATGGAATACAGGCCATATCATGCAATACTCCAATCTGAAGACCTAATAATGCCAGCAGAGTCAGGCTAAGAAGTTTTGCTAAATACTCAAACACTGAATTAATTCTGATGACTACTTCCCATACTGTGAATGATGTCAAACCTATTAATGAATAAAAACTGTTAACCTGAATACTAACACTGCATTTTTCTACTACAGACTCTACTCCTTGCTCCTGAGATGGTGATTAAAAATAGCAACTGTCACTGTATCTGTCAGTCAGTGGATACAGAGACGATGCAGGAGGCAGTGTGCAGAAGTGGTTTTGGACCATCAAGCAGCAGTACATCGAAAGGCTGTGAATAAATTAAACCAAAAATATAAGCCTCAGGCTGATGTGTTTGAACTTCACTGCAAACATTCTTCATACATATTTAATTGCTCCATTGAGACTGTGACTGTTCTGGAGATGTTCCAGGCATTATTTCCATTCCATTAGTACGCTTGCAGTATGTGTACTCCTTAACCCAAAATGATTGATTCCATAAATGTCTTCCCACTTACCGACCTGAACACTAATTGAGGTTGTGTATAGATTAAAAGAGAGTGTATGCTTCTTGAAACCAGCCAAAATATATTGTAGTCACTTAAATATCTTGTGGCACAAGAAGAAAGTGGTACTTCTAACTGAAGACACCAAAATACTGCTTCACAGAAACCTTTCAGGTAGGAACAGCTGGAAATTATACAATGGGTTGAAACACTCTGCTAAACACTTTAAACAGAAGTTTAATTCTAAGTACAAAGCCCCACCTTTCTGAAACATAACACTATCTTTCTTTGAAATATTATTATCACATACCAGATGCTTTTGTCTGTGCTTGCATCTTGTAAATTAATTTGCTTTGGGAGAAAGTATAAATTTTTTACATTCCATGAAAATAAAACTAAAGAAGTTCAGATAATTTTATCAATTCATCTGCACACAAGGGGAAAAGCTGAATGTTTTTAAGGTCTTATTAAAAAAAAGATAATGTTGTAAAGTATAAATTATTTTACTATGAGCCAAAACTCTCTCTGTTCAAGTTATTAAAGATAAGTATGATTAAATTGTGGCAGCTCATATCTTAAGTAAGCCACCCTGAGGAAACAATCCTGAAGATCTTCATAAGCACTGCCTGGATTCTGGGTTAACCTGAAAACTACAGACAGTTTTAAATCGTTAATACTTATGACATCAAAATTAAAATCAGTTCTATCACTTCTTTATAATAGAGGTATGTTCATGCAGCTTGGTCAAGCTTGTATCAGACATTAGAAGAATCCCTGGGAAACACTTATATTCATATCATACTTTAGTTATAAAATTGAGAAGCATGAGTATGTTAGACTTCATGTGACAGAATACTGCAGAGAAGCTTAGAAGAGAAATCTGGGCCTGCCTTTGAGAGAAGTTTCATCCTGAGAACTAATGCACTAAAAATGACATTGCCATTGCATGTTCTGTCTTCCTCCAGATTGTCCATATGAAATTTATTCAATTTAAAGATTATTGTTTCCCAGCTCTTTCAACTCAACATATCATTTAAAAGTCAGATAAGATATTTCCAGCTTGTTTACTGCCATTGAAAACATGCCTCACTCCATTTTCTTGCCCAAGACCTATGCTTCCTGCGCTATGCCAATTGGCCTTGAATATTTCATTAAATGAGGTCACGTCAAAGCATGCAAATACCTGGAAGCTGAGCATGTGTCAAAGGCCATTTTTTTACTCACATGCTACTTTAGTGAGCAGCAAATATGCATTTGTAGATGAAGGATTCAGCACATCTCTGTGATATGTTTCTTCTTAAAATTGGAATTCCAGATAGTAACCTCCCTGGGGCAGAGATCACCACCTCTAATAGCTGTTTGTTTTGAAACAATGGCCATGAGTGGTTGTTTAGAGGAAATTAATTTACTAGAAGTTTTATATGTATTATTTGTTTCAGTTTGTAGTAGAGACACCTTAGGGTACTTCATTACTTAAAGTTCCAACAATTATGCATAAACTCACATAAAAATTAAAACCAACCCATCTAAATGAAAAGTAACTAACCAACCAGAACAAGAATGAAAAGAAAAAGAAAAAAATATCCTGAGCATTTTACACATCATGCAGTTCCTCAATGTATGAAAAAGCAGGAAGGCCCAGGAGCTTGCACTGGAGCTAACACAGGCACATGATCTCAGAGAGAACGTTTGTTCAGCACTGGGAGAAAGCTATATGTAGTATCTTTAAAATAAGCAATGCCTTCTTCTTTTTTATTTTCAGCATATCTTTGAATAAACTAAAACTGCCATAGCAAGTCATGAAACTGAAATGAAAACCTCCTCCATTTTAATGTAATATTTTGACGATTTCTTGGCCTTTGTCCTCTACCTTCCCAATTGTAAGATATCCTTTACTTAATGAAATTAAATTCAAATTACTCTGTGGTAGAACTAGTGGATTATGGTAGGGTATATAAAAAAAAGAAATGAGCAAACTAGAGTATGAGGAACAAACCTTCCAAAAATATGGGCCTTTCTCAAGGCTGAATAGATTTTTTTCCTATTGTTGTCACTGGCTTTGCCTTACAACTTCAGCCATCACAGACAAGAAGGGCTGATGCCCTTTCCATTGAAATCCAGAAAGATTTACTCTTTGTCTGCATGAGAAGCAGCACTGTGCTGACCAATGTACCAACACAATCAGTAATACAAAGCAAACAACAGTAAACTGCAGTCAAGGTGTTTTTTCTTCAAGGAAAATATGATTCATTTCAGTAGGTAAAGAATCTGAAAAGATGGAAAATGTTTAGTACTGTATTAATCGTATCTTTGTTTACACACCTTTTACTGAAGCTCTTGATTTTGATTAGTCAGTATGACAAATTCGTTATGCTCGTCAGGATAGCTTCCTGCTAGACAAAGTACCTCAGATATGCATGGTCTGAAATTTAACTGGTATCTGTTATTGTAAGGACTCCTAACATGATTTTTTTGTGTTAAAAAAAAAATCCAGAAAAGATGCTAAAGTATCAAAACATACGTTATGAAACCAAAAGCCCTGCAGGGCACCTTTTGTTAACAACTTTTGTTGTGATTTTATTGACAATTTAATCTACCATTTGTTTTAGGCGTTGCTTTCTCTACTGTCACAATTACAGACAGACAACATGCAATTATTTGAAATAAAAATATAGACACAATATTCTCATTATATTATCCAGCCTAAAAAAAGGTATTTTCAAGTTGAATGTCTTGATTAAGATAGCTGTCAGGAAATTATTTTAATTTTACAACCCTACTGATTTTTTAAAAGTAGAAAAGCAAGTAAGAAACAATAGAAATGCTCCTTACATCTAAATGGAGGCTTTATACAAGGATTAATCAATCATATGTACATTCATATTTATAGATGTGTTAAGCACATCCTGAAACCTTGTTTTTAATTAAGTTTTAATTTTTATTGAAATGGCGCTATTCTAATAGTGGCCATGGGGTACAAGAATCTGAACGGGACAGAATGGGATAGGGGATATAGTCTGGCAGCATTTGAACAATAATTTCCTGCTCCACCTTTAAGTCCAGTCTTAAAGTCCAGGCTCGACAGAGTCATTTTTCTGTTAGCCCTAAATAAGTGAATTTGGATGTAACAAGCTATTTTTTCCCCTTCTATTATAGCATCACCAGTTAGAAAGTAATTCAGCATCAGTACAACCACATCCTAGTCCTGTGCAACACCTTGGATCTCAAGCTGTGATTTCACTGGAACCATTGTTAGTCTGTTGATGTTTGTTTGCCTGTTTGCACCAGCAGAACAAGACGATAAGGTAGAGAGAATTCTGTAAAATTCTATTTGCAAAATTCTGTTGATGTCCAAGACACAGCAGAAGTCGTGTCATCAAGGATTATCAGGAAAACACGAGGAATAAAACTTTTTAAATCAATGCTCAATGGATGACAACTGCTATATCCTCGTGAAACCAGTGGAAGACTTAACTCATCCAAAGTGTCCCCAGGGACAGCGTTCTCATTCCCCACTGTTAAACAATCCCGTCAACGTCGGTGGAACAGTTTCACTGTGTTAGTGCTTCCAGTTACACATTAAATCCACAGGCCCTAAAACCACATAGTTTCCAAATTGATTTTCACTGGGCACAAATCATTTTCAGAATGGCTTCTTCACGTGGATCTGAAAGCCAAAGAACACTTGATATTATCAGCATTTTTTGCAGTCTTTGCCATGGTAAAAAAAGTTTGTAGTTTTGTGTATTCCCAGGGGCTTTCAAGTCCAGAATGCGTAAATACCCAATATTTATGGGAAATATGGGAATATGAGAAAGATGATGAGTCAGGAGTTCAGCTAAGCACATCAGCAAATTCTAAGGCACAAATTTAAACATGCCATTACAGAGAAATACAATTTTAAAAAAGTACTCCAGCATTCCAGGAAGGGAAATAATTTAATTGCTTTAATCATCACATTTATTTTACAAAACTGAATTGATTTTTGGAATCCAGCCATGACAAAGTCTATGAACTCTGGCTGTGAGCTCGAGCAGCTGAAGCACTCCTTTTCTGATCACCATTGAACTCTGTGGGCTTTCGAGAGTGCATGTCTTGCACAAAAACACTGGCTGAGGCTGCATCTTCTCCATGCAGCACACTTTGTGTGATGGATTCTTTAAATCTTCCCCAAAGAGACTTGAGCTTGAGTTGAACTGACCACGTTTTAGGCTATGATTTTGCCAGGCCTCTGCACACTGAAGCAAGGACGCAAGACAGCAAATTTCTACCTTATAATCTGAAATGTATCCTTCTGCTGTATGAATAATAATCCACAGTGTGCATGCTGATCTAATTGCAATACTTGGAACCTCTGTCTTGGGGTGGCTGTCACAATTATCCGATTATATATTGGTATAATTTAACTCTCAACATTTTTTTTTCTGCCTACATGATCACATAATGTATATTATCTGATAGCTATACTCATCCTACTTTTAGAGTGGACCTAGAATGAGGCCGAGGCCAGCTGTAAATGCTAAAGATAGAAAAAGATGGTTTTGTTAATAACAAGTGGATTTATACTGTGGAAGAGGAAGGAGGGGAAAGCACTTAAGCAGAAAGAGGGCACTGACAGAACAAGCAGCCACATCAGTGATTCTCCTCTTCTCCCAGAAAATCTTCCACAGGGCCTGAGTGGAGCTGGAGGTGTCTCCTACTCAGCAAAAACTCTGTGGAAGGTGCTAAAAGAGGACTTGCTGCAACATCACTTCTACACTGGCCCTGTGCCTGAGCTGAGGATTGCATCTGCCTATTTAAAAGAAAATAACTTTTGAAACCTGCTAAGGAAAATCTTCATCTAAGAATTACAGCTTTTCAGGTTTTGGCATAGAATGTGATTTTGTGAAAGTATTTTCATTTGGAAGGACCATTACTACTGAAACATTGCAGACACTGCACTTTAAGAAGTTTTATTAAAGCTACACATTTGGATAAAATATTTTTAGTAACCATTCATGATACACCTCTTGCTCACTAACAGGGATAGAATAAAATGTACTTTTGAAAGAGGTGAAGATGGGTTGCCACATCCATCCAATTACGAGGGCTATACTTAGGGATCTAGCAATTATGTAGGAATAAAAACAGCCTCTTTTTCTAACAGGCTATCAGCTATTGAATTGCAAGTAGATACCAAATATAACTAAAAAAGCTTAAACAGGCTGAGGAACTGAAAATATATTCTATAAAATACGTATGTACTACTGCAGTTCAAAGAATTTAAAGCCATATCAAAGATGAAACTCAAGTCTATGGGCCCAGTCCTGAACCCCGCTGTAGCTAATAGATGAACCTTTTCTCTCTTCAATATAACTATGTTTCAGCCAGATTGCTGCATGAATCTTTTTTTATCCCCCGCAGACAGGAAATGCTTCCACACTAGAAGTTAGCAGGGGAACAATGTTTGCAAGGGTGTCAGGAGCTCTCTCCCTCACCCCTATTGCTGTCTCAAGTGTGCGGCTGCGTGTGTGGAAGTGCTCGCCTGTGTCCTATTTCATATGAGAGGAAAGCTGCCATGCTACATTCACGTTCCCTCTCTGCCAACCCTTCTCTTATTCACGCAAATACAAGTAGGAAACAACATATGTTTTTGTTTGATCTGTAGGAGTCACCATCAGAAAAAAATAAATAGGATGAGATCACTTTATGTAACTTGAACAAGGTAAATAACACACCTAATCTTCATCCTAAAGTGATCTCACAGTTATAGAGTTTTTTGAATCTGAGATCTCAAAGCTCTCTAAGCTTGATTTTGTGTCCCTCGAACATCTTTCCTTCTAAGAAGAAAAGTGAGATGAGGAATGATTTGTCTCACCATTCTTCCTATCACAGAGTGGGGGAAATGCATGATACAGCCTTTCCAAATATAGACTGGCATAGGCAAGATATGAATTTCTTCCTTGATAGGTGAGACAGATGGGAGACTTTCACAAAAACTCCCTCACATATGGATACGTTCTCTCTGCTCATATATAAGTAATGTCATGCAAAGCATCTACCTCTCATGCATTGCATTACTAGTCCATGAATAACATGCTCCATGTGGCCACAGGGGTGGCTTGTGGACTGACTCCATTTCCCAAGATGCTCCTATCTCCTTGGCTTTTCCTAGGAAACGCAGGGAAAAGTTGAGACAGGCCATGATGTTAGAGCAGTGAATGGTATCTTGGAAGCCAACCACCCCACAGCTGGCTTAGAGCCCCAGGTCTGCCTTGCCCTTTCCTTCTAGCTTCTGCACACACTGGCAGTGTTTTGGGCTATTGCTGAGGGAGGAAAGGAAGAAGGAAAGGACAGACATGTTCTGCCAGGGATTGGAGTAATTGCATGTACGGGAAATCAGTGGGGAGGCAGGGGTGTCTTAGAGGAGGATTGAGTAACAAATGGGACTGGGACTGCGAGAATGAAGAACCACTCACTGTAGGAGAAGATTAGGTTTGAGACCATCTAAGGAACCTGAAGGTGCACAAGTCCATGGGACCTGATGAGATGCATCCACAGGCCCTGAGGGAACTGGCGGATGAAGTTGCTAAGCCACTATCCATCGTATTTGAGAAGTCGTGGCAGACAGTGAAGGTCCTACTGACTGGAAAAGGGGAAACAACCCCCATTTGTAAAAGGGAAAAAAGGAAGACCCAGGCAACTACAGGCGGGTCAGTCTCACCACTGTGCCCAGCAAGATCATGGAGCAGATCCTCCTTGAAACTATGCTCAGACACATGGAAAATAAGGAGGGGATTGGCGACAGCCAACATGGCTTCACTAAGGGCAAATCATGCCGGACAAATTTGGTGGCCTTCTACAACAGTGTTACAGCATTGGTGAATAAGGGAAGAGCAACTGATGTCATCTACTGGGACTTGTGCAAAGCATTTGACACTGTCCCGCACAACATCCTTGTCTCTAAGTTGGAGAGGCATTGATTCGATCGATGGACCACTTGGTGGATAAGGAATTGGCTGGATAGTTGCACTCAAAGAGTTGCAGTCAACGGCTTGATGTCCAAGTGGAGACCAGTGACAAGTGGCGTTCCTCAGGGGTCAATATTGGGACCGATGCTGTTTAACATCTTGTTCGGCAACATGGACAGTGGGATTGAGTGCACCCTCAGCAAGTTTGCCGATGACACCAAGCTGTGTGGTGTGGTCGACATGCTAGAGGGAAGGGATGTTGTCCAGAGGGACCTTGACAGGCTTGAGGGTCTGTGCAAACCTCATGAAGTTCAACAAGGCCAAGTGCAAGGCTGTGCACATGGGTCGGGGCAATCCCAAGCAGAACTACAGGCTGGGTGAAGAATGGATTGAGAGCAACCCTGAGGAGAAAGACTTGGGGGTGTTGATGGACAAGAAGCTCAACACGAGCCGGCAATGTGCACTTGCAGCCCAGAAAGCCAATCGTGTCCTGAGCTGCACCAAAAGAAGCGTGACCAGCAGGTGGAGGGAGGTGATTCTGTCCCTCCACTCCGCTTTCATGAGGCCCCCCCTGGACTATTGCGTCCAGCTCTGGAGCCCCCAACATAAGAAGGACATGGACCTGTTGGAATGAGTCCAGAGGAGGGCTACGAATAAGATCAGAGGGCTGGAGCACCTCTCCTGTGAAGACAGGCTCAGAGAGTTGGGATTGTTCAGCCTGGAGAAGAGAAGGCTCTGGGGAGACCTTATGGAGGCCTTCCAGTACCTGAAAGGGGCCTGCAACAAAGGTGGAGAGGAACTGTTTACATAGGCATGTAGTGATAGGACAAGGGGCAATGGGTTTAAACTGAAGGAGGGTAGATTTAGATTAGATATCAGGAAGAAATTCTCTACTGTGAGGGTGGTGAGGTACTGGAACAGGTTGCCCAGAGAGGCTGTAGATGCCCCATCCCTGGAAGTGTTCAAGGCCAGGTTGGATGGGGCTTTGGGCAACGTGGTCTAGTGGAGGGTGTCCCTGCCCATGGCAGGGGGTTGGAAGTAGATGATCTTTAAGGTCCCTTCCAATGCAAACCATTCTGTGATTCTATGAGTCTACGTGCTCACTGGGGAGAGCAGAATTAGGGGAGAACCCTGAATTACTGACACTGTGGTCTTCATGCACTGAGGAGTGGGGCGATTCATCAAAGAATGAGGTCTCAAAAATGGATCTGACTCATGTGGCTGTCAACCTCGAACCATTCTGGTGAGTCTTAACTGCTGTTACTTTTCCATACTAGACATTGTAAAAGCACTTTGTTATCGAAAAGGAAAAGTATTCCTTAGGACATGGACCAGAGAGTTTGTACAGGATCAAACTTAGGTTTGAACAAAAAACTTTTGTACGAATATTTTAGATCATACAATATTTTCAGTTAATTTAGTATTGGATGGTTAAATGAAAACTAAAAATAGGTAGAAACCTTAAACAACTACCATTTGTATGAAAGAAAGTCCAGTGGTCTGGATTATGTTGATTTATTTTCAACATTTTTTCATATTAATCAACTGTAATCTTACAGCATAGTTTACCAATAATTACAAGCATTTAAAAAAATGCTATCAAAAACATTTTAGTCATCTCTTGAGAAATGGTAATCATACTTCTTGACTGCCAGACTAAATGTAACAATTACTATTCATGACAGTTTTATCTTCTCAGAATATATTTAACAATGTTTGCCAAGATTAGTAGTTAGATTGCTCAATATAAATCCTCTATGGAAAACCTTAGTGAATATTTTGTATTGAGACAAAAAGGAAATAGTAAGGAACTTATTTATTGTCTTGCTTATCCAAACTGACGTTATTCACTTTGGTTATAGCATAAGAATAAAAGATTCACTGGGAGAAATAACATTGTCAAATATTTTTATGTTCTTTTATCTTATTTATAGTATTTATACTATTTACCAGGAAATCTGCCTCACCTTTCAGATGATTGCAGGCTTCAGTTCAGTAGTCAGTATCTTATCACAAGATAAATAACTTAAATATGAAAGAATGAACAGATGAACTTAAACCCTTCCAAAATAGGGAGAAAATAATGTATGCATATCTATATCATGTATATTACAGATATAATTATTTTGTTGCTTCATGCAGTTGTATTTGTGGGACCGCATCACAAAAGCCTTTACTCAAACTTAATGAAAGGTTTGTTTAGTTTGGGTTAGTATATAATTTAGGCTGACAAAGCTATAATGTCTAATGAGGTTTTTTTCAGTGCAGCCTATACTGAAAAGAATGGATGTTTTAAGAAGCTGTCTTTCGAAACAATTGTATGAACTACATTCATATATGTGAAAATAACGTAATTGTGCTGTGTGCATTTATCATCTTGACTGTGAAAGCATAGGATACAGAAATCTAACTTATCAAAACAAACACTCAAATAGGTGCATAATAGAAAATCACTTGAAGAAACTACGTTTTATTTCTGTGTGGGAGATGTGGCAATTGATCTCATAAGGAAGCTTCCTCTGTTTGCAGGGTAAAAAATATTGTCCAATTAAGAATCCTACTCAAACCCATGTTTAACACAATCCTCTGTAAATGTAACATATGTACATGAATTAGTACCCCATAGCAATTCTGAACAATTAATTTGAATAAAAGCTTTTAAACCTATATTTCTAACTTGCTGAATCAAAGTACTACGATTAATAATATAAATTTCTGAGTATTTGTAGTTTTGTTTTTTTATTAAAGAAAGCTAGAGAGAGCTTATGGAAATACATCCTAAAATAACATTATTTAGTTTGCAAAGTCAAACACAGCAAACATAGGGAATTACAAATTTACAGTTCTCCATATTACTTTATTTCGTCTCCATGTTGGTAAGCCCTTTGTATTATTTCAGACAGGAGTCCTATGTCAAAGACACAATATCGCACCAATGAACAAGTACAATGAATGTCTAGCCAGGGACAACACAGAAATGGATTCCAGTCCGCTACTTGCGTATTCAAATGTTCAGCTTGTATATAGTATTCTGTCAGCCTGTCTGCAATCAATATTCAGCTGCACAATCCACTGTTATCTCTACACTCCCCCATTTTGATAATCTACCTTTGAATATCAATTTTCTCTTCCCCGGTTACACAGACCTCAGCAGCTCTTTTCCTCTCTTCTAGTAATCTCATTTCTTTTTGTTGGTGTTCATTTTTTCCCTATAGCTAAAAGTTCACATGAAGACCTCTTTATGTCTTGCTCATTATAATTCCCCATATCCTCTGTTAGGAAAGTTTTGAGGACAATTAATATCGGAACACTTTGTTAAGAGAGAATTTGAGTCTTGCCTCTTAACCAAACCGCACGCACAGCCCAGAGATATCCTGGGCGATTTTAGTCTAACTACCATGCTTGATTCTTTACAGAATGTGGTGGGCCACTGCAGAGGACATTCTAATGAGGAGACAGCGATTTCAGGCACAAACTAGGCAGAGGTTAACCACAGGCCTTGGTGGCAGAGACCTGTACGTTAACGTGGATGACAACTATATAACCTGAGCACGTAGTGTGGCAGTAGTATGTGCTGCCTTCAACAACGCCACCTCTATGTACTGCCTGCAAGAGCTCGCATAACGCTCTCAGCAAACCTCAGGGTACCACCTAGAAAGATCAGTATTGCACAGGTTTGTTCACTTGGAAAAAATACCTTAAATACTACAGAAACAGACATCCCATAATTACTTACTACATTAGTTTTAAGTACTTTTTAATGAACTCTCTTAACACTATTCTCTTCCATTTGTAGCTCATTTTCAAGGTATTTAGTTGTCTTTCGTCTTAACAAGTGGTTTCCTTATAAAAAATACTTATAAAAAGAGTATTGGTTGGACTTAAGTGGAACAAAAAAATATTAGTAAAATATCTAGTCTTCTCACATTGTGCTTCCCTCTCTGCTTCCTCTAATATCCAACATCAAAAATAACTACTGTTCTATACTATCCTATTTATTTAACTTATCACTAGCTACTGCTATTGGCTTCTTGTCAGTCTCATCCAAGACCTTTAGTTGGCTTAATTTAACAATCTTTTTTTCTTGTTGCTTCTTTCAAATGCCAGTCCTCTCATGTCATATATAATTTGTCTCTCCAAAACCAGCCAAATTATCAACATATCAAAAAAATATAAATCAGTTTCTTTCAATTCATGCTTCTAACTTCACAATAGCAACAGCAACCACAGAGCACTGGAGACAGGAGCTGTCCCTCTACCACAGCCTCATCTGACTGCCAGGTGGTGTGGACATTTAATGCCCTGTGCGTATCTTTCTTTTGTAACCCACAAACACGTCTGCACTGTCCCACTAATTCCACCAGGGTTCTAGATACATCACGTCTGCAAGAGAGTGTGTTTGTATTTGCGTGGTATCCCTAAGCAATACAACACACATTGTAACAGCATTATACAAAGGGGCCTCTGGATGGTGTAAGTAGCCATTTAGCTGAGCTGGAAATGACCAAAATGGAACCCTTTCTATCGAAAAAGCCCTGACCCATCACCGTAAAAAAAGTAGAAGGCACTTCAATGAACTCCTTAGTGATGGGCTAGACAAAAGCAAACAGCAAATGGACATTTTCTGAGCTGGCTGAGCTGTTTGTGGAAGAATTATATTGTGAAGACATTCAAAAGGCAGCCAGAATCCTCAGGAGCAACCAACAACCAGTTGCTGACAATGTTTCCAGGGAATGATTTAAAACAGGAGATGATAAGCTAAATCAAAACCTTTGCTAATTAGTTGCATTGGAGAGCTGAAAACATTTCCAAATGAGAAACACAAAGCAGTCACATGATCAGCTTTTATAAACAAGTGGATGGTGCCTTCATCCCCATGACAATCTATCTGTCTTTGGTACATTTGTAGATGTTTTCTAATTTTACAAAGTAAACCTGAAAATAAAAATTATGTTAACAGAAGAACAAGTCCAGTGTGTATCTAAAATTTTTGTTTCATCAACCACTTGAAACTGTGCATCACATATCTTCTATTTGGAATAATTAAAGCACAATGCACTGTATTACACTATCTCTGCTAAGCAGGCGCGCCACTAGTAAATGTCCTGAACAAATGGATTTTGGCATACCATTATCTGTGTAGGACATACTATTGAGGATGCCTCATTTAGGACATTTCAGAAATGAGGCTGCTCACATCACACTGCTTAAGCAACAATAAATGAAATACAAATACCCCACATTATCATGCATAACATTATCAATACTTTAACTCCCCCCTCTATTTTTCCTAATCATTAGGGAAAATAAAAGTCTACTTTTACTGATGTCTAATGTGCACCATCTAAATAATGCCTCTAGAGAATGTAGACCGTTGCCCAGGGCAATTTTATTTCACTACTTAGAGCTAAAAATAAAAGCATTTATGTCACCCTTTAGATTTTGAAATCCCCATAAAACATACTCTTTAGTATGAGAGTCATGCGTGAAAAGAACCATAATTTTTTACTTTATCTCCAATTTAAACTTTTGGTAGGATTTGTTAATGTGAATACTATTTGAAAGAAAATATGGATTTATAACATTTTGGACTGCAAAAAGTCAAAACATCTCTGGCAACAATATTTAAGTACTTTTAATACTGTTTTATTGTTCTCCCTGTCTGGCACATAAAAATGAAATCTCCCTGTCTTGTCACCTTGTTTTAAACCCTTTTTTCCCATTCTTCCAGTCTTTTTGTGTAATTAAGTTTTTTCTTGACTCTTAACTAATCTTCTTTCCAGCCTTTCAGACAAGGCCATTCCCCAGACAAGGGTAAAAAAAATCAATGATGTTCTAGACTGAACTTTCTGCTGACTTAACCCAACAACACTGTAATCATTGCTAGCCCACTTGGTACCTATCTGAGCATTTTTTTATTCACCTGCTTTACCTTTTTGCCCACCCCAGCACACTGAGACAGAATCTTCCTCTGCACATCCTGCAATGATGACAAGGAGCTGTTTGAGCCTCCTCCTCCCCATTTCGTAACTCAAACTTTTCAATCATGTTATTTTTTTCACCTAGCTTTCCAGAATCCCTCTTCCATGCTAACATTTGTCAAATTATTCACCTCATCTTTAAAATCTGTCATGTCACTAATATATATGATGTATACAAATAATGAATACTACTTCTAACATTAAATGATGAGACACCCCTGTCTTATCAACGTAGCATAAAATTATTATTTTATTTATACCTTTCATTGCACATTTCTGCGATGATTCCTAAATGTTCAGCACACTCCATGGGGCTTCCTAATTTTCCTAACTGCCTTCAGTAAAGAACTTTGTCAAAAGCCTTTTGAAAGTCCAAATAAATTAGATCAAGCATTTCTTCCTCATCCATCATTTTGATGACTTGTTCAAAGAGTTCTAACAGATCAGAGAAGGTTTTCTTTCAGCAAAGCTACCCTGGCTTCTTTTAGCAGAACTTAGTCTAGAATTTTGCTCAGAATTCTATTATTGATGGTGTATTCAATCCATTTAGCTAATACTGAACTCAGACTTACAGGCCAGTAGGATAATTCTGGTTTGTTGGAAAAAAAGCAAGAAAAGCGAAACAATAGCCAAATTTTAACATTCCATTTTTCAATAGGCAACTAAGTGTTAATAAAATTTGCATCAGTTCAGCCCCTTCAATTCCTTAAAAACCTTGCTTGTAGCCAATCAGCCATCTGATCCTCCTTTCTTTTTAGTCTTTAAATTTATTTCGTTTAATTCCTCAATTTAAAGTAATATCTCATTTTTGTTACTTAAAAATATAGATATTTCACTGCATTTTCTGTAGCAGAATCCATCTAAATAAATCTTTCAACTTCCCTGTAACAATTCCTTCTAAATCTACTCTTTAAAAAAACAGCAGGTCTGCTGATATTTTCATGAATTTTTCTGCTTCTGATGTAGTTGAAAAAAATCTTTGCAATTTCTTTCATCTTCAGCTATAAGGTCTTTATACTACTTCTTAGACTATACATTTTCCATCATCCATTTTTCCTGCCACAATTTGTGTTCTGTTTCAAGAGTTACACTTGACCTGAATTTACCTGGAAGAGACTACATCTGGGGTCACATAAATGCTTATCCTCACAATTTTTTGCATTGGGTTTTTTTATATTTTTCTTAATAATCTGAGGCTGCCTCACCATTTGAAATCCTATTCATGTGTTAATGCAAAGAATTACCATAATTGATTTTAAGGTCACAAAAGGACATTCACATAACTACTTACCTTAATTACAAGGACTGACAATGGGACATCCAAAAATTATAAACTACAGCAAAAATTTTGCAACTCAATTATAAACAGTGTCAAAGATATAATAAAATAAACAGTATAAATAAATTTTAAAATTATATTTTTTACTGCAACTGCTTTGATTAGGAATTGTTCACTCACATAGAGCTTCTGTAATGTTTAATTTTTTGTTAGACCAAGTTTCATTTTTTTCCAGCCATATATTCTGTTTATATCTCTTCCTGCCACAGGTAATTAGAAGATATATTTTTTGGATGTTCTAGGAAAAAGTTCATTTACAATAACTTGATTTTACAATTTTCCTACCAGAATAATATGATCCTAATGTTTCCTTTCTTCCAGAAGGCTCTGGCAGACTTTCCCCAATCTGGGTAGGGTTTGTCCTGAAGCATCATATCTGTGACCTACAGGGAAAGAAGAAATAATATACAGGTAAACTGGTGTCACAAAAGAAAGTACCAACAAGGAGTTTAAGGACACTTTAAGTATTACACATCTGCTTCATTTCTGATAATTTTAAAAGTTAGACAGTAGAAAAATAGTATCTCTGGCATTATTTAAAAATCAAGATAAAGTATATTGGCCTACATATTCTGCCCGCAGAAGCGCACGCAACTCCTTGACAAACAAGGAAACCTGTGGAGATCCAAAGATAAGAAGAGAAGAGGAACTAGTCTAAAAGTTACAGCAACCTACAATATATAAACTATGTTCCCTTATGGCTACAAAGCTTTCCAGTCCTGCCCAGGAGTGGGGACCCACTTCCCTGAGAGCAGCATCAGCAGAATTTCCACTCTTGAAATCAGAACTGCAGCAGGGAGTGCAAGCCTGTGAGTTAAGCACTATGTGCCATTTATAATCTCCTCTCGCTTCCTCGTATCAGTAAGAAAAGCACACTTGGGACTAGAGACATGAAAATCCCTTAAAACTTGCACAAAAATTTAAAAAGTATGAAATATTTATTCTCATTTTCATAATTCCTATCTAAAGAGACCATCTGTTTCTCTGTCCAGAGACTTATATGCATGCACTACTTCTGGGTGTTACGCACAAGTATTAAAAATGACTTTTGGTTAAATGAGGGAGGTGAATACCCCTCAGGCACTTGCACCTTTGGGAAGCTGTGTTTTCATATCCATTTACTTCAAGTTTACTGTACTATAAAGCACCAAAAGTTACATTACAGTAAACTCATCAATGCCATTGTGCAAAAGATCCAGAAGAGTGGAAAATCTACCCATACATAAAGATTAAAAAAGAATTGAACAGATTAAGGAAAGAGGGGTGAGCACCTGCTTCAAAATACAGATAAGTAAAACAAATCCTTACTATCTGACTTTGGCATCAGTACACAGTGGAAAATTGCTAACTTTTTTGATTAGTCTGAAAATAACTCTTAATGAGATTTCAGAAGGAAATAACTTGAAATTGAAGTTAAGATTTCTTGGTTTTATTTTCCACTACATTTATTTTGATATACAGAGTTTTTAAAATCCAATTTACCATCCAGAGTGGGAGCTACCACTTCCAATCAACAACATTAACAGCATTTATCAACAAGAACACATGGCCCAGGATTAAACTAAAATTACATATAAACTACATTCAGCCTCTAAATTTTGGTTCTGAGTCCATTTGGGGTTAAAAGTGCTCAGCACATTAGTCTGAAGGGCTGGGTCCAAAGAATAATGAATGTGTTAAATAAATAGAAAAACATATTCTAGAATTTTTTTATGTCATTAAGCCTAGCCTGAAGAAAGAACAGATTATATCCCAAACTACCATCTTAACAAATTGTTTTATGTAGGTAAATCTTTTCTCAGATCAGCCTGCTATGATATTTTTTTATAAAATCCCAATTATCTAAATAGATATCTCAATAAATATTTAATGTTAAACAAGATGTCTGTAAAGATTTAATCCAGTACTTTAGTAACAGCTTTTTCTCTTAGTAAGAGTCTAGATAGTAATGAATATTTGAAAGGAAGAACCAGTATTTCAAGGGGTTTTATTCAATTTTCAAAATATTTTCTCCAGACGGTTTCTGTAAAATACTTATTGTATTTGGTAGAAGGGTGCAATCTGCCACTCTATGACCAATTATTAGAGTAACATGTTCCATAAGAACGACATTCAAGAAGGAGACATTTTCTGAGGAAAATGGCAAGACAAGGCAGGAAATGTTCTTTCTGATATCAGACAGTTGGTCTTTCATCTCCCAGCTTTGGCATTTACTTAAAGTCATATCACCAGATCAATGTCGGGTCAGTTGCAGCTAAATTGGCTGAAGCAGAGACAGTCATTAAAGGGATGCATTCCATAAAGAGAAATCCAATTACCTTTTGCATTAGAGAAATCAAATTCATTTTCTGCTTTGGTCAAGGACAGTCACTGTGGAAAATGCCTCACAGGAGAAAAGCACTCAACACTGTCATGGTGCAAATAAATTTCAGATAGGAACATCAAAAACTCATTGCTGCTGTTAGAATGATGTTTTCAGAAAAAGGAAAAAAATAGAGATTTTAATTTAATTTGCACAACTTAGTATAAAGAGATGTGAGTGTGTATTTTTCTTCTCTCTCTTTGTATTTCACAATGCAATTGCTGGCCAGCAAACATTTCTCTCTGTTTTACTGGATTACATTTGAAAACACTGCTGATATTCAGGAATAAAAAATAATTGATCACTTCAGTAATTCTATGTATGCATGCATCTTACATAATCAAGAGAAAATAGGGAAAGCCACTCACAATGTAATTAAGTAATGTATTTTTTTCTTGAACTAAGAGATGTAATATGCTTTAATCAATTAATTACGCTGCTTCAATTCAGAAAGGAATGGCCCCTACATATAATGACTGTATACTCTTTCATTTTATTTAGAGTCTCATGAGAGAAACAGTTACACTGTATTAAAGTGCAGAAACAAAACTGCATAATACACATAGTCTGACTTTTTAAGTTACACAAAGTTACACGAATGCCACAGCAAAATACCTTCATTAAAAATGAGTAGGCCTTTTATATAGTCTGGAATCTTAAATTTCACTTTGCCCTATTAAAATATGACTTTATTAACTATTCATATTATTCACTTCGCATTAAATATGAAGATAACTTATAATGCTTTTAAAAAGGAATATTACTATCATTAAATTAATAAAAAAATGTTATGATTCCCTTTTTTGTTACAGAAAATTAAATTGTTCCTTTTGATAGGATATACTACAATAATTTGAGAATGATGTCGCATCACACAGACAAACGAATTTGGGATTCAAACTCATATTCAGAGCAAGTAACTTACACAGACAACAAGCGCAGAAAGCAAAATCCTAAAAACTTCAAAAAAAACCCAACAAAACAGTAAGATACCTAAGATACCTGAGATATACTAAGTGGAGCAGTTAGACACCTTAAGGATCATTTACTCCTTCCATGTAGTTGCTCTTTGAGCGTATTGCTCAGGATGCTCAGCACATACTTGAGATGTCTCCTTCCTAGACAGTCATGTCAAACGATGCTATGTTGTAAGTCACAGGATCCTTCCCAGCAGAGGCAACATCTGCAGCAGCAGTTTCAGGTGAGGCAACATATCTTTTCTCTTAATAAGCTAACTGCAAGTGAACCTTTCTTTAGAAAAAACAGAAGAAAATGACCTAAGACTTTGGTCACGCCTTCAAAGTATCTTCCAAATTCTTCACTACCAGAAAATACGCTGTCATCTTCAGAGTGCAAACAGATCATTCTTGGAAAACTAATGCAGCATGGGCTGCTGGCCAAGCTGTTTTCATCTGCCAAACTGCATTTTAGAAACCTAGAAGTATAAAAGTACGTCAAATAACTTCATAGTGGCACTTGTCCACATAAGCAACTGCAGAAACTGCATCTTGAAAGAGAAATGGACTTTGGTCAAGCTCTTTAGGATGCGAGGTATTCCATGCTGTAACATTCATTAAGTAGAGACCAACACTCAGTAGAGGATTTTATTTCCTTTATTCACGCTTGGATAAATCATCAAAACAGGGTAAGAACAGCCCTCCAGAATTTAACAGAATGTAGAAGCCAAGATCCGCAAGAAAAGCCTAGAAATACAAACCAAATGGTGATCTCTGAAATCTTTTTAATTATTTTGATACAGGAATGAGCAGTGAAAGGTCTAATGGACAGTAGGACTCCAACATCATGTATCAGTAAAGAAGTTGTTCATATGCAACTACTCAGCCAGGAGGACAAGACATCATGCTGCTATTGCTGGAAAATGGAGTAGCCTGAATAACTTTGCATTTGGCAAAATACATCTATTAACCATTGTCAAGTACATGACTCAAGTATTATAAGTGTTATTTTCTTCTATTTTTATCGTTTTATACCTTTTTTTAAAATCATAAACCTCTCCATAAGTAGCACTAAATTAAATTAATTTGAAACTCAGCCTTTAAATAGTTCATAAGCAGCACTTTTCCACCCTCCCCAAACATAAGAAACATTATTTTCAGTCCTGCAACTGAGCAATTTAATTGATAAGAATATCATAAACTCTAAAAGTTTTCAGAAATTGTAAGGATGCCATAGCGTCGGGGCAGGTCCGAGGGCAGTATCCCAGGGCAGGTGCATGCACGGTGCTCAGTTTTGTGCAGCACAATGTTCCTCATCAAAAGAACTCATTGATGTCTTTTGCAAAGACTCAACACCGCTTATGTGTTTCTGAAAAGTACGTGTTTTTTTTTTCTAGACAGTGGGGCTAGATCACGTTAAAGTAATTATGTTTCCTGAAGTCAGTGTGTGAAGTCAATGAGAGCTAATGCATACCGCTGAGTGCATACACTCCCTTTGCTTTGCTGTTATGTGCTTTTAGGTAAGAGTTATATATAGGTGTCCCACTAACTACACATCAATTCTTTATCATATCTCAGTCTTCAAGTACTATACTACATCATGGTAATCATATACCAAACCTGGGAAACATTTAATATTCAGTCATTAAAAGCTTCTATCCATCATTTTTGTCTTCATCTTCTTTGAGATATTTAAAAACTGCAGAGCTGTTCACTTGATGTACAAAAGTAACCTATATGGAAAATGCTTTTATGCTTCTTTCATCTGGATGTTAGGGAGAAAACTGTCTTCTGTGGATCATACCTCAACACTTCCATGGTTTACACAATGAAAATATGAAATGCCTCCTTTAATTATGAAATTGTTTTGGCAGTTGAGCAGAAGCGTCAAAAACTTTGTTACACATCCTTCAGAAACAGATAACTGTTAATTTATTTTAATCCACTCTGGTGCATTTTGGAATATTCAAAATGTGTAAATGTTTGAAAACAAATATAACAAATATTTGTACTTAGGCTTATTGATCTATAAGGGGGATGATATTTTTCAAGCTAAATATTAATAGTCAGCTGTAAATACACTGCTAGATTTTAAAGTAGTTTTGTCTGCTTTCTACATTTTCAAACATTCCTATGTAGATTCATTCTTATCCTGAAAACAATCAAGCTCGTGTTAGGTTATTTCTCCTTCAATTTGATTGTAAGAAAATCCTTTTATATTTGCATTTTCAAAGCAATAGTAATTACAGCGACAAAATATGGCCCTTTCAATATACTCTTTAATTGTTTTCTCATTTTAATCATAGCCAGCACATTGTTCTTATCTCACCAACACGTATTGTTTTAACAATAGGTAAATCCTGAAAAACAACATTAAGTTGCTGTCACAATTCAGTGATCAATGTGAATGATAAATAATATTATGGTTCACTATTGTTGCTTCTGTAACAGCCCCCAGTTTTATTTTGTGCATTTGCACATTTCCCACCAATAAAATATTTCCAGAGTGTTGCTCTTACGAGCTATTATTCTCCTGATCCACCACGTTTTTCCTTTAAGCTGAACTTGAGAAAATTGTCCCCTACCAACACTTGCTTTCAATTTCCAAATCGAGTTAGGACAGACTGCTCCATAAAGCCAGGTCTAGCCCACAATTAATTTGTGGTGAAAAAAATCTTTAGATATCAAAAGGTGAGTTAGGGACAAATCTAGTTTGTAATTATTTTAGGTCTATTACAGTTATTCTGGAAATTATACTTCGTACTTCAATACCATCAGAAATAATTCTTGAATAATTTTTTGTTGTTGTTTTTATTTAAAAAATCACATCTAAAACAAACAAAAAAGAAGAATAATTTTCTTGTAACCGGAAATTCCTTGACACTTCATAAATATAAATAACTGTTTTGGAACAATTGTACAATTGAAGTAGGGTTTCTGCAGAAAAATTCTAAGCTGCACCACTCATTTCCTACTATGTTTCAAGTCCCTACTGTGCACATAAATAATTGTATATATGCAAAAAAATATACTGGCTGCCATGTGGCAAGCACTTACTGTTTATATAACCATTAACACTACATTTCAGAAGGTATTTTTTTCTTGCTTTACTGCTTAGAATCATAGAATCATGGGATCGTTTTGGTTGAAAAAGACCTTTAAGATCAACAAGTCCAATCGTTAACCCAGCACTGCCAAGTCCACCACTAAATCACGTCCCTAAGCACAACATCTACACGTCTTTTAAATCCCTCCAGGGGTGATGACTCAACCACTTCCCTGGGAAGCCTGTTCTAGTGCTTGACAACCCTTTCAGTTCCAACCTAAATCTCCCGCGACGCAACTTGAGGCCATTTCCTCTTGTCCTATTGCTAGTTACTTGGGAGAAGAGACCAACACCCACCTGGCTACAACCTCCTTTCAGGTAGCTGTAGAGAGCTATAAGGTCTCCCCTCAGCCTCCTTTTCTCCAGACTAAACAACCCCAGTTCCCTCAGACGCTCCTCATAGGACTTGTGCTCTGGACTCTTCACCAACTTTGTTGCCCTCCTTTGGACACACTCCAGCACCTCAGCTGGACACCTCCAGCTTCCTTATTAGTGTTACAAAAGCGAGGCAGAGGTCTGGGTAATATCACATATTACAGACAAAGTGTGAGACATTAAGCCACTCCATGATTTTTATTTAAGGCATTCAGCTCAGTTCCATTTTAGGCTGACATGGCAGGAGAGCTTGCTTTACTTATTTAGGGAGCTTGGTAGTTTTGGCAAAAGGCCAGAGACAGAAGTCATGCCATGTTTGGTGCACATATGCCATACACATCTAGACCAATGTAGGTTCTTTTTATAGTCAGTGAAAAGAAAAAAAGGCATTTCTGGGGTGCAATTCATTTCAAAATAGGTTCTGTTGTAAAGATGTACCTATTTCTTTTCACTCTAAACCAGGACCTGGTCAAACACAGATGTTCACACTGCTGACACTGGAAGTCTGGTAACATGAATCCCAATCTAGTTGCTTACATTTCTTGGTGTTTCTTATCAAAGTGTCATTAACTCAGTTAATGAAATAGGTGATGGCTGATAAGGGATGAGGGTTTGTCATAGGCAAAGGGCCACATTCACACATTCTATGCCTGAAAATTAGACTTTTGCCCTCAATGGGCTGATTCAAACAAACAAACTGAGAGAATCCAAGTTCCTTGGGTAGGTACTAAAGGGGAGCAAGCAAAGGATTGTAGAGCATGAACATGTCGTATCACAAAAGTATGATCCAATCCAGTGAGCAGAGTCAGCCAACGCAAATACAGATACAGAGGTACTTGCCTAGGTGCTTGACTCCGGTTTCCACAGGATGTGTTTCTGTAATTTTGAGATTAAAAATGCAAAGCTGTCTAGGGAACAATGCTATAGATGCATTGTTTTATTTTTGCACAATAGACTATAGATTAAAGCAATCAAATAGGCTTTATTCTCTAATCTCCCAGTTCTTTAAGTTTAACCAGTGTTATAGGCTTTATCTACTGACTTTAATGCAAAAGGCACACCAAGTGTCTAGGCTAAGAATCAGCCTCCACAATTCTCCATCTCCTGTAGCTGCAGAATCAGATTCTTTCACAATTTGTCCTTTGTTTCAGCCTATGAATCTTGTACATCTAGCTACAAAGCAAAGCACTAAAGAAAGATTTTAGCCAGCATGTGATTAGCATATAGGTAGCCTCTGCTACCTTGATGGAAAGGACAGAAGGTTCAAAATATGTTCACGCTGAAAGGGAATTTTCATGCAAAATGCAAGTAGTAGTTTTTAAGTTAGAGTGGGATCCATATCTTGGAATATGCAGGAATGAGAGCATTTTCCCATTTACCTCCAAACTACAGCAGCATACAGGTTCCAGGCTCCCAGCTGTATAGTCCCATCACATAAACATAGGCGTCTTTGTTTTAGCATATATGAAACTATACACCAAATGGTGGAACATAATAATTAAGGTGTGATTCATTCTCTGGGATTGTCTTAACCTAAGCAAAATGTTGATGTCTGAATGTGCCTGCAAGTCACAGACAAGTTCAACTGACCGATCTTATAAAGGGCATAGAGCTCAGAAAGGTCACTATCAGCAGCAATGAAAAACTAGGGAAAAATCTGGTTTGATTTGGCTTAGCTATGACATAGATGCTGAGCTGTTCTAGCTAGATTTCCAACAGTTCCGGATATATCCACAAGGAATACTTGTGTCTTTAAAGACAGTTCTTCTGGACTTTGCAAACTAGAAGCTTACCAGAGTACCTGCAGTGGAGCATGCTACCAGCCTAGGCACGTATTTAAAGAAACCCAGATGTCATTTCCCAAGACATGAAGGAGTTCCATGCAAGATACCTTCACAAGACAAAGGTTTCTACTGATTGAATTTAATTTCAGGCCTATCTTCTTTCAACATCTCCTTCTAACAACTTTCTCAGTAAGACTTGCATGTATTCATGTGTTATAACAGATGCAGACAGCTTTCTGCATGGGCCATTAGCTATTATTACTCTTGGGCAGCGGCATCATTTTTATTTGTATCATGATACCCTCAGAGACTGACAGTTAGACTTGTAAACTGTCAATGCAACTTCTTCTCTGTACTCTATGTTTTGATGTGCCAGAGGGTCATCATTTGCTGTTCCAAAATTGTAGATTTGAAGCTCTTGCTCTTCAGAAAAAAGTTGGTGTCCATAAATGACAAGACATATGCCACTTGGTGCCTTTTCACCTGCCTTTCCCTTTCCCACTAATACTTTTTAATTATGTTTGGTGAGCTAATGGATGAGAGAAACCCAACGAATGTACAGGCAACACTTGCAGTGAGGACATAGTATTAGGGTGATTCTATAGCAGGTGAGGAAGTGAAAGAAGAAGAAACATTTGTGACAATAACATATTACTAATGAATTTGGGGTATTGCTGTTTTCTTCTCTATTTAATTTCCACTTAGTGACTATTAAGAATCTTCTTGTGAAGAAGGCAGAGTCAATATGAGATATAATGGGTGTGTTTTCCCACTTGATTGTTGGGAATGATTTTCACTTTACACAATGTGTTCTGGATCAATAGCATAAGTTAACTAGAATAAATACAAGGAGCATAAGAACATCTTTCAAAAAATCTCTGTAGGTGTCTACATCATGCAGAACCTGGTAAAAATTAATTAATCAATTCAAATAAAAATGAAGGATACGATTTCAAGCTCTGATGTTTACCCCTTGTCTTTCACCAGTCTCTCACACCCAGGCAGGTAAGCCACAGGAGAACCATCTGAACACTGGGAGGTCCCCGGCAACGTGCAGGAGGCACACAGGCAACTCTGCTGAGACACCCGCCTGCTTCCCCTTGCCAGAACAAAGAGCCTAATTAAATAAAAATCCATCTCCATGCTGCTGACACCGCGCTGCTTTTCCAGGTGAATCAGAGCTGTGATGTACTGACAGTGCAGAGTGGTTTCAATCCATTTCGCTTCTTTACGATGGCTGGCACAGAGAAGCCATAGCTTCAGAATAAGTAAATGGGAACTCGAAACTTTTCTGTTCTGTGCTCATAGCAAATAGAGCTACTATTTGACTATATTTTCACGCTAAGTAGAGAATGAGTACAATTCTGCACAAAACAAGTTTCTCATAGTTTCTAGACATACTAACTTGAAAATGAAGACTGTTAACAGAAAACAAACTGCAAAAATTCATGAAGCACTTCGAAAAAACCCTCCCATGGCTCTTTACAGTATTTTCTTTATCATATTACAGGGGATTATACAACTAAAAGAATTTTCTGCTCAGCTCATGGTCCTTTGCCAGATTGATGGGCAACATCATTAATTGTTTTTAATTACCATTTTATACTGAAGCTACAACCACATCGAGGACATAATCCATCAACAATTTAGAAATCTTTCTCTTTGTCCACATTTCCTGTGCAAGCATGGTCACAGTTTTGTCCAATCCCCTTTAAATAAAACACATTACTTTGGTCTTACTTCCAGAATAAAGAGTGTACATGGAAGATACTCAGTGGAAGGTGGTTGGTACCAGTTCCACTTCAACAGAGGAAAATCTCCAGACTCTGTTGCAAAATCACTTGCTATTGTGAAAAACAAATATTTGAAAAAAGTCAGCCAACTATTTTCTGTGTCAGATTTTTTTTAAGAACATTCAGACAGTCAATTTTTAACACCTCGAATTATAATTAAAATGTAAAAACACCCATCAAAAGAAATGTGTATCTTTTCAGAAAGCAGAGAAATAGTGATTACTCCTAAATTGTATTGGGATTGTTCAAGGTATTCTCAGTGCTGAAAGCGGAACACAGAATTAAGTATGTCCCTATTCTCTGAATAGGGAACTTTTGGGATTAATTATTCAGAAAATTGAGATCATCACTTAAATTGTCTCTTTTAAAGAACCATAATATTGGAGGCCTTTAGGGTTTCAAGCATAGTGATATTGCTATTCCCTTAAAACGATGTGATTGGCTCAGCTCAGATACACCAAATTAAGAAAGATAATATAATTAAGTTTCCTTTTATTTGTATTCTAGTTTTATGGTTTGTGTTTTTGAAGACTTCCCACCAAATATGATGCCTTGAAATTAAGTGAAACATAAGACAATATTAAAGTCACACAAAGCTCCAAATTTTGGCTTTCAGATAAAATTCCTGCTACGGCAGAGTCAAGACAAAATATTACAATTTTAAACAACTGAGAATATTGATATCTTTTTGTATAATAAACACCAAAGGGGAAAGCTGGTTATTAAACATTAATGGATACAAGTGAAAATGTTTCATACTGATCCTTGTTTGGGAAGAATATTGAAGACACGCGTGGGATAATGGTTTGCGAAGAATTCTTAAGTACTAGCTGGGTTGCTAGAGGGTATTTTGGAAAAGGAGGTACAGCAAGATGAGAGCTGAGAGAAATTGTTGGAACTCTAGGGACAGGATTTTACATTTCCTTCTGGACTTGTGCTGAAAGATGTTCCACAGCCAATTTGACAGGAAGTAGATACTTGGTTTTGCAGGCTGGGAAGTCAAGGATGGCTAGAAATGATTGGTAGTAACATTGCTTTCTCACATCCCCTTGGCTATAGAAAATAACAGTCTTCAACCAAAACACTTACTTACCTGAGCATAGGCAGAACTTTGCATTTTTGTTGCTTTAGTTCAATAAGGAGTGAAAGAATACCAGGACCTCTGGGCAAACAGAACATTCAAAGAGAATGGAAGGAAATGTGTTCCACTTTTAAGCACACTTGAGAACACAATCCTTAATACACAGTTGTTATTCAGCCTCCTATATTATAAAGTCTGTGCCATTGCTATACCTTCATTCGAAATTGAGTGTCTCTCATATAAACAAAGAATCAAGCTTTTTTCAGGCTTTCTTTCCTGGCTTCGTATGCATCGCTATCCGTCTGCAAACACTCATCCCATGGGGAAGCAGGATTGATATCACTTAGAAGAAAGCAAATAACATTAGATCATGGTTGCTCAGTTATTTGCCATTTGTTTGACATGTTTATTCTTTATCTACTGTCTACACACAAAGCCATATGAAGTCAGCTAATGGTCACTCATTAAAATGTACTTTTACCTTATACATATTCATAAGACACACTGTAGAGAAAACCAATATATTCTTTAAAAAAGAACAAAGAAAAAAATCTCAAGGAGACCAACTTTACATGAAAGGGAAAGTTGCTTTTCTTAAAAGTTCAGATGTTACAAATTAAAAAATGCTGCTTTATCAACATGGTGTAAAGCAGATTCTTTTATCAGATTCTCTTTTGAACAATAATTTTTGGTCAATTATTACTTCTCATGTGGACATTTCTCAAGGCTGAGTCATACCGTGTGCACAGCTGATACGGTACAATCTTTGCTCTACAGCTGGTCTTGTTTGTCATCTTGGCTTACTTGATTAAGCATTTTAATCAGTGTTTTGCATAAGATTGTGCACCTTCTGTTGAAAATTGTCTGGCTGGTATTTAGTTGAAAACCAGTTGACTTCTCAACATCTTACTTACACTTTGGCTGTTTCTCATTTCATAACTTTTGAAAGGTTTATAATCAGTATCTTAAATTCTTTCTTTCTTTGCAAAGCAATAATGAATGTTCTCCAATACCTGCAAAATTCTGTACTAATAATGTTGGTAAGCAGCTTCCAATGAAGCTGGTAAGCTGTTTTACATTTAGCATAATGCCATGGAGAACATATAACAAGATTGCCTTATTTTGCCTTAAGCTTTGACCTTTTTGCCTCCAAAAATAAAATACGAGTTTTAGTATTGTATTTATCCCATCTCTTCTGCCTGTTTTGTTAAGTCACCCCTTTTCTTCAGCCAGATCAGGTGTTTGGTGGGGGTTTTTTTGGACAAAGTAACTCTGCTTTTCCCCCCAGAGTTCTCAGGAAAATGAATGCAGATTATATTTACATTCTTGAATTACCTATAATGTACAATTTAAAATCACCTTTATTTCATTCAGCCTGTCTATGTTTATATATGTTTCCCTTATGATATTAACATAATCCAGAAGCATTATCATTTGTGCTTTTCTGAGTAGACCATTTGGCTGAGGTCCAGCTCTTTGCCTTGCTCTCTTAGCACAAGGAGGGAAACTCCATATTTTGGGAAAATATAAGTGTGTCACCCGCCCCCTCCAGACCCCAGATCACATTGGCTTACTATCTTCTAGAAATTTTTACTGATAAATGAGAAACAAAAAGCTCTCCAATGACTAAGCATAAACAGAAGGACATAAAAAATATATTCCTTTGCCTTATAACTATAAAGTGAAGGCAAAAATTTGGTTAGATTATTAGTGTTCTTAAACAGTAACTGCATATTCTCAAGGGATATGAGACAACAAAATTCAGTTTATCTGGGAAAAGATAAAGATATTATATTTACTGGATATCCACTATTGCAACAGGTAAAGTAAATACATATTTACAGTTAATTTATATTTATGTTATATCACCTCTATATCAAATATATACTTTCTGCTTTAGTAAAGTCTCATCCTCCCTGCCTTGATACAATAGGTCATCTTTGAACCAGTCCCTGGATGCCAGTTTCAATGCCTCTGAATTCTCACTGTTAATCATAAGTCCTTGCTCAGAAAAATGCATTTTAAAATTACTCAGCCCGGGACTGAGTAGCCTTATTGTCAGAGAACACTGTGACATTGTACCGGACGAGTCCACTCCACCTCCAGTTTGAAAGACAGTCCGTGGAAAACTAAGCTAGTGCTGACGCACTTGCATTTTAACCTAGGTACATATTAAACTAGGAGGCATACTGCTGGCTTAACTAGTATCTAGCATAGTTTATGTGGTAAAACTTCCAGCATAAATGGCAAATATAAGTGGTGATCCTCGGTATACATATAATGCATAAACCTGGAATATAGATTCCCTGATTTATCTTGTCACATAAATAGGAATCTCAAGAAAATGTCCATGTCAGTTGGCTGAAAAATTGGATCAGAATTTTTTAGGTTTATTTATATAAGCATATGAAAATAAATCTATGTATGCCTCAAAACCAGTAATATCTGTAAACACTTTTATTAAAATTGCAGCTCCCCTTGTATATTGGCAAAAACGTTTTATAACAGATGAAGAATGAAATATGATTACAGCTCTAGATTAGCTAAAATTGGTATGACCTTAGGTCTAGTATGAAGTATTTCTCACGTAAAAATACAGCGCACATAGGCATTTTTAGTTTGTAATAGGACTTCCTGAACCCTATGCACAGAAAACCAAAGTTTAATAAAGAGTCTTATCAGCTTTGAAAAATCTGATCATTTTTGATGGGAAATTGAAACAAGAAAACAGACAGTCAGAGGTGACTGAAACAAGTTCTAAAAAGAGAGCGACCTTGATGGAAGACAGGGAGAGAAAAGTGTGGAAATGATAAAATACTAAAAATGAGATCATGAGGTTGAAAGAAGCTCAGTAAATGGACATACTAACGTATAGTTGCAAAAGAATGGAGATCCAATTCAGAGCCTAAAAGTACTTGTTTACAATTCCTTCAACAGAAATGAAAGTTGACATTGACAGGTAGATTATCCCTAGATTAGAAAAAGCTACTGCTTTAAGCTAGAAATTAGAATACTTCCTAGGACATCTCAGATTGACCATTCATTCCTGAAGTGTTCAAAAGAAAATCCAAAGCTGTTCAAGTAACGCAAGAGATCAACCCGCAGGACAAGAACCAAGCCAAGACAGACTAAAGACGCAACTTCTGGGAGCAGAAAGTTCAGGACTAAGACCCCGGTGTTATCATGTGCTTGAGAGACAGGCAGGAAATAGATAAGTTTTTAATTATGAAAGTACTCCTAATTAGAGTAGTCTCTAGATTTTTCACTTTCATGAGTAATTAAGATATCTTAAAAATACATAGAATCCAGAGCTGTCATGTGAATTTCTTTGATGCCCGCTAGAGAAACAATAGAATAATTGCTTAGTAATTTATAAGCTTTACTATCTCATTTGATAAATATGTGAAGAGACTTATATGAGTCTTTGAGCATCTTTGGTCCACAATGCAGCAATGTTGGAATGCAGCAAAAGAATCTCTAAACTGGCATCACTACAAGCCAGCGTGTCTTCTCAGTGGACCACAATGCCATCTGCGTGCACTTAACTTCGGCTCACAGACAGCTGACCTAAAATGCCTTGGCCTCCTGAGAGGCAGGCATATTAACTTTGGTACAGTACCACAAAACACAGTTTTCAGTCTTATCATCCAGGCCTGACATCTATTTATTGCGCATCCTTGTGCTTCTTACGCTGGGGTTTGGATATGGATTTGGGATTAGTCTGGGCACTTGCTATTTTCTTCCAATTGACAAATGAAATGTAATGAAGTTAAACTGATTCATGATGTGAATTTTTCAGTACAGCTAATAGGCTAACAGGTTAAACTATGTTGTAATCTTGTATTCAGCAGACAGCAATTAAATTTAGTTTAGCATGAGAAGACTCCTGAGTTTTCTCTTTGCTCTGATTGATGATCTATCAAATGTAGATTCATAGGGGCTTCTTCTGTATTGCGAGTACAAATGCGAAGGTGATCAGCACTGTTAAATGTAGGTTCTCTGTGCCAGATACCTCCGACACTGTATCTTCACCAAGCCCAGACCCCTCCCAGCAACCATGAAACTTTTGGATCCCCATAACATAGGACATCAATTTGAAGAGCTCTTGAATCCTGTGTTGTAAAGCTATCTGTCCCTGGCTTTGCACACAAATGTGTCTGCTATCAATTATTTCCACTACAAAAATGAGGCTGTGAAAGATCTGGGACAATCCTGCAAATAATTTACACAAAGAATTTGCAGGCAAGTTAGTGATCAGGCTAGTGATGGAAGGACTGACTGCGGAATCACATTCTTCAGTCTCAGTTTTTTAATCACAGCACAACACTCACAGTCAGTATTGGAAAGTAATATTTCTGCCATTTCTAGTAAAATGGTCTTTTCCATTTCTGACTACACAATTACCAAAAATATGCTGGCAATTACCAATGATGGTAAACAGGACATGTTTGGAGCTGCTACTTGCAATCTGGTGCATAGCATTGATGAGAATCATCAGAAAAATGACAATTTGCTAGCCGTTTCAGTATGACAACCAATGTAGCATAAAAACAGCAAATGAGTGTTTGATTTCCTGTGTCAGGGAGATACTTATATTAAGCCCTCTTACGAGTAGAAAAAGGGGAATGTAGGCTTTTGGAAAAATAAATTACTTGAGGGACTAAAATTTGTAAAATTACATTAGTGATTAGTTTATTTGTAATAGCACACTAAAAAGTGATAGTGACAAGTCTCATGCTAGTATGACAAAATAAGTTTATACATAAATGACAGGTGCATTTGCATTTTTTGTTTTGCATGTTTGCATGCATTTTTCTCTATGCATGTATCCTACACATAAGCATAGGATTAAATATTTCATACACATATGCTTTTCTGGCCTGAACAGGGTGCTCTTTAGATCAGATTGGCAGAGACTAACAGCCTGAAAAACAAACTTAGGTCCCAGTTCCACAAAGACTTTAGTACGAGCGGCAGTTTACGGACTACAAAGTGCAATGCAGTCAGCCACGCCAGGCTCCAGCTCTTGCCCCAGTCTCTAAGGCAAGGAAGTCTATTACACTGGACTATCATCTACCACCCACTGAATGACCCTCCTGCTTGCCACCTGCCTCCCAATAGCATGCCATCCGCAAACTAGTCTCCCTGGGTATCTTCCCATTCTTATCATGAAATAATATAATCTAATAAATAAACAAATGATCTCAAGGCTCAAGACTTTTTTGTACAAGGTCAGGGATTAATTTTGTCCTCCATCACTCCGGAGGGATTTTCTCCATTGATTCTTGTGGTTACACAAAATGATCTAAAAGTGGTCTTTGAGAATGAATGAGAAAGCTCAAAGTATACCAACTTTCTGGCAATCTGCATTGCCTATACACTGTCACAACTCTGCTGCAATTATTAGTAACAAAATAATTTCAAAATGCTAGCAAACAAAAATGGGCCGTGAGAAAGTGCTTCTAGAAAGGAGAATGAAGCAGAGCTGAAGACACTATATTGCTACAGAAGTGTTACAAAAGCAAAGAATGAACTACTTCAAACAGAAGAATTAATATCGGGTTTAAGTGCATACCCAAGCAAAACAAGTAAGGCATATTTACATATGTGGTTTTAGCTATAGCATCACAAAAGTTCTCATTTGAGCACTGAAAAGGATATTTATGAAGGATGCTATTTATGAAGGGCATTTATGTGCCAAAATTCGTATATGACATCCTAAATATACAGTATGTACACTTCCAGCCTACTTTACAGCAGAACGCTCAATCAGCAGAGACAGCATGTGTGTGGTTGCTCTTACTAAATTTTACAATACTCATTCTGCTGTGGGAAGATACTGAAACAGAGTTAAAATACGTTTTGCCTCTGCTGATTCTCGTTTTTGTAATTATCATTTAACTATTTGATTACTTGTAGTGTGAGGTTTTTTAATCTAAATTTTTGTGTGAGGAATCCTGAATTGCTATGAACAAAATTTTTTGGCCTCTGTCTTCTTTCACATTCTGGATTCTTTATATTTTTCTGATCCAAGAAGTTTCTGGCTTTTTAATTTTTGCAGTATTTTTATTAGCATACATTGTACAAATGTGTTCCACTTCACAGAAAATCCATTAATGATAATTATTTTAGCACTTTATTAAAAGTTTTGTAGATAAGTAACTTGCAAATAATTTTTTTTCTTGTTAGTAGTGTGATAGCAACAAAATTCCAGCTTGAAAATAAGTCCTGTGGTTTCTGGCTACACTCCTTTATCATTAATTGCACTATAAATTAGAAACTCACCAATAAATATTATGGCACAATTGGAACATGACTAGCAGCAGATTCCTATGGCTTATATTGTTTTGTGACCTTTTCCACTTATGAATAGATGTGGGGAGTTTAAAATCTGTAGTTAGCTCTCTCAGATCAAATTAATGAAGCATTTGGCAGCATTTTAAGCCCACTGACTTTGCACTGAAGTGCATGAAGAGGGTTCATGTGAGCCATTCTGCTGGCTCCTGTGTGTGGTCATAATATCCAACTGAAGGATGGTATAAAAAGACTGAGGAGGCCACTTAAGAAAGTTCTGCATGGCCATGGCCATCTTCATTTCCATACTTTTGTTTCACCCCGACATCGTCATGGCAATAAGTATGTGCGGCTTTTTAGCTCCTGTAGGATACAAAAAAGCCCCCAACGACCCAGACAAATAGTACTGACAACACATAAATATTAAGGAAAGCAAATGAACAACGCCCATTTAACTTTAGCTATTTGAGTTCAAATGAAGTTGCTCTGACAGCTGTGCCTGTTTGCTATACTGGAGATTTCAGCATTTTTTCGTCACAGTAAATATCAAGTTATGGGCACATTTTGGACATCCTTTATTTTTTCTGGAGTTGTCTTTGCAGACACATGACATCTGTCTTCCATGTGAAAAAGTCTAATGCAACTTGCATTTTAAATAAGTTTCTAAGATGACAGTACTTCTTGGCCCAGATCCCTAGGCTGAGACTTGGGCATGAACGGACAGTAAAAGCTTCAAATCACATTTGTACCTTTCTGTTCCTAAAGCTCTTCCAGCTCCAGCTCGGCTCTTAGTGTTCAGACTGTTAAACATCAATGTTGTTTGTCCACCTCCTCAAGGCATCATCATCATCATCGTCATCCCAATTTCCCATCAATCAGCCAGGCAAAGGGTGTTCCTTGTTACACCTGTAGCTCCAGCTATAATCATGCACACTTCATTGCAGACACCTCACTCCTCTAGGAGCAGTGAGGTTCACACATCTGGATTGATGAGGTGTAGTTATGGCTTGCCAAGGACTTCTTTTCTTCTGTTTGTTGGGATGTTAATAACAAAATGCTGCAAATACAGTACAGAATGGAAGTATGTCTTGGGACCATCCAGATATCTACTGGAGGGTGAGCTGGTGTGAGATACTTCCCACAAAAATCCAACAGGCTGCCCATGCATGAAAAGTATAATATATTTCTATAGAATTGTCCTTTGCAAAGTTAACCTTGTGATGTTTGACATGGAAGAAAAACCTCAGCTGTTCTACACATGGCAACACAAATGGGTTTGCCAAACCAAAACAAAGATGGAGGAGTTTATGATTCACAAAGGATTCCAAAATACCTTCTGCTCATTTCTGAAGGTTAACAGTAGTTCTGACTCAGGATCTTCGTCTTGCCAAAATCAGTGGAAAGTTACTATGAAAAAGGATGAAAGGGCTAAATTCTGCTCTCCATTACACTGCTGTAAACTTTAGGACAAGCTCATCAACATGAGTTTGTGGCAAGAATGACCATTATTTTATACTCACCTAAAAGAGAACAGAGTTTAGCCTAAAGACTTTCCCGTTCTTCTTGCATTCTGGTGCTTCACAAGGCAGTCAGACTTCCCTGTCACAGTTTATTACACTCTCAGCAGAAATGTTTGACGTAAATTACAGATCTGACACTCTTGGTGTCTGTCACTTGTTCCTCATGAACAATATGAAATTCATATAGCACTATTAGCATCAGCGTGGATGGTATGGAACAGGTATGCTATAAAGTTGCTGGAAAATACATATGAAATACAGAACTTGGAATGACAAAAATTCTGCATTCACTGTATAAAATTAAGAAAATTATTCAATTCTAATTATGGCACACAGTTTAAGACATTAGATAAACAGTTTTAGAAATTATACCAACTGCAAAATAGTTTCTAAATATTAATTAAGGGTTCTATTTAGAAATATTTCACACATGATTTCCTTACCATCTGTATTTGTAAAACTTGAGAAGAAAAATGCAGCAACATCTGGTTAAAATTATTTGAAGGTACTAATGCTACACTGCTTGAATCTAAATTCAATAAAAGTACTCACCCTCTCTTAAAATATATTCTTTTATAGCTGAAAAGAATACCAATATATTCTTTGTGTAGACTTGTCATGTGTCCACAAGAAGTGTCAAGCTATATTTTTAGCTCTGGAGTTTACTTAATCCCACAAGACTTTATCTTGCCTTTATGTTGACAAATGAACAAGGCTGAAATATACGGGATCTGAGCTTCTGTCAAGATACACTCTGTTTCAAAAGACATTGCTCTTGCACAGCTGTTTCCTTTAAGCTATTGACTTAAACACAGTTTTATTATTCTTTTGGGCTTATTACTGAACTCCTCAGTAGTTGTAGTTAATTGTCTCCAAGCTTTGCTTTTCTAGACAAGCCAGGAGAATGCAGCAGAAATATAACATGATACCAAGATGCAATGAAGTGACTGGGAACTCTCATTCAACACACAGAGCCGTGTTCTGGCTAGGTTTTCTTACTTCCATGTTCCTGTTTTTCGAAATATACTTGTGGCACATTACCAGATTAAAGGGAAAATGCTGTTGTAACACCTTTTAGCTAGTAACGCAGGCAGCAATTATTATTAGCATTAAAATAATGTTTTGGTTCACATCTCATTTTATCTTTAATATGTCTATAATGAATGATGAAAAAAGACTCTACCAGCTGTCTAGTTCTTCTCTGCTAATAAACAGTACATCTTAACAGCTTTTAAACAAATATTAATAATTTCTAGCAGATTAAATATGAACATTTCTTTTTAGGTTTTATAATAGCTTTTTTTCCCCACAGCCTGTTACATTCTTGGACTAGATTAAGCCTGGGAGCAGCCCTAGAAGCTTCCCTGTCAGACTAACAATTTTTCCAGACATTTTTAGTACAATCAAAATACTGCGTATTTGTCTATTTAAGACCAACATAGACAACCTCTGCTAGACCTCACCTAGAATACTTTTTCTGAGAAGGTTAACTGCACAGATCTGTAAATTCAGTAAAATTATATGTACAGCAATTATGATCATCTTATCAACACAAACCAAATCTTGGACTCCTTCCTAAGTTTCCATTTATGTTAAAACTCTAATATTGAACTTAGAGAACTGGGAAATAGAAATGCCCAGTATTGTCCCGTACAACCAGAGAACTAACATAACTGTTGGAAGACTTGCTCTGGATGACTCCACTGCATAATCAGGACAACAGAAAGAATTGGTGATGGGTCCAGTTTGCCAGTCTGATGGCCCCTGTGGAACTAGAGCAATTCCCTTTGATTTGCATCACTTCTGGTAGTAGGTTGCTCATTCCAGTCCTCAGCAGGCTATGGGACTATTATGGGACTCTGACTTACTTAGAGCTTCCTTACTACTGGTGAAGGCACAAATAGCCAATGTGATTCCTTGTACTAGCTCTGGAAGAAGGGAGGGAAGGAGGGAGAAAGGTAGGCACCTACTACTGTAATAGACATGTAACTACTCTCAGTAGAGTGCCACCTCAAGGCAACTTACTAAGCCAGAATTGCCCTGGTATAACAAAAGATACTGTAATTGCAGGAGGGATGGCAACATTGTTTCTGGTCATTAGAAGAGATGAAAGAGCTATTTGGATCAACAATAATAGATTTTATTTTTTATATTGGGACTGGCTAGTGTAGAAAATCGGTGTGTGAAAACTGGGCATTCTTTAATTCTACTGACACATGGAGATGTTCTAATAAACTGCAACATCTGTACACCACAAAATGGATTTAAGCTCCTCAAATCAAATAATTTAATAACATTCAGTATGAGCACAAGGAATATATAATGCGAAAAAGAATAACATTTCTTTTCAGTACATGCATTTAAATTACTTGGCTTCTGACAGATTAACCTCAGAAGCCAAACAGAATGCAATGATTGAGATTAACATCAGGAGAAAAGAAAAAAGTACAAACCATCTCTATCTTTTTCTGGATTCAGTTCTGTACTATAGTTCTTAGCATCCCTGGCAGATAGTGTGAGGACCTGTGCATGCTAATTCTCCTCTTGAGCATGCTCAGCCTTCTCTTCTTTCAGAGAGGAAATTATAGACTTCAGGTCTTGAATGTTGTCTGACTTACCCATAACGCCTTGATTTCTCTCATGTAACTTTAGAAGTTTAAACTGCTGTGTTTGACGACTCCTTCAAGAGGAAAAGCAGACACCTTCAGAGGAGATCCAGCTGTTGGAAAGACTGAACTGTCCTCTGAACAGACTGGTAGCAATCTCTCTCTGCTGTCTAGAGAGGGGCACAAAGGTAGTGACGATTTGCACACAGGTGCTGCAGTGAAGTGCCTAAGTTGACAAGGTGGCTTGCTGAACACAGCAGCAGGAGACAGATTCCTTGCTTCCAATTTCCAAGCCCTTTCTGACCAGTGTTCTTCACAAAAAAACCTTCTCTCTCCTGGTTTTTAACATATAAGATAAATGAAGGGTTTCTAGGCTGCCTATAAAAGTCAGTAGGGTGTGCAAATACTTAAAAATAAGTGATTCGCTTATTGCCGCCAACATAAGCCACTGCAGCAACATCCACAAAATACTACAGTAGCGTTAGCAGTGATAGTAGTAGGTTTTCTTCCTTTTTTCCAGTACCTGTGTGTGGCAATACATACTCAACAGAAACGTGATTTTGAATAATCCTTCAAGGTCTTGTTAGCTGCTCTATGTAAAAAATATTTCAAGAGTATGACACAAAAACTCTTTGTACAGAGTAGTTAGTCTAGCTGTCAGACACGCTTGTGAGCACCAAGTCTCCTCTTTTTACATTTAGGAAAGGGATATGCACATTTTTTTCTTAAAGCACCAATTAGTTCAATGGAAATACTTTTTTGCTGTTATTTTCCAGCAAATTATATGCTAAAGAAAACAGTGGAGAAGCAAGGAAAGCAATAGGACTACAAACAACTGTTATTCCTTAGTTAAGCAGACATGAATATAAAGAGCTAAACTTGAACTGCAGTTCTTAACAAGACATTCTTAATCATCTGGTCAACAACTGCCACCCTATTAGCAAACGGGGGAACACATAAATCTCAGTCTGTATGCATGGAGACTGTGTATCCTGAGGATGTACGGGATGTACTCCTACACCCTGTCAAACCACTACTTTTTCCTCTTCACTCACAATCATGACAATGAAGAAAATCTGCCACCTTACTAAACATTAACATTTTGTTTGGTGAAATATCGAAAAATGTACTTCTCTCCAGCATCTATCAGACACAGACTTCACAGCAAGGATCCACATGTGTATGACCTCAAGGCTTGATTACTGCATCTCATTGTATCCAAGAATGAAAAACATATTTTGTGAAAAAACTCCCACTGCTACAAAAAGCAGCTGCCAGTCTGCTTAGCAATGCAAGCCACTATGAACACATTGTCCTGGCATGCTAGTCTCCGAGCAAAACTCCCCCATGATTTCAGAGTCCAGGTGAAGGTCATTGCCATGGCCCTCAAAACTCTCTGTGGGACTGGCCTTAGGTACTTGAGAGACTGCCATCGCCTCTGCAGCGATGACCTTCTTTGACAGCTATGTTCCCTTGGAACAATGAAGCTGTCAGCCAAGGGAAGAGGCTCAACAATGCAGAAGACCTAACTTCACAGAAGCTAAATCTCCATGACAGTACTACCACTTAGAAGAGAGGAAAATGACTAAACGTCACCACTACAATTCTCAGATCTTTAGTTTACATTCCCCAATAAGTTTCCTCCCCACCCAACCAAAGCCTGAGAAATGGATGGATGGATTGGGTACCAGCCATCAGTGTATAATCATTGGCAGATGTAAATACAAAATAGACATAAATAGGGCGATGAGTAATATACTTTCATAACTGCTCTTATTGAGTTGCTCCTAGACTAGAAAAAGAGTCTAGAAGACTGCCTACTTACTCTACTTATGATTCCATGAGTGATCAGGTATTGGAACAGGCTGCCCAGAGAGGTGGTGGAGTCACCATCCCAGGAGGTGTTCAAAAAACGGGTAGACGTGGCACTTCGGGACATGGTTTAGTATACATGGTGGTGTTGGGTCAAGAGTTGGACTTGATGATCTTAGAGGTCTTTTCCAACCCTAAGATTCTATGATTCTATTATTCTCTATCGCAAATGTATTTTATATTGACATCAATGAAAATAATTTAAAACTGAGTTTCAAGTCTTTTTTCCCAATTCCCTGTTAGCTGAATTAGAATTACTGGTAATTACAAGTTAACTTCTTTCCCTAGAAAGACAATGGTCCTTACCACCAGCAAAGACACTTCTCTCTCCTTCTCCCATAACGTGCTTTTTCTTTTATATTGGGGAACTGCTCAACAGTGATAGGAAATTCAAAGCAGTCTGCTTAAAAGTGCTGTATTTAAAACAGCACAGAGCTTGCGATGGACAGGCAAATTTCCTCTTGAGTAATTTTGAAAAAGGACAGGAAGATTCAGTCCCAGAAAAATTATACCCACTTTAACAGGAGTTGTTAGCATCTGAATGAAAAAGGGCATAGGCTGTCATAAACTTTTATTAGGATCAGATGGAATGGACCTGAACTTTTAACACACTTCTTATCGTGACGTCACACTTAAGGCCTGGGGCTTTACCCTTACCTGAGACATGGGTGCTATTGAAGAAAAAAGTGCTGCCTAGACTTTAAAAACCTGTCAGCTGGTGGAAGCAACTGGACTGCCTATGAACCTTAGGGTAATATGATGACCTGGCATGAATACAAATATATATAATTCACTCAAGGGATTACACTTCTGACATCATAAACTACAAGAACATTGCCTGAATGCTTTATGACAGCAGCAGAGCCCCAAGAGCAAAATCAACATTGCTCTCTGAAGTCATTCAGATTTTATATAGAATAGACTGTGAACTCTTCAACATCTGAAGTTCAAAAACTTTTAAAAACACAATGAATAATTCAATTTTTCTCTCAAGTGACCTCAGTGAAATGATGCTGGGGGCTGGATTCAATGTTTATAAGTGAACTGAAACTGGAGCAGCAGCTAGTAGTGCTACAGCCCAGGAGTGGGAGCTCTCTTAAAACTTTTAAGGGGCTCCTCCTCATTCCCTGGTGTATGGGCTTGATCTATACACTACTTTTTATACCAATACAACTATAGCAGTTAGAAGACGATCATTCTCATGTAGTCAAACCAATTTTGATAAGGGTGCAGTTGTATTAGTATAAACGTGAGTGTCAATTCAGCCTTCTCTTTTCTTTTAAAAAAAATCTTGACTCTAACTTCACCAGTACCTTTAACCTGTGGCTACGATAAAAAGGGTTTTCTGACTTTATCAGTACTGGTGCTGATAGTCAGGACACTTTGCACAGATGTGCACAAACTACAGCCACGTGGACGGCACACTGAGTGCTTCTGTAAGGGAGTCATGTTGTTTTGCTGTCTGGTAATGTCATTTTTGAATTGTACACAAGCTAATGCAGTGAAGTGAGTACATTTTTCCTGTGCTAGTACTATGCTTTGGAATTTGTTTTTATTTAAATACAAGTGATTCAATCTGCTCCTCTTCCAGAAGTGAACTAAGCAGCAATTATACACTTAATTCTGAAATGCATTACATTTTTAGCAATTAATTTTGTTTCATGAATCACAATATCTAATGCCAATTTGAGTTTTCTCTGACAAGTCTGCCCTACATTAGTGTTGCAGTCAATGTATTTCAGTCAGCATCTGTGCATCATTACTAACAGCAGGTGGAAAGATGTTTAGTTGCAGAGAAAGGACCATATTCACCAAGTCCCACTTCATGCAACTCTCTACAAGAAACCAGTTACAGCTAGGGTTAATTCAGCCCACTGTGTCTTCTGTAATTTCCCTTAACAGTGTTGTGAAATTATAGCCATTAGAACTGGCTAGTGCATTGCTGTGGTCATGCCCCTGCTGTATTCCTGTCAATCTCCCAATTTCAGTTACTTTATACAGTCTCATGAGCCACTTTGATTAAAACCTCAGTAAAAGGTATTCAACCATTTACATTTTACTGACACATTTGACAGAGAGGTCTCTCCGAGGCTGAACAGGAGCACATAGATATCAGAGAATATGCATCAGTACTGCACAGCAAGCACGGTCCTCGGTGCCAGTGAGAGCTGTAAGCTTGTACATTGTCCCCTCTGAGCATCAAAACAAACTACATCATTGCAACAGAGACAGCAACATGCACGGGGTTGCACGACTTACTCCATTGCCTATGATGCAAGAGGAAAGCAAAGCAATTGTGCTAATGCTAAAAAATTCAACTAGCAGTAATGTTTATAATTATTATTACAGCATACTCTTAGCATTGTACAGCTTGCGAAAGAAAACAGCCAGTGAAAGACACAGTCAGTGCCTTTTTTACAGCATAGAGATGTCAGAGAAAACAAAACACAGAAGCTAGAAGTACAATAGATGAAGTCATCATAGATTAAGTGGGCAGATTTTTAATTCCATGTGAAAGAACTGGAGTGCAATGTGTACTGAGAGGCTGTTCAGTCTAAAAATACTTGGCAAGAGACTTAGAATGAACAAATGACAAAGGCAGAAAGAAATCTGAAGAGTTTAAGATATCATTGTGTGGCGTACAGAAAGGAGAATGGCAGGAACGGACACAGGCAAAACTTGAAATAAAAGATATTTGGGAACCACTAGGAATATCCCAGAATACTAATACACAGGCATAACAGTAGGAAAAGACAATCTTTTCTGCAGCTACAGTTTGAAATGAATGACAGGGGATGAGTTAAAAAAAAGCAACCTAAGAGGAAAAAGCTAATTTCTGAGGTAACAGATTATGACAGCATCGTTCAATGGCTAGATTTCAGAGCTTTTAACACAAACCCCACATTACAGCTAACTTCTCAGTACCCTCTCTTCGTGTCAAAATAACTGAAATTTTGTAATACTTGTTAGTAATTCAGGTTTCATTCTAGCAATACAAGGCGTCAATCCACTGAGTACAAAACAAGCCTTCAATAATCCAACAGAGCATCAGCAGTTAACCTTCAACGTTAGAGTGGCACAGAGCTCTCAGCGTACCAGATCTTCAGCTCCCAAACCTTTACGCCCCTCCAAAGGTGAAAGAAGATGTAGAGTTGACCTGACAGGAAGCCAGAGGTATGCCCTCACAGAGGAATAATCAACCAGTGTTGGCATCTGTTCTGAAGTCGTTCCCAAGTATCTGGCTTAGAGCATCATGTGGCTCATTCAGGTCTTTCAAGTTACCTCAACACATTTAATAGCCCTTAGTCTACTACGCAGCATAAGACAACCTTGGAAATAAGTTAAATTAATATAAATAGTACGTTAGCAAAGCATAAATAAACATTGTAGATGGTATAGGTCCAGTCTGGCTTTGGTGATGCCAGTAAGAAGATGTCTGGAAATGACTGCAGGATAGGAGATTCCAGAGAAATCAATGAGCTGAGGCTTTCTGTCACAGGCCAGTTTAGTAATAAATATGGTGTATTTGTTTGCCTTATACAAGATTAGGACACTTTGGTATTAATAATATTCAGTTGCCTCATAAAGATTAAGGCTGTTTTGTATCAGTTATGAAAGAACACACAAAGGTTGTCTCTCAGGCACAGTACTGAATCTGTACGTGCACGTGCACACACACACATACACACACATATATTTTTATCTATAAATGCCCAGACACCTTCTTTGAAATGAGTTTTGACATTTAGATAACTTAAATAACATTTCTTCTTAACAGTCTTGCTAACTTCAAGGTAAAATTTAAAGTTCTGGAGGATACAGTCATGCTTGTTCCCATTACCGTCCACACAATCCTCAATTTCACACTGCTGTTGTGTATGAATACTTTATGTTTTATTTGCATTACAGTTTAATTTATTCACTGCTGCACAAACCTCAGACTTTATGTGAAGTTCTTTTAATGTTTTACCAGGAAAGCCTTACAACTCTGGAAGTATTCCTTTACCTTCCTTAGTTCCCAAGGGATGTTTAACAGTAAACATTGCTATGCTTTAACTCCACTAGTGCGTGGGACAACTTCTGATATGTCTGTACCCCTTGTATCCAGACACATAATTTTAATACCTTGAATGTAAACATCTACATCTGAGTCACCCTACAATTCCTTTATTGTGGAGAGAAATAAGTAGTTTTATAACGTGATTAATTTGCATCATTTCAGATGTCAACTATACTCCAATGACTTAGCAGCTCTTTTTCTCTCCATTGGTTATTAATATAGCCCAGAAAATCAGCTCAGATTAAAAGGTCAAATCTGTAGCTGTCCAAATGTAAATCATACCATTTCTATATCCAAACCACCCTTTGGTCCCACAAATCTTACCTTCATTCTCTGGGTCAAGTATTAACACAAGCAAAAACTTGGGACTTTATTGTTAGATGGCGTAAAGCCATACAGGTATAAAGCCTGTTCCTCATCTGCTGTGGATATTCTGAAGGCTTATGAGAGACATAAAGACGTACATGTAAAATATGAAAGTATGGGACTGCCTAATACAACACTTAAGTGTCGTAACATGAGCTGTACCTTGCACTAGTGCCGGACCTTTGCCAGTGGTACACTGCTGTAGTCATACCTATATGATTTGTCCTCATTCTGATAATCCTTCTGACAGTGCTCTGTCCATTATGAAGTACATTATGTTGTCTAATAACTCTACTTAGGTTCTTTCTTTTCTATAAAATTGGGGTGTTAGGTGGTAAAACTAATTTTTGTGGCATCATATGATGAGCTAAAAATTTAAGCAAAGATCCACCTAATTTGAAGTTAAGAGAACTGCAATACGCACCCTGATTCTCCACAATCAGACATTAGTACAAACTCCATCACTTTGGTAGAGTTATACAATCATAAAATGAATGAAAAGCAGAAGAGAAGACAGGCCAGAGGTCTCCCGAAATGGGCACAAAACAAACCTTCATAGAAAAAAAAAAATATTCTGTGGTTCATACACAGCTGAAGCCAGGAGAAATGGAAGCACAGCCCAGGGTATCCACCACTTGGAAGCATTCCTTCACCTACATACAGGTGAGGACAAACCTTATAATATGCTTTAATCACCAGCTAGAATAAAACCCCAGAGCATCTCCCTCACCTTTGTATATGCCCAGTGCACATACATGCCATTTCAATTTTCCATAAAAGAAATTATTCAGATACCTTTTAGAAACATTGGAATGCTGCCCTCAATGGAGATAGAGAAAACAATTTCACTTAAAGATTTGAGGAAAACAGTGATGGGACAAATACAGAGCTGAGAGCAGGCTCTTGTCTCAGCTCCATCACCAATTTCCTACAAGACCCAGACAATCACCAAAGCATTTTCAACTGCAAGATATAAGGACTGAGAACCTGCTGCCCAAAATAAATATTTTCATCATCATTTACACTAATATAAAGGTCAGTGCAACTTTATTGGAAGCTGTGGGTAACACCTGACTAATTTGGCCTCAAAAAGCTTAATCTCTTCCCTTTTCCTTTGCTTTAGCTCTCTATTGTAAAACAGGGGGATATTAGCATAACTATCTCCACGAGTTGCTATAAAGATCAATCCCTAATGTCTGCAAAATGCAAAACCTTTTTTATTACTGCCAGTGTAGGAGGCAGTGATTTCTTTTGTGATTTGGAGAAGCGTAGTACTGTAAGAAATTACAAAAATAGCTTTTTAATGGAGGTTTTAAAGGTACTTACAAAAGTTTAAGTGAAACTCGACAATCTTTCTATCCATTTTAAAAAGTACTTCAAGTTCCCATTTCAAGTAATGTAAAATAACAATAAAAAGAGATCAAGAAAAGATTAGACTCATCTTACCGAGTGCCTTTTATTAAATAAAGTTTTATAATGAATTTTAATTCAAATCCGTTGAAACTTTTTATTTTAATATCTCAGTTTTTAAGAAGCAATTGTGTATTTTAAGTCTGCTGCAGTCAGCAGAATTGCAGCAAAGTTAGACTTGGATTTTGGCAACAAAGAGCTTTTGGAAGACCACCTATCTGATTTTTTTCTATAGAAACTGTTTTTGAACATGTTGAATTTTCAGTGTTTCTTGAGCACAATCACAAATACACCTTTTGAAAAACTGACCTTCTGGCTAGAAGGTCATAAGCCCAAGTTTGACAGTTCTTAAAATTTCTCCATTTTAAGCTCAGTTTTACTGTCATCTTCCCTACGTACAGGATGGAGTTAGTGATTTCACTTACAAGTCAGAAATCCTCACTAATATTGATGCAGCATTCTTAGCAGGGTGGATTAAGAGAAGACTTCTCACATCATATTACAACAAATTCATAAATTATGCAGTATCACACAGGAAAATTAATTCTGTGCTGTATTTACACAAGCATTTGCTTAATTGCTCTTCTGATATATTGTATTGATCTTCAGAATGTGTGGGTTGAGTTAACCTATGACAACATGAAATAGCATTTTTAAGGTACCATAGCCCTTGTGAGAATAAACTTCTTTTATTTTTAGGCATAATTCAACACAAAATGAATAGTACTCTGGTAACCTGGGCATTTAAACTGTTTCTTTCTGGCCATAGTTTAAATATATTTTCTCCACAAAATATCATCAGAGATGAAATCCAGACAATAGGAATCTATCATTGATTTCAATTATGATGATTACACTCCAGGGAATATGAAGTGAAAAAAAACAGAGAAGACATAAGTCTATACAGAAGGGAAACAGACACTAGATGCATCTGCAGCTTCTTCCAGCCTCGAAATAAAGTTTTTCAGCTGAACATCCATCCCTCAAAATAATGCAGTTTAAGACTAGCAATAATCTCTCCTTTCTTAGTTTACCAGTTTCAGCCATGCCCTTCCTTGTAGAGAAGTATGGATTTTATACATCATTTTGTTAGGCAAGAGTGCTGTGATATGCTTTTCCATAATAAAACATCCTTGTATCCTCTTTTCCCTTTACAGTTTCTAATAGTTCATCCCACAGACCCTGAAGGAATTCAGAATTAAAGAAATACTTTGCTGTGTACCACTGCCATCTGCTGCTAATCTCTCCCTGTGGATAAAGAGGTCTTATTTCACCATATATTTAATCCACCAAAGATCTTCAGCTGAATTTGCATAGTCAGTTCAATATTTCTTTTATAATACTTATCAAACAACCTCTTCCCATTCTGTTACAGAGCTTTTCATTGCACATCTTGGCAGATTTATTGAGGTAATGGATTCAGTTTCAGTTCCAGCAAGAAAATTCTTTTCTTTTGCCAGTCAGTGAAAAAGGTTTGTGCTTGTAGTCTCATACAGAACCAGACTGTTCCAGAGAGGAAGTGTCCATCTTAGAGACTCTAACAGTTTACACATTTGCCATCTGTACTCAAAGATCTTCAGTAAGATGAACATGTTATTTCTAGAGTCCCACTTCTGCAGCACTTCTAACACCCACTCATTCACACCATTTCTAAGGAGTACATCATCAGAATTGCTGCATAGTTACTTTCATTTACATGGTACTCTGACTTGAGCTTCTAAATACATGTAACCAGGATATATCAAGATCTGCTGCATAAATACTGTCAAGAAGCAAATACAGATCTGCATGAAAAAGAGCAAAGGAGAGTATGATGTATAACTGTATGGCTAATTGAAGCTACAAAACAAACCAAACCAATTGGACAAGATTTGAATTGCAGGAAAACATATCTTATCCCTCACACCTTGTCTTTTGAAAAAGATGGAGCCATATCTTTAATCTACAACATCTGGAGAACAGAATAGCTCCCATCAATATGTGACATGATCCTTCATGCATTTTTAAAGCATCTCAGCACACTGGAGACTTCAGAACAGATATCATCACTGTTCTGGAATTAAAAGAAACTTTATTGTCAGAATAAAATGCACAGGTAAGTCTTAGATAAAAAGGAAGCAAGTATTGGGCCTCAGTTTCACGTTCATCGCAGTCAGAATAGAGTCACCTTAACTTCTAAGCACGCTGCTATACCATTGTCTAGGTGGATAGTTCTCAGCTTGATATCTCACACTCCCTGTCTGTCTGGAATAGTCCAGTTCCTCACGTCCTACACACAGGCATACACGTAACGCGGGAAAAGCAATCACAGAACCATCGCTGGCTAGTGCGATCAGTGAGCCATACAGTGCCCACACAGGCTCCCTGGGAAAGGTGCCATGGATTTTTTGACCACTTTTGCAGAATTCTCATCTGCCTAATGAATCTACTTTTTGAATTATTTAGTTTTTAAGGTGTTTTGGAGGGTATAAGGGAATACTACAACAATTAAGTAAGAAATGGGCTTTCTGTGTTTTAATAGTGAAATCAGCTAGAATCCATTAACAAACACAGAACTTTATCATGCACTAAGAATTATCCCAGAATTCCTCACAAGAGGAAAATCACACAATAAATGTCATTAAAAAAAAAAAAAAGAGATTTCACTTCACTTTTCCAATCAGACAAAGTTCCAGATTCTCAGGAGGAATGCAGCGTGTGTCAGGGCATTCAATACAACATGTGTAGGTAGCATCTAAATAGTAAACATCTGTTTCACTGTCCCACACCTCCTGAGCCTCCTCCATTCTGCCTGTGCTCCACTTACTTCACCCCAGTGAAGAACAGATACCCCTTGTTCCTATTCAATTTACTTTTTGCCTCTGTCCCTTCCCAGGAGGAAACCGTTTCCTTGCTTTGATCATAAAAAGCTCAGCTAGGCAGCTGGAGCAAACAAGCTTTTCAGTGGCCCCCATTGACAGTAGCTGGGGCTCTCATTGTTAAAGGCTTCATGGAGAATGTACCTCTTTATCTTCTTTGACTTCCTGCCTGCTTCACCCTCCCAGAGAGTTTATGAGGGCACTGCATGAACTTTCACTGTGAGTATCTCACACAGACCAGCGCAGGATACAAGACAGTACATAAGATGAATGAGTGGTATTCTCCAATACTGAATTCTGAAATTAGTTTAAACAGTGTACTTTTAGTTGGATTTTTTTCCATAATCCTACACCCAGAATTATGGAAGAACAGTGTGCACAGAGATAACAAGTATATGTTGTCTTTTAACTTCAGCTAATTAGAAAACCAATGCTAAAAATGTATTTCTTCCTCTTTTCCAATAACTAGGAAACTAACAAAATTATTTGCATTTCTGGAGGATAACTACAATACTCTCTACTTCCTATCATTTCTGGCCTTCTATTAAGTCCTCTCTAGAACAATCTTGTTGGGCTAAGTGCTGTTTTCATATAAACAAATGAAGCTTCTAAAGAGAAAAAAACAGGTTAATAACCAGCCACATGACTATTTAAAACATTCAGTCATATGTGACCTTGTACTATTGCTACATGAGCATGGCAACACGAATGAGCAGATACTTCTGAAGGGCCACACTGCTGTTCACTACAGCTCCATTTTCTTTCTCTTTCCCTGTAGATCACCAAAAATAGGTATTGTTTAAATAACATCTACATCATCTGCAAACACTAGATGAAAAAGTTTAGGAGAGGTGAGAACAGTCATGGAAAATGAATGAACACAAGGCCCATGCATCTTAAAGAATTGCAGTTACCAGAAAATCTCTTTTTACCCTCAGTTCTTTGTTTACTTGGACTGCGGCTGAGGCTAGGCAGTAAAGCAGCACATACAGAAACAGTGACTACCCAATTAACTACCACATCAATTACGGGCACCTGTATATGGCATACAGCTTTATGAAAGAATAATGAGAGCTCTTCATGGTCATTTGGCCAATGCTAGGAGCATTTCCAGCTGGAATGTAACTTGAGCTGTAATTGAAATGTATTGCAACGATGGAAAGAAGCTCCACAGCAGTCTTGTAAGAGGCAGCTTGCTGTCGCCATGGTCAGTTACCATGGTCAGTCTCAGCAAGAAGGATCTAACTTTTTGGATTTGTCAACTCTTCAAAAACATTGTGAGAATTTCTGGCATTTTCAACTTAAAAAAGAGACATCCATTTTGATGGTTCAGCCCAAAGGTATGAGATGAAGGGGGGAATAACAAGTATATTAATTTCTTGGACTGTGGTAGAAGTTGGAAACTAGAAGTGCAAAGAATTTAAGATAGTTTTGCTGAGGTATCATATCCAGGAAGAATACCTCTATTGCAGAAGAGAAACATCCATGTGTAGTGGTGTCGCATATACTTTGCTGAAGAAGTATCCAAGAAAGATACTTCCATCAAAAGTTTCAGCAGTGAAAAAGTCACAAGGCTGAAACACTAGGCCCACTGGGGACTTCAGTACCCAGCTCAAGTCACCCTGAGAACTAGAGCCTTCCAATGGAGAGCTTTATAATTAGTTCCACCAGAACACTAAGTACAGTAGGGTAGAAGAATTTCATTGCTCACCCACTAAAGATTATTGGGTTGAGATTGCTATCAGGTGAACCTTTACTGATCTGCAGATTTTTGGCTCCAGTAGAAAACCCCACATCATCAGGACTGAGATCTGAAAATGGGGTGAACAACCTGATTCAGAACAGAGCTGAGAACCTGGGCAGCTTTTCTGATAATAAACAGAACCTCTCCAGCCAGCATGAAACAGCTCTGTTCTTATGGTAAGACCATTCATCATCGACCACACTGCCTAGTCCAGAAGTAGAAGATCTGACATTAGTTTTTGAGATAGGGATCCAGACAGTATGGAAATGTGTTTACAAGGTCACAAAAATGTGTGTATGAGTTCACACTCCTTAAAAAATAGTGGGGAAATTTCCCGTTTATTTGAAAGAACTCCTACAAGTATTTTTGCTTGTCATAGAAAGCTGTCAGTGCCTGCTTTGGAGAAACTCTAGGACAAATTTTGGGGCCAAACTTTGGGGCTTCCAATTCTTACTCTTGAGCTCTGAGGTAAAGCTGGCTGTGGCCTTCTTCAGAAGAAAATCCTGAGGCTTTTACTGCTAGATATACCAAGTGCATGTTCTAAAGCCCGGAAAATGGTTATCAACAAAGATACCTGCTGTGACAATGAGTTGAAGGAATTAACCATCTGGGAAACAGACAGGGATGAAGTAACACCTCTGGCAATGCCTGGTCAGAATTAAAATGACAAGGTAATGGGGGAATACAAAAAAAGATCAAGCTTGAAAAGGCAGATAATTATAATCTAGAGCATATGAACAGATGGCTACACCATCAATCAATGAATAAATAATAGTGCAATCTGACTTGATGGGATGATTGGATGAACTCAGATGACACCAGGCACACTCCACCTTATATAACTAAGTACCAGCCATGAAACAGAGCAGGATGTGAGCACATTCATGCCCTACAAAACTGAAAATACAAAATTAGCAGGTCTTGTATGAATGGATATATCAACAGCCATTGTGTCAATGAATTTACATGTGGGTTATCACTTGGAGATAGAACTAGCTACAGAATGGCTCTGCAACTGGACTGGCCCTTAAGACGAGGAAAGAAAACCAAAACCAGAAATACAGAACAAAAAGGGCAACTGGCATTGTGCCTGCTTCTCTGAATGGAGAGAAACATGTTGCCACCAATGATGTTATTAGTCACATTCCTGTGCAGTCCTGGCACGTGAGTTTAGTAACATGTGTCATCTGCTTTTCTCCTTCCACTTCATGCTTCATAGTTTAATTTCATTTCCACTACCGAAGTACAGCAGAGTTGTTAGCTATACAGTATTTCAGATACCACTGCAAATTCAATTACAGTTTTATTTTGTCATTTGATATGTCAGTGGAATAGAAACAATCAAGAAGATTGACACTGATCATAATCTGAATTGTCATGGCCAATCCTTGACAGAGGCATAAGTTAGAAACAGTATCAGTAATTCAAGACTCCTGACTCTCCAAAATACCTTGGAATGTGCATCAAAATGGCGGATTCTTCACTGCTTGCAAATAAAACAATATACTATGCTTTGCTGAATGGAATTTCCTGGGCAGAAAAATTACTTTTTAAGACTCACATAAATTTAAGAGTGAACATTTGTGGCTACTCTTTTAGCTAAACTACGACAAAAAGTTACATACAAAATCCTAGAAACTTTATTATTTTTAATTACCATGTTACATTTTCTTTCAGCATATTTTTTATACTGGTGTCCTTCCCGGTACTGAAGAAGATTTCATTTATTAGTCTTGTCTTTCCTTTCCTTTCCTTTCCTTTCCTTTCCTTTCCTTTCCTTTCCTTTCCTTTCCTTTCCTTTCCTTCCCTTCCCTTCCCTTCCCTTCCCTTCCCTTCCCTTCCCTTCCCTTCCCTTCCCTTCCCTTCCCTTCCCTTCCCTTCCCTTCCCTTCCCTTCCCTTTCCCTTTCCCTTTCCCTTTCCCTTTCCCTTCCCTTTCCCTTTCCCTTTCCCTTTCCCTTTCCCTTTCCCTTCCCTTCCCTTCCCTTCCCTTCCCTTCCCTTCCCTTCCCTTCCCTCTTTTCTTTCCTTTCCTTTCCTTTTCTTTTCTTTTCTTTTCTTTTCTTTCTTTTTTTTCTTTTCTTTTCTTTTCTTTTCTTTTCTTTTCTTTTCTTTTCTTTTCTTTTCTTTTCTTTCCTTTTCTTTCCTTTCCTTTCCTTTCCTTTCCTTTCCTTTCCTTTCCTTTCCTTTCCTTTTCTTCTCTTTTCTTCTCTTTTCTTCTCTTTTCTTCTCTTTTCTTCTCTTTTCTTCTCTTTTCTTTTCTTTTCTTTTCTTTTCTTTTCTTTTCTTTTCTTTTCTTTTCTTTTCTTTTCTTTTCTTTTCTTTTCTTTTCTTTTCTTTTCTTTTCTTTTCTTTTCTTTTCTTTTCTTTTCTTTTCTTTTCTTTTCTTTTCTTTTCTTTTCTCTTTTCTTCTCTTTTCTTTTCTTTTCTTTTCTTTTCTTTTCTTTTCTTTTCTTTTCTTTTTTCTCTTCTCTTCTCTTCTCTTCTCTTCTCTTCTCTTCTCTTCTCTTCTCTTCTCTTCTCTTCTCTTCTCTTCTCTCTTCTCTCTTCTCTCTTCTCTCTTCTCTCTATCTATCCATCTGCCTCAAAAAGTAATGTCAGATCTTCTGCTTCTGGACCAGGCAGTGTGGTTGCCCCTCACTACAAGAAAGACATTGAGGTGCTGGAGCATGTCCAAAGGACAAGAAAGCTCATGAAGGGTCTAGAGCACAAGTCTTATGAGGAGCAGCTGAAGGAACTCGGGTTGTTTAGTCTGGAGAAAAGGAGGCTGAGGGGAGACCTTATTGCTCTCTACAACTGCCTGAAAGGAGGTTGTAGCCAGGTGGGTGTTGGTCTCTTCTCCCAAGTAACAAGTGATAGGATGAGAGGAAATGGCCTCAAGTTGTGCCAGGGGAGGTTTAGATTGGATATTAGGAAAAAATTCTTCACTGAAAGGAACGCCATTGGAACAGGCTGCCCAGGGAAGTGGTTGAGTCACCACCCCTGGAGGTACTTAAGAGACGTGTAGATGTTGTGCTTAGGGACATGATTTAGTGGTGGACTTGGTAGTGCTAGGTTAATGGTTGGACTTGTTGATCTTAAAGGTCTTTTCCAACCTAAACGATTCTATGATTCTATTTGCACCGCAATAGTTTAGTGTGCCTGCTATTTTCAGCAACATGATAGTATTTGCAGCATCAAGGTTGCTCACTTTGTTTGAACACACCCTAAGAACACATACACATTATGAGATGAAATAAAATTAAAGCAGTAAATCAACCTAATTTCTGAAGAGTGCCAATGAATCCTTCATTCCTCTAGGATGTCAACATAGATAGTTATGTCTCAGAGCAAATGAGGACAAGAATAATCTTCTCTCTTAATGGACACAAGGGAAGCACTTCAAAATCATTCAACAGCTTGTTTTCCTATTCTACAAATAAATGCCGTTTTTCAGGATCACAATGGCAACACTCAAAAGTAAATATCTCCAAATACTGTTAAAACTCTTGCCAATAGCTTGCAATCCATCAAAAATGTTTTAGTGGCAATAACTAAACATCTATTCTTATTACAAAAATTAATAAAGAAGAAAGCAGACAGAGCATAATCTTCAGGTACCAGGTATCTACCAGAAGATGACATCAAGTGATGGGTTTATTAAAGTGTAATGCATTTGCTACATTACTTCACCCTATGCTGTACAGTGCATTAGACCATTATGCTTCAAATTTATAGAGAAGGACCACACCAGTATTTACAAGGTCAAAATGAAGAGCTAAGCAAGTACACATCTGGGGCAGCTGAACACTTCCATCCCAAACTACAGCAATTAGATTGAGTCCACTGCCTGCGCAGCAGAGAAGGAAAAAAAAAAAAAGGTGTTTTGCAGCTAGAAGGTCAAGAGTCTTTCAAAGAATGACTTTAGCAGACACAGGTTCCTGTGCCCAAAATTATGATTCAAAAATTCCACTTATGAAAATAACAATAACTTGTTAAGACCCTCACTGTTCAGCCTAAGAGACCCATAGACTATGTAGGTTTTCAGGAAAGAAAGGTTATGTATCTATGGTTGATGTTCTCTGAAACATGTAATCCATGCACATATTCAGAATATAGGTCTTATCACAAGCAGAGAGGTTTCTGTCTTCAGGATAACATTAACAGCCATGTTCAGGCTCTGTTGACCCTTCTGCTATGTGCAAAAACATACAAAATTCCCACCTTCATTTTTGTTCACCTACAAAATAACTCCTAGGCCAAAAGACAAAGGGGTGTTGAGGGAAAAGGATAGAGAAAATTAATTAAAATGAGGTAAAATTGCTAGGAAATAAGCTCACCGTCTTTCACTGATAAGCCACATGAAGATGGCTCCATACTGTTCCACACATTCATAGCTCCTGAGCTGGGACTTTTTGTCTTTCATGAAAACAGCACTTTCAGGACCATCCAACATTTTCTCAATACCTCCTTAACGGCAGCAGGAAACAGAGGCTGTGAAAGGAGTGCTAAGTGGCTGGCTCTGTAAATATCAGGAATGGGGATATTTCAGAACAGGATTACTGAATGAGGTCAACAAAGCACATGGATAAAGAAGATGTGGTTGAAACAGCCTAACTTGAATTTTCTAAAAGGCTTTTGAAAAATCTCTCATCAAAGGCTTCTATGGAAACCCAACAGTCAGAGCTTTAGGGAAGGTCTTTATGTTGATAAATAACTGGTTAAAAGACAGGGAACAGAAGGTAAGTAGGTTAGCCAGACAGCTCTTGCAGTGGAGGGAGGTCATTAGAGGAGTTCCACAAGGATTTGTGCAGGGGATGCAATCATTCATCATATTCCTAAGCAACCTGGTAAAATGGGTGAGTGGTGAGGTGAGAAGGCTTTATAATGATATTAAGTTATGCACAGTAATAAGAATGATGGCTTGCTGACTGTGAAGAGATGAAAAAGGTCCTTACGGAAGTAAGTCCCTAGGCAATAAAACAGCAAATTAAATTCTTTATAGATGAATGCAAAGTGATGCACAGGGGGCAAAACAATTCTAGGATCATTTATGAAACGATTGGCCCTCAGCTGACCATTATAGCTCAGGAGCAAGATCTTGAGGTTGTAACACAGTACCATGAAAACATGCTCTTAGTGCCCCATATTGTCAACATCTCCCTGCCACAAATGTTAGGAACTATTAAGAAAGGAACAGAAAATCAGGGAACATCAGTATATGACTGTAAAACCCATAGGTCATTTACACCTTTAATACTGTGGGCAGTTGTGATCTCCCTATGAAGAAGGACATAGCAAAGTTGGAGAAATTGCAAAGAATGGCAATAAAGATAATCAAATATATGGAACAGCTTGTGTATGAGGAACAACTTACCAGGCTAGAGATCATCAGCCTGAAGAAGGGATAAATTAGAGTAACTATGATATATGTCTACAAAGTCATAAACATTAGGGAGAAAGTGTACAGGGATGAAGTGTTTGTTGCCTCTTCAGTAAAGACCTAAAGGCATCAAATTAGGTTTGTAGGAAACAAGTTAAAATAAACAAAAGGAGGTGATTCCTTATACAGTGACTTCTGGAACTTGTTGCCAAATAATTCTGTGGATGCTAAAAGTACTTGGGCTAAAGGTGAGATTGGGCAAAAACAGGGAACAGACATAGAATCATAGAATAGTTTTGGTTGCAAAAGTCTTTTAGGATCATCCATCAAGAGTCATTATATACACAAAACTGTGTGTAGATGGAGAGAGTGTTAGAGGACACTACATATATGATTGGATTGTTCTTAATCTCCTGGTAGGCTTCTGCTCATAGTGACAGTTTGAGGCAGGATACTTGGTTGGATGGAGTTTTGGTCTGACTGGGTACAACTGTTATGTTCTTGCAGACACAGCCTGAGTTCTAACATGGTGCACATGACAGAAAGTTCTTGTTTAGGTGTCTACAGATTTACTGTGTGCTTGCATGGCACTTAAACTTGTGAGGTGTTGATGTTAATAGCATTAAGGACCACGTGGACATGCTTCAGCCCTCTAAAGTGCTCTTTATGAACCAGCCACAGGCCCCTCTACTAGCCATGTAAGACATGATATTCTCATAAAATGGGAAAATAGAGAAGCATCCTTCATCAGAGGATGAAGATAAAAAATGCTTAATAGAGAAATGTGAATGAAAAGAACAGAACAAAACCTATTTCTTTCACAACTAGCAGAACCGGAACACATAACGGTGTGAGATTTGTCTTCTGGAATTATAAGAGTAAAAACGTGGTCCATTTGGCCAGATAAGTACCTTTCCTGGAGCTTTTTCAGCAAGCACTGAAAATCTCAGAGAACAGAAAATCCTTCTTGCAGAAGAACAGATAAGCTTTATCAAAGTGAGCAGCATTCCACCACAAGTTATATGTCATGGTGTGTGGGTGTGATAACCTAATGATGTGACTCTTTTGCCTGAGAAAATTCACAGAAGCCCAGGCAATTTGTGTATATGGGGGTCATTATCCAGTTCCACTAATGAGGAAAGGTAGGTGTGGATTCATCACTCGGTAATAACCTTTTGAAATCCCAATACCATATCCTGACAAGAAGTCTTAAGTAGAAGGTCTCTACCTCCATATCCATCCATCCAAGTGGATAGGATATGTCTACATCAGTCCTGGATAACGCACCAGTGGAACAAGCGGTGACCTATCACCCTTCCATCCAGTCCACGCTGGAAGTACTACTTCCTAACTTCCTGCTAATTCCTCTGCTAAGATGATGAAAGACAGAAATGGTCCTGGAAGTCTTCACGACCCCAAGCAAGGGAAGAGTCAAACTGAAGTCAAGTGAAGGCGTCAGAAAGAACAGCCAGGAATTGTGACAATGATTCAGCTTATGCTCTAAGACATTGTGCCAAGTACTGTGCTAAAGCACAGTGCTGAGAGAAATCTTGGCTTCTCCTTGTTAAAAAGCACATGCTGGTACAGATTTGGTAAATACTAGTTTGATGAATAATAAACTAAACCATCCCTTGACTTCATCATTGTTTCTGATGATGTGAGCCAGCAGAGTCTCTGCTGTTCAGTGCTCTCTCAAATGTTCTCAGTTCCCTCTAGCAATTAACAAGGGAAAACAGAATCTCGATTACATTACCTTTCAAAAGGAGGGTAAATGGGAATAGGATCTCTGGTCAGGAGGACCAGCCCCCAATACATTCATAGAGATTAGCACCAGCCTCTGGCTGAAGTTAACTGCTTTAGCTTCTGATATTCCTAGCAAGCATGGTCTAAGGAAGATGTAACAAACTTCTACTGTTTAGACTCTTTCGCACATATGTAGGGCTTGTAGGCAGGGATATGTCTTTAATGTAAATGGAAATAGCAGTTGGTAAGCAAATCTCTCAATGTGGTACAAGTATCATTCATAGCACAGGGCCAATATGTAATCTTTGGAGAACCCAAAGAGCCATCACCCAAAGCGGAAAACAATAGTTTTGACAGTCTAAAAGCCAACAGTGCCTGGAAAGAAGGAGGAAAGCAGGCTGTTCCACCTCACCAGGAGGCTGTAAAGAACAGAGGAGGCTCTGGTTGTACTTTGCCCTCTGTGTAAATGTTCAGTGCCATCTACTCCTGTAGGTATACTCTAAGGATGCCCTACCACACATGCTCAGGACTGCGTCCCTCACAAAAACACAGCTGCAGCAGGTTGCTCATTTTTAGAGAGGGTCAGGAGGTCACCTGACTGATCATCAGAGATTCTGCCCTGCAATCAGCTCCTTCCTCAGCCTGCTCACACCCTCCCAGAAGAAGGCCATAATTGCTAGTTTATAGGCTTGTCTGGGTGGAATCCAACATTTTTTTCAAAGCTATCCTACTGTGCCAAATCCTGTGGTGTCTGCCTCAAAAGCACTCTCCATGAGAACAGAATGCACATTTTATGAGAGCAGGAGAGCATGTCAAAGCAGGTGCACAATATACTTCCCTGGCTTCAAAGAGGAAAAAGTGCAGAGAGATGGTTATTGTACTGAACCCATTCCCCTCTTCGCAGACTTATCTAGAACATCTAACACTTACTATAGATTTCAGTAAAGGCAATTATTAGTATCAGAAGTTCCTGTCCAGAGATACAAAGGAGAAGCTCCTGTGCACCCATAGCATGGGTCCATTCTCATTACACACAATGGGAAAAACACTGCTGATTTTAATAGGAATTGAGTCAAACCCTGTCACCAAACTAGTCAGTGAGCTAGGAAGTGTTGAGGGGGAAGGCTCCTTTCTGCCTTTTAAATCCAAAACAAACAGCAATCCAAAACATATTTTCCCATTTCAATCACTTTCCTGATCTAATAAGCATCTCCTCGCTGTACTAGGGCAATATTATTGTTTATTGATTCCTCATTTTTAAAATTGAATCCCATCTGTTCTGCTTTATTCCTGCTTATTTCCAAAGTTTCCAATTAAATAGAGGGTAAGATTTTAATTCCAGTATGGTTCAAATACACTGAAGTGAAGCTACATCTGCTTTTTCGTCTTCTCCTTTGCAGTCTAAGGATGGGTGGCTTCTTTACAGAAACTTCTTAAACATTGGAAAATACAAGCACTGATGTAAATGGGAAGATGTGCAAAGGTTTCTTTACAGGTTTGTTTTTTCTTTCCTGTTTCCAAACAGGATTGGAGAACTTCATAAAATGTAATAATCCCACAGGAGACTTATGTTGCTTTGATATCAATTCCATACTGGGCTTGACATGCAGAAAGTCAAGGAAATTCAAATATTATAAACAACATGATAGTTTATGTTCATATAAAATGAGATTGCTAAAGTTAGGCTGTGTGGGAGGTTTGCATCGATGTACATGCACATGTAGCAACGTACATGTCCACTCTCCTGTGTTACTAATACCTTTCTATCTGACATTGTAGCTTTTTTCCAATGTTCCTAAGCTTAGCTGACCTTACACACTGTAATTTCCATTGACGGATTTATACACTTTGCCTAGAGATTTGCACTGCAGGAGCAATCGTACTATTCTCTTTTGCTCAGAAGATCTAAACACCAATCACCACACCTCTTAATTCTCCTTGTGCAATCAAATATGTCCTAAAACACATTCACCCTCCAATCCCATGCCCTCTGCTCTTCCTGAAAGCTAACAGAACCAGCCTAGTTTACAAACAGCCTCCGCTTTCCAAACTGCCTCTGCAGTGTCTCCCAATCTCTCTCCTGTTCTTCAGTGATAACTCCATCCACCACTGGAATCTGCTATGACACAATCTAATTGTGACTCCATTGCTGAAAAGACCTGAGAGGGCTTTGAGTACAGAGAAAAGGATCAGGATTCTCATGCCTCTTGTATCCAGCCATTTCCATGCTTTATATAGTGCTGCATGTAACAGTTTTTTTCAAGGAAATGAGATAATAGGAACTGAAAAAATGGAATGTTTTTCATGAATGAACCTAATTTAGTGCAACTTGTATGTAATCTATCACTGGAGCTATCACTAAGTCACACATGTATGATTAACATGACCCCTCTCAATTCAGCTTAGCTTATGCATCATCATCTTTCCTTCCATAGTAGGATAAAGATGTGGAAGTCCATAGGAAAAAAAAAGGGGTCAAGCTAAAGATATTCAGAAATAGCCTGGAATTTTATGACTGATTCACAAGAAATCCACATTAATTGTCAACATCAGTCAATGCACCAATTCTGCAGTGTCCTTACGGTAATGTATGTACAGATGATTTGCTCCGTACTTGCTTTTCACGGCCGCCATTTCACAGAGCACAATTTGTCTCAGACAAACCACTGACACATATTGAACAATATGCTGAAAAAATCCTTGAGCTTTTTTTTTTCCTCTGTCTGTTGTACAGTATGTTCCAAATATGTGGAGGATAGAAGACAAATTGACAGAAACTTGGATGACCCTTCTAAGACTATTCCTACAGTTTTATACACTATAGTCTTAGCATCTTACAGTCATTCCTGCTTGAAACTATTCCTATAGTGTTTTCTAACACATACCACAGTCCTAAAAGTCATCCACCTTGGCTTGTTTCTTTGCTTACATCAGAGATTATTGCAGTCACTAGCTACATACAGTGCTGAGATCTTTTCTATCCATGTTTATGTGATATGTGATAAACATTCACCACCAGGCAATGTTCCCTGTGTTAATGAATCCCTCTAAAATTATGTTGATTATTTTGAGTAAACAGAGGTATCAGTGAATCATTAGGAAAAAAATTAATTTAGATTAATTAAAACCTATTCTGCAAGCTTAAAAATCATGGGCTTCTTTTCCAAATTTAAATTAATGTCATTCTCACTTCAGTTACTAAGATCACAGTCATAATTGTTAAAATTTTTACCTACACTAATCACAAAACCTTAATCTTACTTTAAAAAAAAACCAAAAACATAAATAGTAATTCATTCACTTTTTATCACTTTGTGTTTAAGAAATGCTTTTCCTGAGCAATAAAACACGTGCACATCCTTCATTTTGTTCCCAATTACCTGTCATTTTCTGGTTCTCTTTCTCTAAGCTGATCTTTAGGTTGCCCATATTTCAGGAGAGAACCTTTATAACAATAATAATTCAAGCGAAAAGCAGCCTCATTAACACATTTAATCTTTTGTAAAACTTTATACTTCTAAATCCTAAATTAGAGACAAACTTAATTCGATAGTTTCACTTCAAACAGGCTACCTTCAAATTCTGGGATGTAACTGGCTTGCCTTCTTTCTCTCACCTCCATCATTCCTTATCACATCTTTCATTTAATTTTTCCTCTTTTTTAATCCTTTTCATTAGACTTGTTTATCTCTAACCATTACTTGCTGTTTCACCAGATAGCAAGTCATGATGTTATTTCATAGTAAAGAAGGGCCACCGTGCTGTCCTCACAGAAGTCAATGGCAACATTCCCACTCACAGCAGAAGCAATGAAATATTGTTCTGATACATTTTAACTGAAACTCTTCTGGTCTCCCAGCTAATTAAACACCCTGCCATTATGCTACTTTGCTTTTGCTAACTTTCTACTTGTCAGAGTTGAAATACTTGAATACTTCAAGAAATCAACTCTTCTCTTTTCTTCTCTCCTCCTTCCCTTGAAACTAACAAACATATTCCTTTCATTTTCTTTTAAAATGTAATATTACATTTCTTACCATCCACGCTGTGACAAAATCTCCCATCCAAGTCCCAACTGCAGCTACCTTCATAAAATTTTCATTCCTGATGCCCATGAAGTCTGTTATAATATATGCACTGTGGAAACAAGAACACAGACTGTAAGCTATACACGTTTGCTTAATGCAGTTATAAAGAACTTGCTTTAGTGACAAAATTTATGATTAGCTGTGAAAGATTTCCCATTTCTTTCATAATCACTTTTTCTGCTAGATCTGAGTCTTGACATAGTACTGAACCAGGATGGGTCAATTCCAATTAGAAATGGAAATGTGAATCTGATTTTACAGCCCATGTCTCTTTTGAAGGTGCTAAAATAATGACAGGCAAAGGCTTTAGGATTATGTAAGGCTTCTGGAAATATAAACTATTTTACACTTTTTACTTCTTCCTTTGTACGAATGGAATTGCAACATTCCCAGAATCAGTGACTTTGCAAAACCTTTATGAAGAAAAATGAAAATCTTTACATTCTTTTTAAAAAGGTAATTGAGCCACTTGACTTTTCACTCTACCAGTTATACAACCACATGGGGTTTTAACACAACAGTGCAAGCAAGCTTTGCAGGATTTCAGTGAGAACTCACTGTTTCTTGATTTATACAATGTATTTTCATAGATATATTTTACTTAAATCCCAAAGTATTTCCATTCTGCTTAAATAATGCAACAGATGATAGGATTTAAAACCTCACACAATAATTTGACCTCTACTTTCAAGTTCATCAAGATGCTATAAGGACAATTAAGAAGGTAAAGTTACTTGTGCTGGATTAAAACCTTTGTGAAAACATCATAGCTTTTAATATACTCATATCCTTTGTTAAAAGACTTTTACAGTGTTTAAGAAGAGATGACTCTTCTCAAGACCTAACACACTGAATAATGATAGCAATTATATGTTTAACTTCCCAAGCAATATCTGTGTTTTCAAGATACCTGTAAATATTGCTTATATAATGTTATGCCTATTTAACGGTGCACGCAACTGACCCAGTTGCATTTACCAACTTCCTTGAACACTGTGTTATCCATTATTCAAATCTTACTATTATAATATACCAAATGTTGTAATGTCTAGGAGCTAACAGACCATATCCCTGCAACTGGACCACTGCAAGCTGGTCCCACTTTCTGGGGCAGTCCTACTAAAATCTAAATATTTGATCAGGATAGAGGATCTTGCTAGCATGAATCCATGCACAGCACTGTATCACTTCTTAGATGCATGTTAATATATTTTAGAGTAGAAATATTAATGCCTTTGAATAGTTTCGTGACCCATGTACAACGGCATACCTTAATGGTTCTCTTCATTATACATATTTCGTGACCTTTCAGCTAATATGTCACTAACAAAAATACCATCTGGTTTTTTTCATCTGTTGAACAGCATATAAATGCTGGGTCAGATTTTCTGCTGGAATTAAAAAAACAAAACAAAACAAAAACCCCAACCACTCCCCCGCCCCATTTTGTCCAAAATATTTAGCTATTTTCAATTACATTCCATGTAGTTAATAAGACAATCAATATTCTGAATTTGTTGTGTTGTAAATAAGGATGCAAGAACACAACAGCTCTACTGGGTAAGCCTAGAGTCTCTTTGTTCCAAAATCCTGTCTTCAAGAGAGGGCAACAGCAGATATCTCTGGAAGACAGCAAGAACAGGCAAGCACCCTCCTCCCAGATGCATTATCCAGCCTCTTTATAACTAGGAAACATTTGGAATTCCTTTTTTCCCTTGGATATTTCATTCTTGTAGCATCTGTGAAGGTGAAAAACTATCAAGTCTGCATTCCTTAAGCAGGTGTCTCATTAACAAAAAGGCAGAAGAGTAAATGTCAGTTGTAAGGACTGGCCCCAAAAACAACCTGTATCTTTCATCAGTGTGAAACACAGACAAAACCCCACAGTTCTCACCTTTTTTATTCCCATTTTCATATGCATTATACATTCTCATATGCATTATACATGATTACAGGTGTACAGAAACTAAATGAACACTTGCACAACACCCCTGAAAAACGGGCCGGCTGGGTAACTCCTATAGCCCTGTCGCATTGAGTGGGCCTGCCGCAGCCACCTGTGGCGGGCTGAGGTAGACAAGATGGGTTATCCAAAAAGCCTGAGAGGTCACTGATCACTATATGTAGGTATTAACAAGTAGAAGAGATATCAAACCAGACATAAGCTATTTTCTTAATTGAAATTGAACTTCTCCATGTAGTCACTTGTTTTTACGAACATTAACAGTATCTGAAGGCTTATAATAAGTTCAGATGAGTTGGATACAATACTGAAATATAAAGAAAGGCCTTGAATGCATCAGATCATCCTAACAGTCCTTTTCATAATTTGAAACATGAACGTTTGAAACATGAAAGCATCCAAGAAGCCTAGTATAAATTGTGCATCGTCGTCTATATATAATTAATGCCTAAATGAAACATGTAAATTGACAGACCTTCAGTTAGAGTTAAAGTAGCATATTGTTATAAAGAAACTCTTAAGAATATAATCTGTGGATATTTTAAGTGCATTTACTGATTAAAATACAGCTACAACTTTTTATGGAACAGGGCAAATATTTTTAGCACTGTCATTATCTTATTAGAAATAGTACTGAAATGCACTGCTATTTTATTAACTATTTTATTGACTATTAGCATTACATCCTGTGTCTTTTATGTTCTCTGCGGTATTATCTTCATTTCAAAACGCAAAGAGAAATTGACTTTTTTAAAATACGGATTTTTGACGCTAAAAATGAAAAAATTGTCCATTCTTAATTTTCAGGGTTTAGTTTAAATATAAATGAGAGTAGCTGACATTTTCAAAAAAGCCATGCTTGCCTGATGATGTTACCAGGATATATATTTTAACAGTACCAAAAGTAAAATTAATTCTATTGTGGAAAAATCCCCACTTTTTTCCTAGCTTTAGCTAATAGTTAAAGCAATTTTCATTAATTGATTATTCTTCTTCCTGGCTAAGACCCATGTTAACACCTTGCAGAAGGGCTAATGGCTGTTAGGTTCCAGTTAACTGTCATGGTCAGCCCAGATTTTCCATAGCTTGTAAAAAGTCTTCTTTTTGCTTTGCCATACTTATATTCTCTGGCGAGGTACATTCATATTGCATGAATAGCACAGTCTAAGAAAACACTGAGTGGAAAAACACAGCAGTTAAAGCTTATAACAAAGCAAAAAGCTCTTCAGAAACAGACAGGATAACTGTAAATAATTAAAGGCTGAGGAACCAATACTTGTGAATGTTATAGATAAAGGACAAGTTTGCAACTGGGATTTGGGAAAAACCCACTATTAACCTTTGACAGTAAAACTGGAAGCTGCAAAGCCAGGAAAATTGCCCCTCGTAGGCCAAAGCCTATGGAAGGTAGACCACAATGTTGACACAATAGGACAAAATAGAGGAACCAAAAGACAAAATAGACTTGAGGCAGAAAGACATATAGTTCTAAAACAGAGTCAAAAAAACCCCATCATAAGGTGCCTATGTCCATGTTGTTGCAAAAGGTAAGTTAATAACAGGCAATCAGTAAAAAGATGTGCGAACCCAATGTATTTGATCATTTTTCTGGAGTTAGCAGCAGAGTGTGCACAGAACAGACAAAGAGGGAAACAGCAGCACTATCCCAGAGAAATTGTTCAAAGGAAGATATCAGAGCATTTTTTCAAAGAAGGATGACACTTTAGCAGCTGTCAAAATGATGAACAGTCTGAAAGCAAATGCAATTTTTTAAACTTTAAAATATGGATAACTTGATTTGGATAAAGGTGTAAAAGCCACTATGGTGATATCAACAAGGTTCAGGCACAGGAATAAAAGTCATGGCTGAAAATCAGTGCTGAGATGGTGGTTTCTTGACCATCACAGGATTCTAAAACTGGGATATAGCTTGAATTTAGACACTTAAATTTAAGTGTAAACCAAGGACCCAGATTCTCAATGGAGCCCTAGTCAGAATAATCAATGCGGATTAGAGCATGATTTGTCCTTAGGCTACTGTAGACATGCCAGGTAGGATTTGTTTGCCTTATGTTACTGCAGGATGGCTAGCATGTCAAAACAGTATGTTCGCATACCAAAAGGTATTGCTAAACCTATGTGACTAAATAATTCCAGGTGCTGTGACATATCCTGGTCATGAGATGATAATCCAAAGACATCTGGATCTCTTGTAAGGCCTGTAAGATATCTGTCAACCCAGACGCATCTCAACTGAAACCTGGGTCTACATGGACTGCAATGAGAGCACAGACACTTTTAGGAGGTTTTAGTTGCCTTTTAATGCCATTTTAGTGACCTTGGTGCATCTTAACTACCCTTCAGCTGGCTTTTCAGAGTATCTAAGGCATGAGGCTGGCACATGGCACACAAGGCATGTTCTGTACAGAGTCTATAAGAACCGCACCCATAGAGACTGGTAACTTAAGGCTCTTCAAAAACAGTCTGAGTGATAAAAAGTCTGTCCATGTTCTGCAGTCTGATACATACTTTTCTGAGGTGGTTTTATTATCTAGCATTTCCCCTAAATAGCTGATTATCTATATGGAACTCATCTTCCTTGGTGCACCCGACAAAGTGAAATGCCTTGACAATGCCCAACAAGTGACAGCATGGGAGTTCACACAGGCTGTAAAGAAGTATGTGTTTAGATGTGGCACCACAAGCTTCCATTACTCTTAATTTAGCAGAGCCAAAGAGTGTCAGAATAACTGAAAACATACATAAAAGACTGCAGATATAATTCCTGATCCATATTTGTCACTCTAAAATGACAGAAGGGCAAATGAGATGCCTGGTAGCACTTTACTCAGCTGAAAAGTTATTCCTCTACTGCCAGAAGCTGAAGTCAGAGCCACAGGGAAGGAAGATGCACAGGGACAAGAAGACCTGCTGTCCTATAAATTGGCACATCGTAATGAGAATGGCATAATGCGTAGCTACCTACAAACAGTACAGAGAGCACAACAGCTAGTCTTACAGTCCCGAACCATCCCCAGTGCACACTTTGGTGGTACAGATGAAACTTTTTCTACGACACCAGAACAGAGAGAATTAAGAGGCACCAAACCAGGGATTTTGCTTGACAAGATGTCAAAGAGGTAACAGCCACAGGAGGCTCAGGAGGCTAATCTCCACAACACAACAAAACTAGGACACAAAACCAGCTTGGCCATAGTGAGACAGATCCATGGCACAGTGCAGAACACCTGAGACTGACGGATTGATGCTGTAACTGAGCATTGCTGGTTGGTAACTTATTTCTATGTTTATATGTGTTTTTGAAATCAGGCAACAGAACTGTGATTCTGAAAACCTCTGCTCATCAGTCTACAGGCCTGAGGGCTGCCTAACTTACTCTGGGGACTTGGCTTTTAAAGCTCTCAAGCCATTTGAAGTTCTGCTGCTAGGCATGTACCAGAGCTGCTCACTCTCCACAGGAATAAGCCATTTGACTTCTAGCTCACATCCTATATTGATTGATATCCATAAGGTGGTTATTCCTCCACTTGGTTTGCCTGTGGACCTCCATCTGTGAAGTGTTTTGCAAGCCTGCCTAGAAGACAAGGCCCATCAAAAAATACAGCAACTGCATTTCTGTCTGTTAATGCAGAAGAGGTGTGTGCACCTAGCTTCAACGGTAGGGAACACATGAGATCCAATCCCTATTCCAAGGGACACTGGTTCAATGCCAATTGCGTCTCACTGTCACTCTCAATAAGAAAAGAAAAAGTGATGACAAACTTCACTCTCCAAGAGGATGAGAAATGTGTTTCAGCCTCCTTTAGCTGAGAGGTAACTGAAGCTGTATATTCCATGTCTTGTACAAGTATCATCTTTCACGTATAAGACAGACATTCCCTTTCATCCACTTTTAAGAGAAGTGGAACAGATGTCGCTGGTCAGGATGGGAGTTTGGATAAGATCACCAGTACAGTCCTAACTAAGGTACTTCAAGGAAGTCAGGACGGGATTTAAAATATATTCCTGTGCTTAATATAGCTTATTTATTGCAAATTGTAGGAGTTTCTTGTTCCCTGTGTGGATTTTTGTGGCTCCTATGCCAATAATCCTCAAGCCTTTGATGCCCAGTAGAGTCTCGACTTCTTTTTAGGGACCAGCTGTTATTCATACAGATTAATTTTTGCCTAATGATGCTAGTCTTCCTAGGCTGTCTCCCTAATCAATGGATTTGATAGCAATCCAGAGCAAGAGGTTAATTTAGATTATTTTCACGTATGGCATCACCAAGGGCCAACAGCTTCCTTTTAAAGGATTTGCAAAAGGTAACTCATAATGGCAGGGCTACTGCCAGGGGATGCGAGAGTCTGCATCTCTGCTGGGAAAATCTTAGGGATCTGCAAATTCAAAAGTGTTGAGGACCTCCACCATGGCAGGAATCAGCCTCCCCGGGCTAAAGGTAAACTTTGGTGAGTGCTGGCACATACTCCCAGTGAGTTTAAACGACAGGATTTGCTACACCTACATTTTTTTTTATGTCAAACCTTAAATGACATAAATAAAATCAGAGCCAGTCAGTGGTTGAGTTGGGAATTGAACAGAGATTTCTTCCCCCTCAGATAAGCAACTTTCTCCATCGTTATGTAAGTGCTCTGATGAAAATGCTGTACTACCCCTACAGACTCCACTACAAAGCACTTCCTATGGACAGGATAGTACAGGAAAAAGCATAAAAGATGCCTGACAAAAAAATCCAACAAATTGATATTTCAAATTTTTTATATCCATGAGATAACTTTTGCAAATTTCCCAGGATTTTTGCTATTCTTGTGCAATGTGTATCATCACATGTATATTCTGTTTAGTCAGACAAAAGAAAAACAAAGGCTGCAGAGTGCATTTAGCATCTTTCCTCAGCAAATAATGGTTAAACTACTCACCCAAGGACAAGTTGCCAGAAACACGTCTAATGCTATTGTGCTAATAGGTGATTGCTCACCTAAACATCCCGAGCACAGTCTTACCAGTCCTCACCACACAGACACAGGCACTGCAGCTGTTTATATGCAGCTGTTTATGCTTCCACTTAAACTCTATAACCGTTGCATAATTTTTTTTTACTGAAGCAATGAAATAAAAGGTTGCCTCTTATATGCCTGTTTGATACTACAGGAGAGAATTAAGATATTTACTTACTCTAAAGTGAATTTTTTATTGAAAATTGTTTTAGTGGACAATCAAATAAGTTAAAAGAACCGTGTCACTTTTTAGCATCTCTTTCTTTTAATAGTAAAATTCTGCAACTAATGCACAAGACCATAGTATGAGCTGGTACATTACACACCTTATTTGATTCATTCTATTTGCCTATACACTATGATATCAAAATAGTTTTACAGGAAAAAGGTCCAAAATACTAGCACAGGTGCCCAGGGACACAAATAGGACAAGTGGCCATGGTCAAAGCCATTTTGAGGGTTTAAAGAGGATCTTGACTCCTTATACTGTAGCACAATCTGCAGACATACAAGTTTGCAGTCTCAGCCCTTGCCGTACGCATCCTGAGAAGGATAACTAGTGCTGATTTTCAACAAGTGGCTGAACAGCAAGCTAAATTATACACATGGAAATTGAAGAAAAATGTATGCTAAGAGTTTCTAAAATTTAGAAAAATGTTGTAAACTTTTTTGGTTGTTTGGTTTTTTTTTTACATTTAACATTTTGTTAAATGTTGTAGGTTTGATTATCTTAAAATACAGACAAATTATTTGGTGAGTGACATTTAAAAAATAGTTACTTAAATTTAAAATAACGTTAACAGATACTAGGGAATATAACAGGCAATGCATTTGGAAGGTTAAGTTAGTAATTTAGCAAGAGAGAGACACAGTAAAACATTTTCTTTTAAATAAATACCTGCTTTGATTTTAAACTTGTCAAGATACTGGTGAGAATGCACTGGCTGAACTCTTCAAAATGGGACATGGGTTACATACATCCATTCCCAGTGTTGACATTTCAGTACAGCTAAGAAGGGATAAGGACAGATGCGCAGCAATAGTCTCAAAACTGGCAGTTTCAAGAAAAAAATGATTCATTAAAAAAAAAAAACCAACCCACAAACCAAAAAACCTGATCATATTATTGCCAGAGTATAAACAAAATTAAATGATGTAGTTGGAACTTTGCCACTTTGACCAAGTGTTTTGATAACATTTAAAACTTCTGTGAATTCCAGCAAAAAGTTTGTACTTTCTATCCATTTCAATTTTAGGGATGGCAGAGAAATTTAAATGGATTATTATAATGCTGAATAAAGTAGTAACTGCAGTGTTATTGATGTCCAGAGAGGGGAAATTAGAACAACTTGCAGTTGGTACAAAACACAGAATGGGCTCATTTTGTAAGTAGCAGCCCAACTGGGAAAGCGAAAGCAGAAATATATCTTTAGCAAATTTGAGTAGAAACGTGTAAGTATTAGTGGATAATGTAACTTTACACACTAATAATTCTTTAACTTATTAAACTACGCTGAACCATTGATAAACAGATTTTTTTAATATAAATTAAAATAATTAAATGCCAGAAAACTACAAACAACATGTCGTAAGTTAATGAATTGGAACTGTGGGAACAAAGAAATGTCGACGCAGAATCTCTGCTGACAGATTCTCAGCAATCATAACTGAAAAGAATTTGAGCTGATTCTGAAAAAAATTGTAAGCCCATAATGTAAAATAAACTTGTGAAAATTTCTTATTGAGTTTATTTTTTAATAATTTATTATAAACCAAGTTTTTTCCTTATTTAATGATAATGTTTTAAGGCTTTATAAAAACTAATTTTAATTTGAATTCGAGGGTCTACTGTAATGATTGGGTGAAGCAAGGATCATGTGCCTTCTTTCAACGCTTCATTTTCAGGAACCATTGATACCCTGCAGCTGAATGACAAGTGGCCAAAGGACTGACCGTCCTTTCAGCATGGACCAGGGAACTTCTAGTGTTTTACTGAACACTGGAAGACACTGCAAGACCCTGTATATTTGTGACTGGAACAAGGTGAGATGTTTCACTACAGAAATGTTGGACCAATATTTGAACCTCTTGGATGGAGTTTGAATTTGAGAAGTAATTGGAAATACAGATGAATGCAACTTACATATAGATGCCCATTTTTAAAGCAGTGGAGATACTGACATATGACTCACCTTACAATTTGCATCAAAGTATGTGAATGTGGGGTGGAGGAGTGTAATTGCTGCTAAATAGGCTAAAATTATATTTTTTTTCTTTTTACTAAATCAGTACAGTGTAGTAAGTTTTAATTTTGACATTTTTGTTTCCAGAGTTTTGCTGCAGAGACGTGTCAGAGTATCTGAAGCAGAGATATCCTTTATAGGCTAGAAGGTGATTTCCCTGACACACAGGCTTTAAATGACAGTTTCAAATCCATTCACGTTACCTTTTGTGTAAGATATAAAGATATTCAATTTGGCTTGTGTGCTTGTAGTGCCAGTGCTTCTGGTACCTCTCTTTCTTCAAAGTTATCATCAGGAGTGAAAAATGGTCAGGAGCATTTACTATTATTATAAAATGGTAGGTCGTGCAGTCTGCAATCACTTGAAGGAACGTATTGCTTTTAATAGCTTGGGGCAAAAAATTAAAAATCTAAAAATACAAGCATATTTACAAAATGCAAAAACTTGCCAGTTCTCAAATTGAAAACAATCTTGTTGTTTGATTTTAAAAGTTACTTATATTTAGAAATATTTTGCTTGACTTTTTTCACCTGTTGCTATGATCATTCCAGCTTTCTTTCCAAATCTCCAGATCATAAGTATTTTCATTATTTTAATTTCTTTTGCTGGCTTGGGACAGGTAATCCTTCTAATCTGCAAAAATTCTTAGGAGACTGAAAAAATGTTTTATGTCCAAATCACTTTAGATTAGCATTTATTGTGTAAGTTTTTTATTTCAGAAAAATGTATTTAAAACTCAAACTACAATACAGAATAAGGTCAGCTGTTCCTTTAGAGGATTCGAAGTTTAACTACAGATATGAAAATGTTCATCTTTCAACAGTAAGGTAATTTAAAGCTTAATTACATCTGAATAGTACCAAAATGGATTTACCAATTTTCCATTTTCTATTTAAATATTATTGTTTCACAAGAAACTTCTCATGTTTTCTTATGAACCAATTCCACAGTATGTAAGCAAAGTTGTGAGAGAATGAGTAAAATAAACTGTGCAGGTCCTGTAATGACTACTTTTAATTTATTTAATTTATTTAGTTACCCAAACCAATCTAAGACTTTGTATCATGATTGTTAGAATTGTAAAAAATATTACAGAAGTGTCAAGGTTGTAAACAGGTGATTCAACTAAACCGTATTTTTGAAATGAGTATTTCTTTGAATTATTCTCTATAGAGACAACTAATATTTGAAATGAATGAGTCAAGAACAAGACCAGTCAGTGATAGCTTCTGAGACTGAATGGATGGATGGATGGGTGGATGGGCAGAATCCTGCTGCTTTGCACTGCAGAAGTATGAATTTAGTAATAAGAAAGCGTGAGTAAGAAATGCCTGCAGTGGAGCTTGTGGGATGTTTGCTGAATTAGTAGAATGGAGATTGGACTTCATGGAAGTTTGGGGATAAGATAAAGATTTGTTAAGTATTAGATTATTGACAGATCAAATAAGCAATTAGTACTAATTAAATAAAGCAGATAAAATCATAGAAAAAAAAATTAGTTTGTAAGGCAACTCAAGGGATGAACTCGTCCAACCCCTCATGGTAAACAGGGTTAACCGGCATTAGATCCTATTGCTCAAGGCCTTATTTATCCTTAAAGATTGTTTATTTTAAGTTACTTTTATTTCAAGTTATTTATTTAAACCTAAATCCTTTATCGAAAGCAAAGCTAACATTACTTAAACATCTGAACATAATTTAAAAGGGCACTAGAGAATGAGTGCACTTTGCAATTAACTGCTCAGGATTTCTAGTTCAATTGGTCTCTTTTGGTGATGCCAAGACCTCATCCATTTAACTCAGTGCTAAAGCAGCCAAGGATTTGGCACAGAATGCTTCCATACAAATGACCTATCCTGTCATTAGAGTTCAATAAAATAAAGTATATGCTGGTGTACATCATCCTGAACAGTTTGAAGAAGGAAGGCAGCACTTCATTTTTAACTCCACATCATTACCTAATTTAGTATTTGCTAACTATCCTCCACAAAATAAGACAAATGTAAGTATTTTATATTAACATAAATAATACATGTTAACCGTACACACACACATATATTGCTTATGCAGAATATAAGTTAATTTTTTTGACATCGAGAGACAAAATGCTGAGAGTAAAGTTAAATTATCAACTCTGTTTTCTATAGGATCTTTGTGCTGTATATAGGTAAAGCCTAAAAACAAGCAGAGCAAAGGCTCTTGGAGAATCTCTGCTTAGTTGCTTCTCCATGAACACTAATGGCTCTCACACCTGCTCCATGGATTCCACCAGCGGGTGTTGGGATCCCTCAGCATGCCAAGTTGTTGAATGCTGAATTTGACAAGAGCCACAGGGAGACCATCAATCAGTTAAAACTAGAGAAAATCATATGCAATAGGGGAAGCAGAATATTAAAAAATACTTAAAAGAAGGAAGAAGGGTAGGAGAGCTGAGAAACTGGACTGACAAAGTTGATGGAAGGGAAATGACAAGATGACTATACACAGAAATGCAGAAATATATTGCAAGTACAAAATATTTGAAAAGGAAGAAAGGTCAGCACCCAGAATGGAAGGGATGTGGTCACACTCCTCAAATGTTTTTAGGAAAAGTGTTTAGATTCAGCTGTATTTTGCGACTCCTTTTGTAAAGATTCAACTGTCTAGAATCTCAGCATTCTAGAGCAAGTTTCACTGGAAGAGGAAAACCAGAGAGATGCTTCTTTCAAAAGCACTCAGTTAAAATCTTAATTTCAAACAAAGGAATAGATCCACGCTTTCTGTGATGTTATTTTAGTGCTTATTGCTGCTTACACATGCTTTGCTGTGTAAGGGTGTGTGCAGATAAAAGGAGACTGAAACTGCAGTTTGTTCAAGGAATTGAGAGCATATACCAGCCTGGAACATCAGCATGCAATGGCACAAATAACTGCACAGTGGTCTTATGAAGACCGAAAACGGTATTAGCATGACAGCCTTATGAGGCTTTTCAAAGAACCATGTCAGTAGAAACAATAATTCAGCCCAAAACCCCCAAGAATTTATTCCGATAGAAGACAGATACTACAATTTGATACAGCCACAAATGAACCCTAAATAAGATCCTTCTGACACACTTCCTCTGCAAATGTTTTGTTCTAAAATGTTATTCAAAAGTTCCACAGTCTGTATACACATAGCCAATACTCTGTCCCTCAATCAAAATGAATTAGGAAACTCTCACATGAGAAAAAGTTATTCTTTAAAGCTACTTACAGGTGCAAAATTATAGGAAATATCTTTCCGTTATGTATGTTTAGTTCTGTATCTGTTGAAGATGACTGGTGCATATCAGTCTTGCTGCAGTCTATAAAACCAGACTGAGATATAGAAACTGTTGGAGTTGTTAAGAAATAATGATCTACCATGCTCACAGGTACCTTTGAGAAGAAATGGAAGGAAAATGTGGCATGACAACTCGGGAGCTGGTCTGAGGATTTGGTTGGCTTCTCTCATAATATAACAACAGCAGCAGATTGCAGAGCAGATGGAAAAGAACTAGACTTCAAGCAATGTACAAATTAACAAATTGAGGAGATTGCTTCTTTACTATATCACTTGAAAATGGTATATAAAGAACAACTAGGTCTAGGGCCAGTCGTCTGACAAGAGCTGGCATATAATCATGGCAGAGAATATCACATGGAAAATGCAGGGAAGAAGACAGCCTGTTCTTCCACTCCTTGGCTGACAAAGAAAACACCTTTATCATCACTACTTGACCATCCAACGGCTGATATTATCTGAAAGAGTCCAATACTGGATCTGCCACAGATTTGCTCTGTATTGTACTGACCGCTATATTCTCTTGTCCTTACACTACTCAGCATTTTAAATAAAATTATCATTGAAATAAAGGGGGAAAATTGTCAGGAGTTGTTTGAGGATAAAATCCTCAAATCAACATAACTATTTCAGACTGTCCATTTTACAATACGGTCTTCTTTTAATGACTTCAGAATTAGTTATCAGAAGACATACATGTCAGAACCACACACTGCCAGTGTTTGCTCAGGCACTATCACTTGTAGTACAACTTTAAGACACACAAATGGAGAAAAGACACAAACTGTGGTGTGAACTTCATCCTCAAAAAGAAGTCTCCCATTTTTTCCCAAGTAAAGGACTAGCACATCATCAAAGAATGGAGAGAGATGTATGCACATGCATTTTTGATACCCAGACATTAAATTTTGATGGTTTTGGCTATATTCTTAAAGTCAGTTAGTTACAAATACTGGGATTCATCTCAGTTTCAGCTAGTAATTCTAGGATCTCCTAGAACAGTCCATTTCTCTCCACAGTCAATGGAGAAAAATAAGCACTTTACAGACGTAATTCGTCTGACTTATCTTGGACATCTGCACTAGGTCTGGCTGGGATGGAGTTAATTAATTTTCTTTATAGCAGCTTGTATGGTGCTGTGGTTTAGATTTGTGACCAAAACAGTGTTGATAACACGCTAATGCTGCCTACCGAGGTTAACCTGCAAGAACATCTCCAAATCAGATGAATCATTTTCTAGAGATTTCAGTTCAGTTAAATATAAAAGTAGTTGGTTAACCTTAAACTCATCTTTATTGCATTCTTAAACTATGAGATATGACAAAATCTGGATTTTTATGTTTTAAGACTGGCACAGTTTAGATTATTAGACTGAAAGTCTAACATCCATAAAATGTCCTTGCAAGTCTACACACATCCCAAACTGCAAATAAAACCAGTGAGATACTAAAGATAGAATATGCAGTTTGGGAAAATACCATTCTAATTTAAAAAACTTACCTTTTATTTAGACATAAGGTTGAAAAAGACGTTTCCAAATAGTGTAAAAGATTACATGATAAAACATTGTCAGTAAGAAACCTTTACAAGAATGAGTAAACTGCAATTAAGATTTCATTAAAATAGTAAGTTAAATCTAAAGTTGAACAGATGGTTAGCAGGACAGATATAACCAGAATTAAATAAACTATGGAGTAAATATTCTATCTTTCTCTGATGCTCATTGTGGAAAACATTTCAAAGCACTACTGTTCAATGATAATCTGATCCAGAAATAGTTTTAGACTGTCTGAAAGTTATTCACATGTTACTAGCTGAAGCAAACAGTGTCATTAATAAGAATATCTTGAGATCTTTACATTGGATGCACGCAAAGCTTCAGGAACAATGCCAATGTATGTTATGGTAAGTATTTCCTTAGTTTACTTATTGATTACGTGAGAGTTTTTGTAATTAAACTGATATTCTACGTTGATGAATGGAAGAAATAGAAGGTTGCTGGATGGCTCTGCAGAGCAATTATAAACCCTTCTCTCTGCTCAGGAACAACCACTGCAAAAATTCTCCCTGCATTCTGAAACCAAGTGAGGACATGAAAATGGTGAGAAGCGCCTGCTCTGAAGCAGACAAGACAGAATATAGGTCTTCAGTTAAAAACATATCTTTTAAGCCTTGTACAACAGTATTTTGTTTTTTAAGGAAGAAGATAAAGCTAATAAACAGCTCACTTTCAAGCAGTAATGGACACACCACTATGAAGGTAGAAGGCAGTAAAATACTGTGAGACCTAATCAATAGAAACTACTGGCTAGAGGTGGAGTATAATTAAATTATCGTATTTCAGGACTTTTAAATCCCATTTGTAATTAAAATTTAAATACACCTTTCTTTGAACATGTATTATTTTTCAAAATAAATATTTCACTAGCTATATGTCAGATATAAAGTCCACTGTGTTTTTTCAAATGTCTTATTCAAATGCTCACATGTGAACAAAAGAGATATTTGTATCTAAAGACAGGTCATAACATTAAATCAGACATAATATTGCACATCTCCTTTTGATATATGTATTGAGTCTGACTGGGATGGACTTAACTTTCTTGGATTTGATGATCTTAAAGGTCTTTTCCAACCAAAATGATTCTATGATGCTATGATTCGTTATAGCACCACATATATTGCTGTGCTTTCTATCGGTAGCTAGGAAGGTATTGACACCACACCAGTGTTTTGGCTATTGCTGAGCAGTGCTCCACAGCATCAGGGCTGTCTCTCCAACCCACCACTCAGAAGGCCAGTAGCCTGGAGATGGGCAAGAGTTTGGGAGGGGACACAGCCAGGACACCTGATCTAAACTGACCCAAGGGATATTCCATATCATATGGTGTCATACTCAGTGATAAAAGTTGTGGGAGAAAGGAACATTCATGGCTATGGCGTTTGTCTTCTGAAGCAACTGTTCATGGGCCTGCTTCCCAGGAACTGGCTGGACATCTGCCTGCTGGTTGGAAGCAGTGAATAAATTTTTGCTTTGCTTCTATGTGTGACTTTTGCTTTTCTTATTAAATTGCCTTCACCTCAACCCACGAGCTTGTTATTTTCTTCCACGTCCTGCTGAAGAGAGGAGTGAGAGAGTGATTTGGTGGGGGTCTGGCAGCCAGCCAAGGTCAACCCTCCACAATGTATTATGTTCACACTGACTTTCTAGTAGCCAAAGGAGTTCACAACTGATAAAGTAGTACTCTGATTTCATTTTAATATGACTTTAAATATTACAAAATAACATTTCAACTATGTATCATAATGCAAAACTTCTGGTAGGATTTTCAGAGATGCCTAGAATCTACATTCATCTTTTTGAATGTTACCTTCATATATATTTAGTTCTCAATGACATGTGGTTGAAATTAACACAATTAGAGATATTAAAAAAAGTGATCTTCATATGCTAACATCACTTATTTACAAACCCAATACCAACAGCTCTGTAAAATTCCACTCTCACGTTTCGTTCAATTCTCTTTAATCTATAGATCAACCTTATATCATCCACTTTCAGTCACTGTCTGGGATGTTTACCACCTTTAGGTCTTCAGTTCAAAATTTGAGAACAAGAAACCTTTACAATAGCATATACTTTTATTAATGATAAATGTATCAACTTAATCAGAAATCTCAACACTAACAGGATAATGCAGACAATCTATGAAAAATCTAAAAGAGAAGTATCCCCATATTTGTGAGTTTATCTCCTGTAATGTTTAAAGAACCTTTTCTTGTCTTTGTTTGAAGGCTGTTCAGTCAGTAGTCTGTCACATTTGTGAACTGAAATTCCATTTCTTGTTCTTTACTGCAAATGAAAACAAAATCCTCTGATAGATAAAGAAAAAAAAAGAATGGACTGTGACCCTGTCCCTTTTGATTTACTGGTTGTGCAGGCACACTGTGCTTTACATGAAGTCATCTCTTCAATCTCCCCAAAGGTTGTATCTCAGAGCCAGCAGAAGATCTGTCCCTTGTAGGAATCCAGTCCCATTTTTTCCCATCCAGTTTTCATATTTCCCATTATACTAGAGGGTGGTCATTTGCCAGCACTTAAAACTGATGGCTTTTACTCTTTTCTGGACTGACCAGAATTCAACTGTTCTACAGGTAATTCTTTATTCCAAATAAAAAAAAAAAAACAACCCAGGCAAGTAACTGCAAAAGAATGAATTTTACATATTTTCATGAAAACACAGAATAATTTAGATTGGAAGGAACCTCTGGAGAGCACCTAATCCAAACTCCTGCTCAAGGCAGGGCTGATTTCACCCTGATCAGGTTGAGAGAAGTCAAGACCTTCCCTCAAAAGTAGAGCACAGCCCAGAGTGATGCTGAAGTTTCACACCTCCACAACTCCTGCAGAGTCAGAGGTGAGGAGCAGCAGAAAGGATAGCTACCGCTACGCTGAAGATGCCACTTGGGAAACTGCTTAGGGTCTTATGAAGGTAACAGTGTAAATATCCCTGCCCTCTTTTGCAGATTGGATGACCCATTTCAGGAAGACTGACAGCAACAAGCACTCCAAAAGGAAAGTTTGCTCCGTGCTCTGCTGATTTAATTACTTTAAATACGTTTCAACTGATCTGATTTGGAAAGACGAAGACAAACACTCTGCTCATCTAAAGCCAAAGTGAAAGTTATCTCTTTTTTTTCCCCCCAGAAATATACCATTTTGCTTAGTTTTAAGTTGTTTTTTTTTTCTGATAAGCATTCTGAACTGATGAAAAAGTGCACACAATTTTCGAAAATTTTGCATGAACTACGTTCATCTTGGCAGTAATCATGTTGTTATATAGAGAAAAACACAGTGCAAAGTAAAGACAAATGTGTTAACTGGTTCTGGACTGAAAAGCCTACAAAGATTTCTTGTTAAAAAAGGATTTACTAATAGAATGATAAAGAAACGGCTATACATTTTGACAGTTAAGAAGGCATCTTCACTGGGCTGGCCTTGGTCTTTAACTGGACTGCTGAAATAGAGAGTAATTAGCAATTTTTTAAATATTTCTTTTTTTCTATTTCCTTAAAGGAAAACAAGACTTTGGCATTAATTCATCACATTGTCAGGAAGTCATTCTAAGTCTGAGAACTCTCAGACCACTCAGGAGTGAAAGAAACCACGCCACACATGAGGAACATACAGGTCTCCTCCACAGGACAGTTGGGTTCTTAACGTGCTGTGGATATGACACACTTCCATTACTTTTCCAGCATCCTGTTTCACCCCGTGTTCTCTCTAATCTGTTGCAGGCTTGACAATGTCTGGCACAGCTCCATATCCATACTGTAAGTAGTATGGCTGGCTGTAACAACAAGTACAGTGCTGCCTTGCTATGCGAAAGTACCTGTGGGAAGACAGCACTAGCCATATGGCTTTTTCCAGACAGAGGAGTAAGTCAGGGTTTGGAAAATAAGTACATGAACTCTGCTGGTATTATGCCTTCAGTCTAGAAGAGAAACACCCTCACCCTATGAACCCCTTTCTGAGGGTTTTATATTCCTTTTCTTATTGCCCTTTGTTTACCTCGGTCCTAACAGTCGGCTTATCTTTACGTGCATTTCTCTGTATGTCTTTCAGGTAAGATTTAGTTATCAGCATTTCCATTTTTCAAAAAATGTTATATGACTACCATGAGACAAAATTGAAACCTCAAATGAAAATCTGTTTATAGAAAATATAGAAATGAGCCTTGTTGCCTGCAAAATAGATGTTCATTAAACTTAAGCTATATAGCAGTGTACTGCTTTATTTTTCTCTATTACCTTTTGATTACTGACACTTTTAGGTATATAGAATCCAGTTTTAAAGCCTTTTCATCTGCTTAACACGAAGAACAAATATTTCTCCATTGAAATCAGTGATTCAATAATTACTATTTACAGGGATGACATTAAGCTAGGTAAATGAGTAGGAAGATTTTATCTAGTCATAACATAGATGATTGTTCTTTGAGTCAATGTGAAAGTAAAGAACCCCAAAATGATTTGGCCAGACAGGCAAGGTAGAAAACAGTTATGCTTTGGATGCACTCCTTATGAGAGATTTGTTTTCATTAAAAAAGATCATGTTTCCCTCACAAATTTTTGTGGCAGAAATGTCTCCTCATTAAACAAAACCAAACAGTTTACTTCAAAACGATGAAGACAGAAAAAATTGCTTTTGGATTAGGACTAAGAAGTTGATCCTGTTTCTCTAAAAGCTGAATGGACTGTAGAGATACTCAGTGTTTTAATTCCTTCAAGAGAGAAAGTAATCAAGAGAGTACTGTATTCTTGATGCCACAAGCAGTGCCAGTTTGGAACAAATACTAGCTTTCAATGTTCTTAGATGACCTTCAGGGCAGAGAAACACTACAAAGTGGCATGGCTTTTATGTTACTGGGAGCATCTCTTCCCACAGATAGTCTGGTGGTAAATTCCCCAAAAGCTGAGAAAGGGAAGTAATATACAATGACATATGTTTGACAGGCCAAATTTGGAACGCTGACATTTTGCATTCTTACCATTGTAAGATAAAACGTCATTCATTTCTAAAGAATTCTTCAATACTTTTTCTGAGACATTTTTCAAATAATTATAAGCACTTGAATAAAATATATATGGAGTATCAGGTAAAAGTAGGGTCCATATTCAACATATTTCCTCCTGAAGTTCTTCTGGCCAGGGTTGCAATAAAGCAAAAGAATCTGACCTGATACAGAAGACATCAAAAATAAAAAAAAATGATAATGAAAAAGTTTGTCATCGATCTCTCTTCTCTTGGGCAATGGAGGCACTACAGTGAGCTTTCTTACTGGAAAGAGATTTTTGCCACAACAGAGAGGCCTTCGTTATTAATAGGTAGTTCTTTCAAGAGCTGATGCCCATGGCTGCAGAAAGAAATTGATGTTTAAGACAGGTTGAGTGAGTGAGTGACTACTGTTGACTACTGTTTACTGGAACAAGAGCCATGAAACACTACCATGGCAAGTGCCAAAACCAGAAGTGATATTGAAAGAGAGGAAATCGTGTATATTTGTAATTTCAGACTTTGTGTGGCTTCTAGTCTCACTCATCAGTCTTTTCTTAATGGAGTGAAACTACTCATAGTTGATCAGTTTATAACTGAAGAAAAAGGAATGGTCATTCACCTTGAGTTTTGCAGTAGGATTTTCAGGCTCTGGCTACTACCTCTTGCAGATGCTGCTTACACAGTTTTGCCCTTACCTCCATGCTATCCATGTGAGGTGAATTTCTTTCATATTTCAACTTTTAAATTATTTGTTTACAATGTTCTGACTAGAGTATTTGATTTTCAATTAAAAAATAAGGCATGTGGTACTTAACAGAGTAGTTACTTGTGAATTTACAGATTTAAAGGCTGTAAAGTGTAAAGCACAATAATCCTCTCTGATCTGCATAATCCAGGTCATAAAATTCTATATAGTAATTCTTAGCAGAAATTGACTTTTTTCTAGATGAGGTTAAGCCCATTAGAAAGTCTCAATTTCAGTCCTCTAAGCATACATACAGAGAATGTACACATCACCTAATTTTTCCAATAGTTATTTAATCTCACTATGAACTATCCGCACTTTATTCCTACTCTGAATTTGTCTAGACTCTGCTTTCAGCTACTGCATCTTTTATACCTTTGCTAAACGAAACACTCTATTACCAGAAATCTTATCTTCTATCTCAGTAATTAGAGGCTTCATTCAAGTTCCTCATGACCTTCTCTTGTATAAACCAAATAATCTCAAACCACAAAGCATGTCTTTTGTGCTTCGAGTTATTAAGCTTTTGTGGTTCTTTTTAATTCTCATGAATTTTCATATGGAATCTGTATGATGTTGTATTCATATGTCCTTATTTAATGGAAAAAATTCCTTTTTGTACATCCAAGTTCCTACACTAACTCATCTGGTCAAGGTTTAAAAAAAATCATGTGTAATTCATTGTAGTGTATATCACAACATTACACTTGCCATGTACAAAACAAAAAGTAGCATTAGTCTATTAGGAGTAATGCAGTAGCAGAAGGGTGTTTTGCTGATACAAGTATTCATTTTTGAATGTGTTGATTCTGTTGAAACCATCTACAGTGTTATTCAGGTACTGTGCACATACCTGTGCAAGCACTTGCACCTCTATAACACTGATAAGAGCTGAACATAAATGGAGGTTTGTGTTTGGATGGATCTCTAAGCTATAAGGATTCATTGTTCTTCTTAATGAGCAAAATTAAAGTTGTCTTCCTTAAATTTTTGCTTTTAGATAATTCTTTTGATTAATTAGTTTCTTTCATCGGAGGTCCAAGGAAGGGGAGTTTTATGTGGGTTTTGTTATTAAAATTGGCTGCTCCTTTCTTATCGGATGAAGGAAAAAGCTGTTACCTATGCCTCTTATAAAACTGTGAAGAGAGTGAAGCACTTCCCTCTTTCTATTTGTCTACTTTCCTCCTTCTTCAAAGTCAACAAAGAAAAATAGATTATTATAGCTGACCTTGATCCCACCAAAATTGTTTTTGAGGTGTGAAAAGCTTTACGGTAATTGCTGCAATTTAGATGAAAACATTAAGAATACTTCCCTAAAACAATTAGTTCTACAGTCCTTGCAAACTTTGTCCCTGAACAAAATCAAACCTTACAAGGGAAACAAGTAGCAAGGATAGATCAAAGTCGCAGAATGATCTAGGGTGTGACCCTTTTCCTAACTCATTTACAAGTTCACTACACACATATGCCTAACAAATGTCAAATAATTTTTCCCCTTTTTGTATTGATTTTTAGAGGCATTTTTAAGAGACACAATCTGGAAGTTTCTCTCCTTTCTGCAACCAGAAACCTCATATATCCTCACTCGGCCCAATTCTTATTTATAGTTTAAAAAATCTCTCAATTACAGTCATGAACCCACTAAACAGGAAGTTGAGAACTTGAAAATGGAAATTTAGGGGAACAAGATGAAATAATTTCTTAAAGGACATTGCTGGGATAACAGATCAAAACCAAAAAAGGTTAGCATAATGGATTGCTAATTTCCCAGATCAAACTACCATTTCAGTCAAGAAGAGGAATATGGGCTCTGCAGGTGGAAACAACAGTTTCACCACAGTGGGACACCAATCTGCTACATTTATAGCACCCATCTCAGAATTCTTGAAAAACTAAGATCCTGAACGTAAAAGTGTGAAGTAGCAAAGAGAAGTGCCCTCCGAGAATGTAGGTGGTGTAAGCTGACTTGCTTTGGTTTAAAACAGCTGCTTCTTACTAATGCAGATGAGGATTCAACTTTTGATTGGAGAACTTCTTAAAACCAAGTTCTTCAGACTGGAGGAGAAACTCACAGTGGTAACAAAAAAAGTAATGGAAAAGAATATTTAAAACAGCATAAAATAGTAACCAGAGTCCCAACAGCAAATGCAAATACTAGTAGCAGGAAGTCTGAAGGCCAGGTTGGATGGGGCTTTGGGCAACGTGGTCTAGTGGAGGGTGTCCCTGCCCATGGCAGGGGGTTGGAACTAGATGATCTTTGAGGTCCCTTCCAACCCAAACCATTCTGTGATTCTATGATTCTATGATTCAATGATATCATTATCACCAGCTTTTAGAGCCTTGGCTATTTACTTCATTCATTTACAGTTTCTAGAAACAAACATGCTTAAGATATGCTGTTCATTATTTCCTCTCCTGAGGTCCAACTCTTTCTGTTTAGTTAACATTCTCAGAGTCTTGAGCAATATAAAGATGACGATTCCCATGGTAATCTAAAGATACTCCAAGCTAAGGATGGATTTGTAAAACTAAACCAAAAATGGGGCAAGCACACATTTAAATACCTGAATAATGTTCACACTTAAGTTCAAACTTCAGTATGTGTGAGATATTCTGAGCCTGATTTTATTTCCATTCTTTCTGGAAACAAGACCAAGACACTCCTGTTCAATAGTATTGGTCTCTCCTCTCTTCCTGATGTATTCTTAACAGTACTGTTTAATGATGTTGACTACAGGGCATTTTCATTCCTTTCACAATTCTAAATATAAAATTTTATTAATAAATAAAAATTAATATAGGTAGATACAGAAATGATGCACTTCTGCACGGAGGTATTTAAATTCATTCCTGGCTGACAGAATCCAAATAGGCTTTTGTTACAACATCCTTGGACAGAAAGGCTATTATGAACCAAAATGAATGTTTCTTAAAATCTCAAATTAAAACACAAGTCCCTTTAAGGCAATCTTGTACAGAACTCACACTGTTCATGTGCTAGTAGGACTGCAACTTTTGTCATATACAGCCAAGTTTATTGGAATAGAGTTTTGTAAATTCTGCTTCTCACCAAATCAATGCCACTGTTAAAAATGAAAGATTGAGTAACATAGCAACTACATAGGTTACTATTTACATCAACAACACTTAAAATGGTTTGTGCAATGAGTTCTTAAACAACTGCATTACATTGCCATAAAATAGGCCTAAAACATCAGTATGTTATTCATTAATTTATTCTGACAGGATTTCATTAATGGAATTGCAAAGCATCATGTTACTAATCTGCTAGGCTTCCCTAAAATAACCTGCTCGATGAGATTAGGGATTTATGTGTATACTCAGTCAGAGGGTTTGTATCTTGGATCCATTCCAGGTTCAAAATGGGTCCCATCGGGAATCATTTACTTTCAAACTGGTAATAGTCAATAACTCTAGAAGCTCAATTTAACAGCTTCAGATCAAGGTAATCATACAAATTAGTTCACAGTTTAAGATGCTTTTTTAGAACTGTCAGGTTACAGGATTCAGTAATATTTAAGATTAATTGTAACAAAGTAGAATGTAACATTACATGTTCATTTCAAGAATTCCATGTATAAACTTGCTGGAAGACAAAAGTAACTAAGTCAGCTAAGGAAAGCAGCATAATTCCTTGGATTCACAAATTTAAAAAACTCATGGTTTCATCTCAGCTGACCCTTCTTTAAGTGGATTCCTTACATTTTTCAGGGTCATGTAAGTTGAAAATAAACAGCAAAGTCAATTTGAACAAAAAGGGTTAAGGCTGAATAGGGCCTTCTAAATTCACAAGTGCAATTCTAAAGGCTTTCACCTAATCAATTAGATACTAAACTACCTATTTCTGAACCTCCACAAAGAGTAAAATAAAAATTTCCAAAATTCAGAATACCAGTGTAAGTTTATCACAAGTTTTCAGTAATTACTTTCAAAGTGAATTCATGAAGTAGACCATTAAGTAAATGCAAGAGATCAGTGTGAAACAGTATCTGTTCCTGGTTGGTTCACTACCAAAAGTAGATGTCAAATACATTATTCAATAAGTAGTTAGGTATAGCTGTACTTCTATTTGGAATTGCCAGTTTCAAAATAAAACTTCACATTTTTCATTTATATACAAATGTATTTTGCACTTATTAATTGAACTACTGCTACATGCTATCTTTGTGAATCAAAAGCAAAAAGAACATCAAGTATTTAATTGTAATTCTGAAACTCTGCACAAGGTTATGGAAAGCTGTAAACAGGTGTGAGCTCATAGGTATCAATTGGACTGCACTGATTTACATCCACTGATGAGCTGACCCTACATTTCACATTTATCTCATTTCATTAAGATACATTAATGATAGTGATTCTCCAGAAAGGAAATAAGAATCTCCAGATGAGATGGATGATGGTCATTAGCAGTGCATATTACTTTGTTGTTAAATTGCATAGAGATTGATTTCACCAAATACTAACATTAACATATAATAGAAGGCTCAAATAATAATACTTTAAAAACTGCCATAAAATGAAGAATTAAATATCTACAAATTTGTGCCTATTACATGTTTGAATTTGCTCCACTGAAACAGCATTATCAGCAAAATGCTTAAGGACACATTTAATTTATGGTAATTCCTCACCATTCAGAATTAAATACATATACTTCTGAGCTTTTTTTGACTCAGACCTAAAAACAGCAGATGTTGCTGCGTTTTTATTTCCCCTATTTTATAACTTTTTACAGTAATTGGCACTCTGTACAAATTTCTGTCTTGTATTAATATATAAGTGTGGAGGAAATTATCTGATTTCCTTGCTCACATTCCCATTCCTGAATCTTTATCTACACCTTTTATTTACTTGCTTAGTTCTGTCAACTCAGTCTTTTGGTTTTCTATTATTTCTCCCTATGCCAACATTCATCTTGTCTGCTTAGATTGTGGATTACAGTACTAGAGTGTGAACTAAGAGATGCTGACACTGCAAATCTCCTTGGCTGAGGAGGAAATAATTCTGTTAAGAATTAATATCCCAGATAAAGACCAAGGAAACCACCTGGAGCTGACAAGAGATAAATAAGATTATGCTGCTAGAATCACTTGGCTTGCTCAAGAGAATGCCAAAATCAGAAGGGTTGACATTCCCACGTACATTTCAAGGTTACGAACATAAACAGAAATAATTTACTTTAACTCCTAGTAGACAGACATTTGCTCTCACAAAAGCACTGAACACAGTTTAGCAATTTAACAGATGGCATTTCAAATGAATCCTAAGGCTACAGAAAAAAGAAAGAAGTTTGAGTCCATAGAGATTAGCACAAAGGTGCAGTTCTAATCAAATTCTACATCAGAATGGGATGTAGAATTTGATGTGTTTATCTCAGCACAGTTCAGGTTGTTGCTTACATTTCTATAAATTTCAAACTGCCTCTGATGACAGAAAAGAATTTCTGTATCTTTGGGATAATACATTTTTATACTTCCAATAAATGACTGCACTGCGTTTCTCCATATAAAGAAAAAGAGCAAAACTAAACCAAAGGTCAGATGTAACTGGGCATTGGGGAACACTTCAGAGAATCACATAATCACAGAATGGTTAGGGTTGGAAGGGACCTCAGAGATCACCTAGTTCCAACCCCCCTGCCATGGGCAGGGACACCCTCCACTAGACCACGTTGCCCAAAGCTTCATCCAACCTGGCCTTGACCACTTCCAGGGATGGGGCATCCACAACCTCTCTGGGCAACCTGTTCCAGTGCCTCACCACCCTCACAGTGAAGAATGTCTTCTTTATATCCAATCTCTTTCAGTTTAAAATCCTTGTTCGTTGTCCTGTCACTACAGGCCTTAGTAAAAAGTTTTTCTCCATCTTTATTATCAGCCCCTTTTATATATTGCAAGTCTGCTCTAAGGTGTCCCTGGAGCCTTTTCTTCTCGAGGCTGAACAACCCCAACTCTCTCAGCCTGTCCTCTTAGGAGAGGTGCTCCAGCCCTCTGATTACTTTCATTGCCCTCCTCTGGACTCGCTCCAAGAGCTCCATGTCTTTCTTGTGCAGTGTTCCAGGTGGGGTCTCACAAGAGCAGAGGGGCAGAATCACCTCCCTTGACCTGCTGGCCACACTGGTTTTTATGCAGCCCAGGATACCATTGGTTTAATGGGCTGCAAGCGCACATTGCCAGCTCATGTTCATTTTTTTTTGGTAACGCAAAAAAGGCAACCCAGAGATCTTTCCCACATTTTTATTTACATAAATGTCTAGCTTCAGAGCCACTGACAATAAAAAACTTAATAAAGAACAAAATACAGACGTGTCTTATATAAGCACTTGTGTTAATGAACTTTGCACTGCTTGCAGCAAGTTAAGAATACTAAATCTTTGTTCCTGCCATGTACAGCAGATATTTTCTATTTGTTATCTCCTTAGGAACTTGTCATAGTGTCTCATGGTAAGGAAGTTTTTACATTCTGTAGTTACTGGTTAGTACGTAGAAAGTATGTGCTTGAGATCACTGATAGATTATATATGTCACCTATACGACAGATCTGACAGCACTTTAAAAATCTGATTATATAAATAGCTTAAAGATGACTAGTCCTCCTGCAGAAGTGTTTAAGGGGCTGATTGAACTTGACCCAAATTTCCTGGTTGTGTCTACTTTTAACAAGCCAGTGTACGCCCTGCTGTATCTTCCTACAGCTGCTTTGATGTTATTTTTGCCTACAAAAGGCTTGTTCTCGCTATTTCAAAGGGTAGAGACCCTGAATATTCTTTTGCACAACCTAAATGACTAATGGGAAGTACACCAATGTTTATAATTGTTCAACTTGAAAAAATTAAAAGAATTCAGCATTAATCATAACATCATACTATATTTGCAATTATATATACTTAATTAATCTGAAATATCTGCTGTAAGGAGTTAAAGATTTTTCATTCCTGTATAATTATTCCTTATAATTATTCCTTTCCATATAAACACATCTCAAACTGGATGCATTCCAACTACCAACATATAAAGCATGCATTTTATAAAAAAGTTGTTACAGTTGCTACATCCCATTATTATACTCTTCCTAGTCCATATTATAGAGGCCAAATATGTAAAGCACTCTGTACTTTACTCCAAGGTTCTGAAGGATATTATTTTTTGTCTTTTATTTAAATGAAGAACAAGTAGGTGGCTGGAAAAAACCCTCTGAATTAGATGGAAAAGGCTAATTTTATATGCATGTTTAAGCTGACAAAAAAAGAACTTTCAATTTTTGGATAAATTCATTGTTTCAATATTCAGTTTTCTCTGAAATTGGGGCAAAATGTCGATACAGGAAAACTTTCTGAGGAAAGATGAATTCTGAAAACTTTCAGTTCCAAAACGTCATTTCGCAGACACATCTATGCTGTGCTGTGGACTGTCCCTCTGTCAGAGAAGATGCCATACATCACGAGATGTACAGCCTGGTTGTTGAACGTTGCCGACAGGGAAGTACAAAGACATGAGTTATCCAGACCATACTTCCTATAATCCCATAAACCACCACAGCGAAATATTTAGATTAATGCAAAGAGTAATGGAAAACTCTTTTAAAAGCCAACATTTTACACCACCTTTCCTTAAAAGTGAAAAATAGTAAAGCAAACACTATCCCATTGAAATTCCCAATTTGGCAGAAAACATTTTCTGTAGAAAATTCTGACTTAAAACTTTTATTCAGTTGTCATACAAATTTATGAGGATTGTTTTGTGTTTTGTTTTTTTTTCCCCCTGCTGGGTCTGTCTGTAGTTCCAGTCTTTGGTCAAGCAGCACACTTGAAGAGCCAGAGCATTTTCCACCTAAGTCCACCTAGCTACAGTTATCTTGATAGCAGATGTCAAGAAAAATCTGCCGCAGGGAAATCAGAAACATATGCGGAACAAATTTGGGGAAAGACTTCAGGAATGACAATGTGGAAACATTTTTAATGAAATACTGCAGGAGTGCTGAAAACCAGTAGTTCAAGAGTTACTGATGAAAACAGTAACTTTTGTAAATACGGACCTGTCACGTAAGTTCCCTGCCACATTTTCTCCAGTAGATTTAGTGGCTGATATACGATATAACTACATAAAGACTGCAAATCTCCTTGTAGTTTAAAGAAATTGCATAAGTGCTAAAGAGCATTACTGCTATTATAACAAAGTCAGTTTATTTATTGAGGGGTTAGAATTACTTTAAGAGACTATAAGGTCTCATTATTAAGTGTCAGTAAGAAGCCGTAAGCAGAGTTAACCTCCTTCTTTTTTGATTGCAATGGTGAAGTCAAAATGGAAGAAATTAAAGGCAGAAAATGAGGTGGTTTGTACATGGATTTCCATGTGTATCTAGAAGGATGTATGAGGAAGTTTTATGGCATGAAACCCCATTTGGAAATATTTATACCTTGCTATTTCCATTTTGCCTCTCTTCGCTCTTGGCCTTGCCCAGTTATCACTCTTCTAACTCCTAGTGTCTGAAGTGGTTTCTCAAGAAGCTTTCTAGCTTTACGCCAGTTTTGCAACTGCTGATGCCCAAACTGTATGTACATAAAACACGAGTAAGAGTCTCAACAATGTCCACAAATAGAAATAAATGTATCTTCCCTCTTCCTGTGCTCTCTCCTGACTTTATAAACCCACAGACAGATACTGTCTCCTACCTCAACTTCACCATGCTGTTTCTTTTCTCTTTCTCAGTGGTCCACAGGTAGGAAGATATCCTTGGAATGGTAGCATTTTTAACCAGATCATCTCTTTGAAAGCCTTCATTACTGAACAGTAGATAGAATAAAGGTCTTCAAGTCACATTGCAAAACTTCTGAAGAGAGGACACACCATGCAAAATTAATGCTTTGTTAGGAGACTCAGTCATCTGATGTGCTTGCTCAGAGCAACCACTGATCTCAGCAAAACTCAACACCAACCTAATAAAAGATAATAGCGTACTTTCACTCTGTCACACTCTGAACTATTTCAATTTGTTTCAGTTTCAAAATGGTAACAGCCGCCCAGTGTTACCTCTGAATTTTGCTGCCTTGTACTGTAGTTCAAGTCATTTATTCATCAAGGTTTCTTGTTGTCTTTAAGTGGTTTCACCTGCAGACAGCAAGATCAAATTCTTCAAAATGAATGCTCTGTGATGATATGAGCAGGTGGGGAAAAGGTTTCAGTGTAGACATCTCCACTATGCAAACCATAAAAAATAGGTGAAATTTTGGTCCCACAGGCTTAATAACAGCCTTTCTATTCACAAAAACAGATTCACAAAAGGGTTTTTTAAGTGTCTTGTAAAGAAGCAACATTCCTAAGTATATGTCGCCTTTGTATATTAAGAGTTAGAAATGCTGGTACAATAGATGAAAAGAGGACCAAATATTCTTTGAAACACTGTTTTCAATAGGAGCATTCCTTCCTGAGCGAAAACAGCAGATAGAATAATGCCATTTTAGTCATGATGAAACAAAGGCTGAATATAGGAGGTATTATGCAAAAAAATCATTCTGCTCCACTTCGCTATTCTCTGGGTGTAATAACAATCCTTTACTCAATGGCAGCAAGGAGAAAGTTAGTTTTCTTTTACAAGCTGTCTGGTGCCAGCTACGTTGCTGCACTAATACATAAGAAGCAATGAGAAATTCAAACATAACAAAGTGAAGGAAAATGCAGACCGTGACAATTTAGGGAATTCATCTACCTAAAGTGTATGAATTTCCCTTTACGGTTTGCTGTTTGGGTTTTTTTATTTTTATTTTTTTTCCTTTTGTATGTCTCAGAAAGTAAATTCCATTTCATTTCCATTCTCTCATGCGATTCTTCCTTCACTGTAAACTGAAATTTCACCTGGTGATGACCCTTGCATGAACAATAATGTCATGCCACTGAAGATAATGCCATTTTTGAAGCTTAAATTGGGCATTTTAGAGAAAAGAAGGTAAACAGCAGCAGAAGACCTACACAGGACCCAAATGTAAAAGGAGAAAAAAATATCAACAGAGAATATTATCCATTCTGTCCCCTAACATGAAAACTAGGAAATAGCCGATGAAATTATCAGGATCTTAAAGGAAGCAAGTATTTTCCACAGAGTGCATAAATCTGGAGTTCTTCCTGCTGAGTAGCAAAAAATTTAGGTAATTTGAAAAAGTGATATTATAAATTCACTGAAGAAAGCCTATTAAGGGATACTAATATATAGATACACCATCTAGGTCAGAAAACACCTGAGCACTGCACTGGTGGAAACTGTAAGGGTACGCTGGGAGAAGCATCACATCGTTCTGTTGTGCTCCTTTCCCAGACGTCTGACCACTATTAGAAATAGGACATTTCTAAAAGTTAGAAGAACAGTTTGACACATTACAGCCTTTCTTCTATTCTTATGAGATGATAGGTATCCACAGGTCATAAAACTAAACAAAAAATAACTGCTATGATGTGTGTAAATAGTTATGAGGAATATGTGGATGTGTTACTTTCAGAAGATCCTGTACATAGGTTTCAGCTGAGATGGAGAAAAACCTCTTTTTGTTGATGCTAGGTCCCAGTCAAAACAGATGTACAGCAACAGTGTTTTATTTATGTATATGCTGGCAACAACACTGACAAATAATTTATTCATGTCTTAATGTTCCTCCTGGTACAAAACAATTTCATTCAAGGACACTTTGGAAAACTTCATAGAGCAACAAAGCTCTGTTTGTCTGAAGTGCAGACAGCTCCAGAACTTTTTTAACTCTCTGTGGTACCATGGTGTGTATTTTAACCACAGCAAATGTCACCAGCAACTCTCCCTTCTACAGAACTTTTTCTCCCCAAAAGAACAGCAGTACAAGACAGTCCCTCTGAAGCTATAACGGTCTTTGGTATACAATACCAATGGGCAATCATAACTTGGTGCATCTATTCAGAAAAATATATTTTGATTAAAAATACACACTGTAAGTATACAGGAATTAAACTTTGGTTATCTCAGTTTAGTCCATAATTCTCCTCTACAGTATTGCATCTGGAGAATCACTGGTTTCCAGACGTTTCATTTTAATGATGACCAGAATTTCAGAGAAATCGCAAAAAAGCAAATTATTACAACCAATCTAGTGGCCTGGAAACAACCTATTTATCCTGAGACAGAACAAAACTGGAGCTTTCATTGGACCTGATCGGATGCTGTTCCACATTTCTCTACAAAGAAACACAAACCATTTTCAGGGTTGCTTTACAGAATAGTGCTGGTTTGGATCCTGGACATAAGCTGCCTCCCAGTGGTGAGGAATATAGAAAGCAATATGAAAAATATGAAACAGAAAGGGAAGGCTGCACACCGCTGAGGTCCCAGCTTCCTACTCAGCTCCCACCTCCTAAGCTCCTGCAGTGGCACTGGTGCTCCCACCAGGACCAGACTAGAGCTAGGCTGAAGTAACTCCCTCACAAACCCCAAATTGCATATAGAGAGGATGCTCGGCCCTCAGCTTTACAGCTTTTTTGCTTTACAGATCCACTCCTGTTTTGCCACACAACTTACTAACATAGACATAGGCTGCATAGGTTCCTCTTGCCTAGCTGAAAGCAAGATGAGTCTGTGATTATCTTATCCTTTTGAGAAGGTCAACAGTTACTCCTAGCTTAGCACAGAGCCTATTCTTGTCAGACTGTATCTAACTGTGAAAGAGATTACACTCCATGCATTTTCCTTTTCCATGCAAGGGCAAATTTTGACTTGACAAAATAAACTGGGCAAAGCTATTTTAGACTAGATGAGGGCTTTCAACAGGGAAAGGCTGTGATATCCAAGCTCACAAAATACATACCAAATCAGAAGGTAAATTTTCATAGTGGGTGTCACAATAAAAGCCAGCCCTTCAGGAGTGTTAGGGCTCACCCATGCCATGTTGAGCCCATGATGGAATGAACAAGTATAAGCACAGTAGGACAGGGAACCAACCTAAGAGCTGGTCTGAGAGATGCAAACAGATTTGGGGAAGCAGAGAGAGAGATTCCATCAGATAAGTACTCCCATAAGGAACAAGACTAACCAGAGTAGTTCTTGGCTGCGTCAATTAAAGTGGCCTCCTGAAGCTAACACAGGCCAGAGTACACCGATTAGTTAGAATGTTAATGTGCAAGATGTATAGATGGTAACCGGTGTGAGTTTCTTTGTTGCTGCAACATTGACAACAAGGAGAAGAGACTATAACTGGTGGCCCAGAGATGGCCCCAGAAAAGAAGTCAGACCATTGGAAGAAAGTCCATATTACCATATTTAAGAAATTAGCTAGATTTAATGCACGTGAAGTCCTTTACTACTTAAGTACGCAAGAAACATCTTAAATCCCCTCCCCTCTTGAGGCGGTGAGCAGTACTTTGCAAACTGAGCTATTCGAAGACTTTGTGCCTTGTCTGGTCTAAGACATGCAGCTCTGTAGCCTGGCTACCTCCATTCAGCTTTCCTGCCTCACTGTTAGGAGGCGGCGGCAGAGGGCTCTGCTTCTAGACTCTGCTCCTCCCTCTCGTTAAATCTCTTTTTCCATTTTCCAGGCTGGAAAACTCACCTCTAGCCAGGAATGGAAAAAAAAAATGTTTCCTGAAGTAACTGAGTTATCAAGAAATACTCAGTGACTAGCCTGTCCCTGCTCCTTCCCTGAAGCCTCCTTCAAGCGCCCACCTCCCTCAAAGGCAGAGCAATGGCCAAACCAAACCATGCTCATCAGTCTGAGGCACATTTCCAAATACAAAATGACAACTCATGCACAAATGAAGTCAGACTCCAAGGAGGAGTTTACAAAGCAAAAACAAATTTAAAAACCAGGTACAGACGCATCTTTTTCTAGCAAATGGATTACTAATATCACTGAAGAAAATCTGTGGCCTGGAGACTTGAACTACACTTGTCTGTCTCCCACAGATGTTTTCACTGTCCTGCTATCTATGCTCATTGTTCCTGCAGTACTTTCATTTCTATCTAATGAATTAATTGCTTCCAATTAATTGACAGCAGCTTCATACTGTATTACCAAAGGATTACAAATTAAATTTTAATTACGGTTCATTGTGCAGGAGAAATCAAGTATAAACATAATCACACTCCATTATAAAGTAAGTACACTAGACATTTTCCAGAACAGATGCACACTGTCCAAATTATAGTCAATTCTGATATATTGTAAACAAGCTAAGACTCATTTATTAAACTGAAAGTATCACACCTCCCACACATAAATGCATGAGACAAATGTTTAAAGCTTCAAATTTTCACAGATGGTAGCAAGAAGAAAACACTCTTATAAGACAAGTATTTCATGCCTGCAAGTCTTCAGCAGTCACTGGTGTTCCACTGAAAGGAAAATAAAATTCCCAATATAGTTTTTCCTGTACCACAGTAGCAGTAAAATCACTTAATTGTCACTGTGAGTTCGGCCCGACATAATGCAGAACTTGGTTCCTAACAACGGGTTGCCAAGTGCCTAACTCCAAGCTGTTGAAATACATGTTTGAAAACAAGTTTAATGGTCGTTCAGGGCAGAAAATATTCTTTGTGGTAAGGACATCTGAGTTTGAAAAAAAAAACTGACAGGGAGAAGAGAGATTAGAGAAGTGGAAAATACCTCTCAGAAAAAGGGTATCATCATCACCACAGCACCCAGGAGAGGACAGTTCTGTTTTCCTCCTAAGTTCTGTGAAACTTCACCCACTCTGGGAGACCGAGCGGAGTTATTTTTGGAGGTAGTGGGAGGAGGAAGGATAAAGCAGAAACATATCTCCAGAGCAACAATTTTTTTTTTCTTGAAAGGTTAACATCAAAACATCTGATTGTCAACTTAGCCAGTGAATTCAAAACTTATTACATAAAATAAGTCAGATCCTTAGCTGACAAAAATTTGACTTCAGTAATGGAAAAGGTGAGGGTTTTGAGGAGCAGAGAAAGATGGCACCTTTCTCAACCAACCTGCAAGGATAGTGCCTATAGGATTTGATTCTCTTTAAAAAAGTTACTTTATGCATGAACAGTTGAATAAACTTTTTAACAAAAGAAATAGGATCCATATCTTGAAGTGGCTGACAAAGACTTTTCACTCATCATCACTTTGCTCCACTGATTATCATTAACATCCTGAAAAGTACCACTTCACCAGATGACAGACTCCACCTAGGTGAGTCTTCTCAAAATACTCATGTAGGTGAGTCTTCTCAAAACTTCCAATTTAAGTCCTACCAACGAGAAGCTATCTTTCAAACATGTATAGCATCTGTAGCAGCAACAGAATACAACCCTTCCAAACTATCATGTTGTTTGAATGCTAAAACAAACCAACTCTTCAAAATTGAGATCTGAAAGAATAGGCAGTGAATTCTTCTGCGTTATAAGATGCAGTCCTGTACATACTTGTCATGGGGTCCTACAAGATCAGTCGTCACTCATCTGAAAACACTACAAGTTTACTTTTATAAAATTGCAGATGATGCAGAGTTATACTGCAAATCATAGGCACAATTCTGTGATCTGGATCATCTATTACATTGTGTTCATTCAAATAACATTTTAATGTTCAATAAAATAGTGCTAATCTATAAAACAAGAGGGGTCATCTGAGAAAGCATACTATGAGCATCATTACAGCTAACAAACCACAAGGTCCTAATGCAGTACTACAGCCAATTGATAATGACATCCCTGGGAATATAAGCAGAGGAATACCTATCAAGACTGCAATGATGGTATTACTCCCAGGTATGGAGGTATTTTTGGACAGCATGTGTATTTTCAGAGTGCTGTTTCAGGTTCTGATGCTCTGATGGAAAACACCAGAAAAAAAGGAAAAATACTTATACAGGAACCACTAGATAATCAGAGGACTGTAAGTCCTGCCTTACAATGAGACATAAGAATCTGTGTCTATCTGATCAAAGTGAAGATTAAGAGGGGACTTGATGGCACTATACAAGTACCTACGTAGGAGATTATTGATAGTAGAGAGCTCTTTAATACAGCCAAAAAGTGAGTAATAACATTAAACGGTGGAACGATTAAGTTAAACAACACAAATTAGAAACAAGATGGAAACGTTTAACTGTTAAAATAATTAAGCTTTGAAATGCCCTGACTTTAAAAGTGGATGAATTATACACAATGTAAGCCAGTAGAATTTATGACAGTAAAGAGAGATGCCTCACTTACATCTCAGTTCTAAAACCTGTGGGTTTTTTTAAGAAAAGTGTCATGCAAAAAGCTTCCTGACTTTGTGGTATATGTGAAAAAAATCAGCATGTTCATTTCATCTCCACTGCTGTATATTTTACGAATCCTTTGTGTTTATACTACACGAGCGTAGCTGAAATTTAATCTATTGTCCTGCATCCTATTCCTGCACAGAACTCCTTGAGTGATGGGCTTCTGAACACACAGGTACACATTACCAGCGACACTGAAATACTGCCTTTCAAGACCATCAAGTTTTCTACATGTTCTACAGAAGCAGCAGAACTATTGATGATATTCTCTGTGAACTAACATCATTTAGTTAAGTAAAAGGTTGGGCCACTAACTGGAGTTTATAATACTGTCACTGATCTTCATGGAAGATTTACACTGACATGCATACAGGCATGTGAAAAAGAAATACATGCGCACATCACAATCAAATGATTGCTGGCAATTTTTCAGGCTATACTGCTGCTGTAACTTTAAATGCATTCATTGTAAGTTCTCACATGGGACCTGCAGTCTATTACAAGATGCTGCTTTATGCACACTGCAGACACTTCACTGTCATTTAGCAGTCTGCTGACAAAAACAAAATTATACTAGTGACATGCAACAAAAATGTGTTATCTACATGATTTGTAAAAAGGAAACCATAATATGTGTACACTTGTGGTGATAAACAGTACGAAAATTGCAAATGCGAGGATAGATACTGAACTAATTTCGGGGTTTGAATGTTTAATATGTTGCATGACACATGCGCATGTGTAAGTGTGGGTGTCAGAGAGACTGAGCGGAGCTGATTTATCCTGTCAAGCTTTCAAATGTTTCCTTCTTTGGATATTTATAACAAGATGTCGCTTTTAAGGTCAGGTTACTGATGGCTTATTTAGCCAATATTTTAGGACTGCAGGGAAAACATCTGATGGAATATATTCAGTCCAGTGTCAGATAGGTGCTATATGAAATGAATGAATGAACTGGAGACTGACTGAATGAAATAGGCAGTTTCTCTCTAGTATAGATTTGTTAACAAACAGAAGGATTTGGACAGAACGAGAACACACAGTGTACCCCAAGGAATTTACAATGTTATCTCTGCTGTACCACAAAAGGCTTTCAAAATACCTTTCAATTTTCATTTTCTCATGTCCATGTTTCGCATGTTTCTTTCATCCGCAGTCTCTTTTAAAGGAAAGGACAAGATTTTATAATAAAAGACTAGTAAACAGTCTGACAGAAGTCAACTCATAAGCTTGCTGGTAGAACTTAAGTATGTTTATGTGGCATTCACCAATCTTTCATCTATTTCACACAAAACACTTCAGTAATTCATAACCTCATTTACTTTGCAACATTGCTAAATTTTGCATTATAATCCTTCCTATGTGTTTATCAGCATTGTGAGGTATGAATATGTGAACATATTCATTCTCCAATGGATATTTAGTTAAGTTTGACACAAAAGCCCTTGCTGCAACTCTTAAATAATACATACTGAATCAAACGCTACTATTCCAAATAGAATAGTACACAAACAGAATTCCAAAGAATCAGACAAAAGACCAGAATCTCAGATGGGTAAATAAACACAGGCCAGCATTTCCAACCAATCTTCCTATTTGTAAGTCTAAATGCATGAGTCATCAGAGGGAACATCACTTTTTTTTCACTTTTTTTCCCACTTTCCCACTAAGTTTCCTTTCAGCACAAAGGCATCTCCAGATTTCTAAGGTCATCACTCATGATCTTATCAGTAGTTCATGTATCTGGAATATAATTTCTGTCTTTCATGAGATTACTTACAGGAAGCCTCAAAAAGCATGAATTTTCTGTTCAGAGAATGGTAAAATGGGCATGTTGGGGATGGGATTTATAGTGCTCTTCAGTATGTATTTCATACGGCTCAATACGAACATGACACTTTTTGAAATATCTCTTTTATTATGATTCTATGATTTAAGAAACATATGCAACAAGAACAATAGGAATGTAATAATGGCTGTACATTGCCAGATCAAGTATCTGTCTGTCCCAATATTTCACCTATGACAGATGACCAAGGAAATGATTAGAATAGGGAAACCCTATAGGTGATACCTACCCACCACAGACTCCCAGCTGCCAGCAACCTGAGGCTCAAGGGTTTTGTCAGCCAAAGGTGATATCATTGTGTGTAAAATTCTAATATATTTTTGTTCCATGAATTTATGAATCATTTTTGCATCTACACAGACATCTGCAATATTCTGTGGCAATGAGTTCCACAGCAGGTATTGTGTAAAAAAGTACCTCCTTTTGTTTTCATCCTACCACTTGATATTATTTGATAATTCCTAAATTTTATAGCATGAGAAACAGTGAAAAATTGTTCTTAGTTAATTTTCTCTGTGCCACCCATGATTTTATAGACCTTTTCATAGACTCTAGTCTATTTAACAACTTATATGGAAGATGTTCCTTTGATCATCCTTGTTCTTCTTCTTTATGTATTCTTGAGTTCTTCATATCATTTTCTGAAGGGGGAACAGAACCGTGTATATTATTCAAGATGCAGAAGCATTACGGATATGAACAGTGCAAAATTATTTCTGTTCCTTCTTCTAAACTCAGTTTGTTGTTCTCTGCATTTTGCCTGATAATTCCTTACATTCTCTCCCTTGCCCTCTGCTCACCTTTGCACTGGCATTTTTATACAACCATCTACATTAACTCCAAGCCCTGCTCCCTGAGTGGCAATAGCTTGTTATATCTGCCACATTGTCATCTACTAAATTGGTGTTGTGAAATCCTTCTGTAGCTCTTTGCAATGAGCTTTCATTTTTACTACACTGAATAATTCAGTACTATGAAAACTTTTGCCATTCCACTCCTTACTCTCCTTTCCTGTTTACTTCTGCAAATACCAAGCAGTACAGACACCAGCACAGATCTCTTTAACATGCTCCTAATAATCTCTTTTAATTCTTAAAACCGACCATTTATTTCTACCCTTTGTCTCTTGGCTTTTAACAAGCTGTTTGTCTTTGAATACATCTTCACTCTAATCCTGACCAAGACTCTTGAAAGACGTAGATGAGAGACTTGCTGAAGGACTTGGAAATTCAGGTAAGTCATACCAGCTGGATTTATTAGTCTACATATTCAGTGATGCCTTAAGGACTTTAACAGATTATTGTAAGGTGTGACCTCGCCCTGCAGAAGGATTCTTTTAGAGTCATCTTTAATACAGCATATTTGTTTACAGTTCATTGATCCTACCAGCTTGTCCAGTACACGTATCAGACTTCTGCATCTATGGCTTCCCAGTTGTCCCCAAGTGCATTATAAAGGAGTAACTGCAAAAGTGCCCAAAAGTTTATGTTTATTTTGAAATTTTAAGTTAATTTGACTTTCAAACTATGCACCACAAAACTCTTTCAACTATAGCAACACATTGTCTCTCCAAAGCATGCTCAGTAAAATAGACAAAAATCCAGGAACTACATGCCTCAACTCTCCAGAATGCTTTCAGAAGTTTTGGAAAGTGCTATTCTGCATTTTACTATCATTTACTGTTCTTTCAAAGTATACTCCATCTGTGAATCTGTCAGCCTATCTAGTGTGATGATGGAGATGAAATTTTACATACTTCTTCTGAAGGTGTGTCTTTCGTATTGCTCCCACTACCTCATCTAGAAACAAACTATACACCTTTTTAAAGTTATTATCTATTTGTCAGTACCTCACTAACACCTTTTATTAGTGACATCCCAAAATGCCTAAAAATCACAGCCCTAGCCACCCTGTTTCACAGCGTCAACATTGTTCCATAAGATTCCAGACCAGAAGGTAAGACTAACCATAGACTTTCTGAAGATACTTGGAGGAATGTCAGTAAATACTGGATGTTAAAACCAACAAACTGTTAATCCTAAGTATGTTTTAAGACAATCAGGAACATGACAGAATACTGAATTTTCAATGAGTTTAGTAATAGCCACTCTTATTTATTAATGTGGCAAACAGGAAAAAGTAGTCTACTATAAACCAAGAAAAAAACCCCAAACCCACAGCTGCTATTGAAAAACAAATGCTCTCAGCAGGGAATGAGGTAATTTCCCATAACTGTTAACAGCTTGTAAAGGCCTTAGGTAAACACTGTGATGGTCAGAGACTCAAGGGATGAAGGAAGCACAATTATACGTGAAATAAACCATCATAACAGCAACAGGTACTAGACACCACAGGGTCAATTGCCTCTATAGGGGAAGCAGTTTAGAAAAGAAACAGTGAAACATGACCATTAGTAGCAACTGGTCTTTCTATTCAAAAATTCTGTGTAAAACCGTATTTATCAGGGCTTTTTTCAGTGCTTTTCCCAATACCGACAGGTAGTGAGAGAAAAATCAAAGTGTCTATTAGAATGGTCTAATACACTGCTTATATCAGGAGCAATGTTAGCTAATTGAGGGGTGGATGTGAATAACAGACTTCACTAGAGCAGGGATGCAGGCCAAAAGATTTAGGGAAACGTGCGGCTAATTTGCATCAATAACAGAAGAACTGTGCAGAAGAACAGACATCGTTTTACCTTTATACACAGCTTTGGTAAGACTGATACCAAAATGCTGCATACAGTTCTGGAGTGTACATTTTTAAAGCATGTTGAAAAACTGTGTCAAAAAAGACTGGAGAAAAGGCATACAGTGAGTTCTACAAGTTACCTGTTCAACTGATTAAAATAGGACTCAGAGGTGACCTGGTCACAGACTACACGTATCTTCATGGAAAAAAAAAAAGAAAAAAAGAAAGCACGGGGGACAGAAAGGCTCTTTAATCAATTATGGAAAGGTATAAAACCATCAGGAGTCAGAGCTGGAAACTTTTGCACCAGAAAAGCAGCACAACATTTTTCAGAACAACTTACCAAAGGTATCAGCAGATTCACTGTTCATTGACATATTTAGTTCTTCAGATCGAGAAGATTTCAGTGCTGCAGATTCTCCTCCATGAGTGTGTATATCCCAGTACATGTTACCTACAGAGGGCAGGAGCCTCTGGGATGGTATATCTGAGCCCTGGCATTATTGTTCAAAACTAGGTGGTATTTAATGCCCCCAAATATACAGGCAGGCAGACTGGATAAAGGGTAAATATCACCTTCACAGACAGAGCTTGGAGGATGGAGAAGTCAGCTTGTCCCTAAGAGTAGGTTAAGGGAGGGGTTTCACCTGAATCACAGGCTGCAATATAGTGAGAACTCTGTGTACCCACTGGATATACACCATCCTTCCTCTTCTAACATTTCATTAGTAAAAATACAGCCTGACACTTAATCAATCCCAGTCCATCCTCGTTTATCTGGGAAAGACTTTTATCAGTATAAAAATCCAGTATACTTGGATCCATCCTGCCTTTCTAACCATCTATTTGACTATGATCCATGAACAAGGAAAGAACAGGTGCAAGAGAAGATATTTCTCTGTGTTTGGTCTTATAATACCTAGGTGTACAGTACATCATCAACAATGACAAAGAATTATTACAGGGACCAAAACTGCTCACTGGGCTTAACGGATTATCAACTGATCAGAATAAAGGCGGTTTTCAGGTTTCATTACATGTGCATGAAATCACAGTTTAAGTAGTCACAAAACATTGGTGCAAAGCAATGTTTTACATTAATTTACCTAAATAATACAGGAAAACCTATTTTCTGAGAACTGGGATTATACAAAATTACACTTATAAAATAGGTGTTTTACAGAATGAACTACTAGGAGGACTTCTATTTAAAACATGCACTCTACTGAATCCCTAAGTCACTCTAGTTTTCATCTTTATACCATATGACAGAAGAGACTCAAACCAGTGTCCTGTTGGACAGAGGAAAGGAAAAGAGATAAAAGCAGTCCATTGTATGTTTGGTTGCTTCAAACATGCCTCAGAATTAATTGATAAAGCATTAATGTAGAGAGTTTACTTTCATGTTGACTCTGAGTCTCAATGAGAGGAATCAATTATGTGTCCTGGGCTGCATCAAAAGAGGGGTGACCAGCAGGTCGAGGGAGGTGATCCTGCCCCTCTACTCCGCTCTCGTGAGACCCCACCTGGAGTACTGCATCCAGCTCTGGGGGCCCCAGTACAAGACAGACATGGAGCTGTTGGAGAGAGTCCAGAGGAGGGCCACGAAGCTGATCAAAGGGCTGGAGCACCTCTCCTATGAGGACAGGCTGAGACAGTTGGGGTTGTTCAGCCTGGAGAAGAGAAGGCTCCGGGGAGATCTAATTGCAGCTTACCAGTACCTGAAGGGGCCTACAGGAAAGCTGGTGAGGGACTGTTTATCAGGGAGTGTAGTGACAGGACAAGGGGTAATGGGTTTAAGCTGAAGGAGGGTCGATTTAGATTAGATGTCAGAAAGAAATTCTTTCCTGTGAGGGTGGTGAGGCACTGGAACAGGTTGCCCAGAGAAGCTGTGGATGCCCCATCCCTGGAAGTGTTCAAGGCCAGGTTGGATGGGGCTTTGGGCAACCTGGTCTAGTGGAGGGTGTCCCTGCCCGCAGTAGGGGGGTTGCAACTAGATGATCTTTGAGGTCCCTTCCAACCCTAACCATTCTGTGATTCTGTGATTCTGTGAAGGTTCCCTGTAATCTAAGGATTCTAGCAGGTCAGTTTGATTCTTTTCACACCTACCCCAATAAACTTTCTTTTCTTTTTGGTGGTTTATAATAGCAGTTTTCTCCTTGAAAGTAAAGAACAACCAAACCGATAAAAATCAGTTGCCTTTAATTAAAAGTACTGAAGGTTAAGCTGGTAACAAATCTTACAAATCATTAATTTAATACACTTAGCTCAACCATTTGTTTAAGTCAGCATAGTAGGTTCCAATTAACATTTTTAAACATATACTTTGTACAATATTACACAGAAGTAGAATAGCTATTGGTAGGGTGACAAAAATTCAATATCTATATTTACTGTTTGCGAGCCTACTGCAAATTCAGATGTTCTACAGGATATACTTAGTGCTGCTGCAAAGGTGTAGACATATTTTTCAATGACACTGGAAAATAATAAGGCCAAAAATCAACAATAAGCTCAATCATAAGCAGCCTGAAAAATTCCATCCTCTAAGGACAGAAATAATTTTATCTTTGCCTTGAGCATGCACTCAATCCACCAATAAACTCAAGACTGATAACTGGCTCAGCTGTTACCTATATTGTCACCTTCCGGAATAAAACAGAGACAAAAGAGAGGAGTGGAGTCATGGTGCAGCTGCAACACGCAGCATGAAACTAATCCCAGATGAATTGCACAATTGTGAACAGTTACCAGCACACACCAAATTAGGTGGGATTAATAAATGATTCCAGCAAATAGATGGTGTGTTTAAATAACAGTAGTTAATTGGTATGTGATTTATGTAGATAAAAGCATTCAGCCACATCAGTTAGTAAACTTTGCATTAAAGAACCGTACACATAGCCAGGTTGCATCCTGATGAAATATTAAGCCAAGAACTCTGGAATTGTGAAAAATAATGTAATATTTCATTTGATTGTCACCAGTTTTATACAGGAAACAAAAGTTAGCACTTTGAATTGCTTATTTTAAATTGCACCATAGCCCTAAGTCTCTCAATATACTTTTCTGTATACGTTTAAAGACAGATTTTGTAAAGCCTATCTTTTTCTCCATTAGCTGTGCACGTATCACATATCCAGTACAGATTACCTTGTGATTTAGAGTGAGTTATCTGGCTCCTGACTTATTAATTCACAGCAGTTCACTTACGGACAGATTCAGTGTACTTTGCTCAGATGAGTACCAATTCACAATAGGCTGTTTTACTGGTTTAAATGAGGTCACAGGAGGGCCAAGGCATTCCTTGCGGAAATCTATACAACAAAATTTGACCCTAAACCCAACCTTGTGTGTTCAGAAGCTGCCATTCTCAGTAAGTCAAAGTCTGGAATCTTTCTTCGGTAAAATATCCCTGAGATTCATTTCACAGATGAAATATTGCTAGTTATGTGTGAAAGAACTGAGCAGGTTACAGAAACCCAATTTTTGTTTTACTTAGTTTCCCAAACATTCAGAGTAAAGACCAAACAAACTCACAAAGCAATATTTTATGCACTGCACTGAATCCCTGATCAGAGAGCAACTTTTATCACATCTGTCACTTATCTACATACATAAAGATCCTAGTGCAACATATGGATAACAACTTCCCTTAGCAATTATTTATTAATTAGACAAATGTGAGTAATGGATAGAAGATTTCAACATCTGAAAATGTGCAGATGGCACTGTAAATATGTATATAGTTTATAGTCAATATATTCTTTTGTGGGAATTCAATAATACACTGTTCTGTACATTTTTGGCACTTCACTCAAAAGCTCATGAGAGACAGAAACAGCACATCTTTCAAATGCTTTTTTCTAGTAATTCTGATGCAGTCTAAAAATGACAAAAGACATGAGGGGTAACTTTAAAGCTATTGTTAATTCCAAATTATAGTTTATGTCTGGCAAGTAAATCAGGTCTTGTTAAAAGCCAGATTACAAATGTTTAGCCACAGTGCCCTCTAGCTGCCTTAATTCTGATTTTATAATTTCAATATAGTTTTCCATACACAAAAGCAAAAAATTTCTGGATGAACCACCAGCTTTATACCAGTACAAAATGAATCCACATCTCTGCTAGAGACTACAGGCATTGCTACCTGTGATCCATCTACCTGGGTTTCCTTATCACAATGACCCACTCACGCCACCCCCAAAAGAGCATTTCTCTAACATCCAACAAACGAAATGTACTTTTCTGTATTGAATTTCCCAGCCTGAAAAGTAGAGATCAGGAAAACAGTTTGAAAAAAGTAAAAACTGATTCAACATTTTTATTAGGACCCAAACAACCTCAACAGAAAGAATGGGTTTCTACCTTTCACTACTTTTTATTTTTGCGTGCAATAAACATTGTTTTGAACTAGAAAGCACCAGTAAACAGCAGCAGATCTGGGCTGACCTGAAAAGGTATGCTGTTAGATAAAATGTAAAGTCCAGGCTCTCCTCTTCGATGACACCAGTCAGCTGCAAACAGATATAAGCAGTTTATCACGTATTTTCCTAATCCAACTGTCTTAGGGAAGTGCTGGGTCACTTTTCAAAGCCTGTCTTTCAGGAACGCTGTCTGATGGGCACTTGCTTTTCTTTTACTCCTCACTTCTCTTGAGACCTACATTTTGCAGGCTTAAGACCGCTTAAACCATGAGCCTCTGAAAACCTACTAAAACCTGATGTACTTGGTCTGTTACTTAAATACTCCTTCACAACTGCATTCTCTGTAACAAGAAGCACTTAGCTTCTTTGTTAACCTTTAATGAACAAGATGACTTACATACAAAGATTTTTTAACCACAGTCACTTTTGTTTCTAAAAAAACACCAGACAATTGCAGATCTTTACAAAATAAAGATCTGTTTAAACTATTCTGCAATGAACCATCTTCAGCAGCGTGCCCTTACTTCTGTAAGCTTGAAGTCTGCTTTGGACAAGGCAAAGTCCCTTCCCTGCTTTCTTTTCCCAGCCCAGTCTTCCTCTAACTTACGATAGTGGATAGCCTCTCTTCACAGCACACACTGTTCCTTCAAATTCACTCAGTCTCTTCACAGAAAAACTCAATTTGAGAAAACTCAAATCTTTGCCTCCAAATAGGGCTCTGTTTAAAATCTACTATCTCTTGGCATAAGTCAATATAAGTCAATAGGTAAGAGACATTCACAGTTGATACCACATTGTCCTTCACTGGCTCCACAGATACGTATGTTCAACTGAATGACAAGTTTCCATTACCAAAAAAGATGCTCACTTTATAATGATACAAAGAGTAATGAAAATAAAGGTTAAATTTAAGAAGTCAACAGAGAAATCAAAATGTTAGCAAGATATAATTTCTGATTTCTTGCAAATATAATTTAGTATTAAATATAAATAATATAATAATATAAAATATAATTAATGTGGCCAGCAGGACTAGGGAAGTCATCGTTCCCTTGTACTTGGCACTGGTGAGGCTGCACCTCGAGTACTGTGTTCAGTTTTGGGCCCCTTGCTACAAGAAACACATTGAGGTCCTGGAGCATGTCCAGAGAAGGGCAATGAAGCTGGTGAAGGGTCCAGAGCACAAGTCCTATGAGGAGCAGCTGAGGGAACTGGGGTTGTTTAGTCTGGAGAAATGGAGGCTGAGGGGAGACCTTATCGCTCTCTACAACTGCCTGAAAGGAGGTTGTAGCCAGGTGGGTGATGGTCTCTTCTCCCAAGGAACAAGTGAAAGGACAAGAGGAAATGGCCTCAAGTTGTGCTGGGGGGGTTTAAATTGGATATTAGGAACAATTTCTTCACTGAAAGGGTTGTCAAGCATTGGAACAGGCTTCCCAGGGAAGTGGTTGAGTCACCATCCCTGGAGGTACTTAAGAGACGTGTAGATGTTGTGCTTAGGGACATAATTCAGTGGTGGACTTGGCAGTACTGGGTTAACGATTGGACTTGTTGATCTTAAAGGTCTTTTCCAACCAAAATGATTCTGATTCTATAAATTAGAGTAATATGGAACTATACTGATGTTAATCCAGCACAGGAGCATGACAGGCAGTAACCTTTGGTCTCAAGAGGAAGCCTGTTACTATAAAAATTAATAGTAAAACCCTGAATAACTCTGACAACTACACAGTTTTGCCTGTAAGTGTCACAAGACAATGAGAAGCATCATGAATATGGGCCAACTGCTCAAAGTCTGAGCATGACTCGTATAGTTAGTTTGTCTCAATAAATTTTTTTTGTAAAGTGGCATACATGTGATATAATCATCCTGCTGACCACCCTAAACCTTGCTCTATAAAGATATGCAGGACCACAGCCAGCATTACTTATTTCCTCAACCTCCTTTTGATAAAAAGTGGTGGGATTCCTGCTCACTGTGGAGAACAAGGAGTTCTACTGAGGCACCATTTGCTTTTTCATGTCCTATGGTCTTCTGAGACTGTGTGCAGCTCGTGCATAGAGCCAGAAGGATGACATACTGGCAAGAGTATCCAAGCCCTTAAATAAAAATATACTCCTTTTGATTTGTTATTTGATTCTGTAATTTGCATATTTTTTAATTCCAAGACTTTTCCTCAATTGTTAGGGTCATTTTAAGAGACAAATCCTGATCCCTTCACTTCAGTAGAAAGATTCCTGATTTATTATGGTATTAGAAACACTCATGCAATTCTCAGAGCAGTCTGTAACCTCTAGGACAGAATTTAGCTAGATGGTAGCAACCATAATATAGGCTGGTTCAAATGCCATGGAGTCTGCTTTAAAATGAACCACCGCTTGGGTGATCTCAAGCCTCCCGCTGGGACTTAGGGATCTCCACCCAGATTCATAGACATTCATAGGGCAAGCTCAAGAGACCTGAAGCCTCCCCATTCCTCAACCACTGTGTTTTTCTTTGAAACAGTAAAAATTCTCTGAAAGGTGGAATTGGAAAACCTAGGGAAAGAATCGCAGAAGTCCTAGCAGCATTTGAAATTTTCTAACCCAGCCTACTGTAATTTTTAATGTATAAACCCTGAGCATAAGTTTGTGCTAAACAAAAGAAATTATTTATTTACAGCCATTTTCACTCTGTGGTCTTTTTGAAATGAAAAGCAGCTGGAACCAGTAATACCAGATGAGCACATATAATCATATGGAGTGTTGATCGCTACAGGTTTCAAGCAATCTCTCTGACACTGTGTGCACTCTGCTTATTTACTGCCTGTGAATTCATTTATGCAGCTGCAACATAAAGCAAAGCAGAAAAGGGAGAACCTGGATGTTAATATCCACTGTGTGGAAATAACCTGGGGTATATGACCTGTCTCCTGGACACGAGATGCTTTCAGCAATAGATTAAAACCAAGGTTTTCCTACTCAACCCTGCCAATATGAGAACTGAGCATTTACTCTCCATTTCCTGAAGGACATGGACAATTCTTACTTGAAAAAAAAAAAAAAAAAACCAAACCAAACCAAAACCAAACTGAAATATCTCATAACGCAGATGTTTCTGAGCCGCAAGAACTGATCATTGATGCATTGGTTGTGGTGCTGTTATGCTCTAGCTTATTGAATTTGGGTTTCAACTTACTGGCGGGAATTTTTTGCTGCACATAATTTTTTCCATCCTAACTTACATTCACCTTTTTGTATGCACATATGAAAACCATTTCAGTGTGGAATGCTTCTAGTGAGTAAGTTTTGTGAGAAAGCCATTTTTAATTCTCAACAATAAAACTCTGAAGACGACAAGAAGATGTCTTTGTGGCCTCAAGTGCTACATGTTGCTACATATGACCAGAGGCTAAGAGGAATATTTTCAGCCCTGGAAACTTCCAGGCTTTTGTGACACATGTTTCTGAAGTCCATAAGATAAGATTTCTTTTTTTCTGTCCCTGAGACAATCTTGCAAGCCTCAATACTAAGCCCGAGAAGCACAGTATACACAGGTCACTGATAGCTGGTGTCTCAGAACCAAAACTGCAGGTTTCTGCCGCTGCTGCCACACTGCTCAGGAGGGGACCTGCTGGCGTCGGGGAGTTCACGTGGTACTGGCCTTCACTCCTCTAAGAACAAAGGCCCTCGCCTGTGCTTTATATGGAGCGGGGTGTCATCCTCCTGTTACTTCAGATGGCGAAGTGCTAAAGCAATATTCCCTTTCTTAGCCTCACAAGCATTTTAAGGCTAGAAAAAGGTTCTTTTGATTCTATTATCATTTATTCATCACTGGACAACTAATTGTAGGTGTCGAATGCTGCTGTTACCTGGTATCAGCTTATGTTCTCAGTTACCATTATGTGTTAGATAGACTGGAGGTATTACAATGGGTCACCTGAAAGAAGCAGAACCTATTGTGTATCTTTACTTTTCAGTGCATGTGTCACTGAAAGCCATTTTATCGCAATTCTTTTTTACAGGTTGCTTCCATTTAGATAGGTTCTAACCGTGTCATTTTCAATGTTTCATTGTAACTTTTACAACCAGCGGTGCTCTCCGTCACAGTCATGCTGATTCTTTCACAGTAAAAATGTCTCTAAAAATAAATTCCCAACCTACACTTTGCTAGGTGAGCATTGGTAAGTGGCAAAATATTTCTAACCCATCTGCACAGTACTCAAAAATTTTCTGTAAGAAATCTTTGCATGGAAAATTTTTGCATTGGAAAACACTTCTATCCTAACTTACATTAATCCTTTTGCATGCTTATATGTACACCACTTTGGCATGCAATTTTGGAATTTTGTGCTCAGCTGCTTTCAAGCTCATTCATTCCTGAATTGGTGAATTGCATTAAAAGTTTTACTTAAAAAAAAAAAAAAGAACAAGAAGAAAAAACAAAAGATCTTTAAATAAATCTTTAGAATAAAAAAGAGCCTTTTCATTTTTTTCAGAAATAGTTGTTCATTAAAATTCCTCTGTCTCTACATATATATGTATATATTTACCAATTCACAAACAAACACAGCCAAGACACTCTAAAATATACTGTCCATTCCTCCTGTCACAGAATATCTCTACAGAATTGAAAAGGTAAATATCTCAGTGGATGTAATTGCATTTTGTCTGAATAATACTGAAAATGTCATGTTAATTATAATGCTTTAACACTAAATTTAATTGAACAATGGTAACATGGAGATTTGGGTACATTCATTATAAGAAGTTGTTTTCATTAATTTAGCAAATTTTTCTGCCATCTAGTACAGCTGTAAGTACTTATTTCTACGTTATTCAAAATGATCTTTGAATGCTTGAAGAATTTTGGACTGATTGTTAACTTTTTACAGCAAGCATTCAAAGTTTTATTTGAAATAATAACTGCATCAATTTGCTGTAACTGGTGGTTTGGCTACTTATTCAAGTGTGAAGTTCCTTTGGGTGCTGAAACTACAAAATACACAGTTTTGGCACAAATACAAAAAAAAAAAAATTAAAAACCAGTAGTGAGTCCTGTATCAAAATTTTGCATACCGTTGCTGCACAGCAAATAACAACATTCACTTCAAAACCTGTAGAAGAGTGTAGTGGGAAAAAGGCTCAAAATGTATTTCTGTGAAGAAGGCTGAAGAAATTCTAAGACACTATTTGTTCTTTACCACTAAAAGAAAGGAGTGTTGCAGCTATTACCAAGCAAAAATCCTGGATCATCCCATGGGTATTCTGACTAAAGAACTCAAAATTTGGCACGAAGACTCACAGAGAGAAGAAACAGGAAATGTATCTAAGTAATCGAATGAAAAAAGAAATTAAATAAAGCAGGAAAGCCTTTAACCTCCTCGGTAATTTTTGTAGACTAAATTTCCTTTATCAAATCTTGAATATTTTTTCTGCCTCCCCAAATTTACTGTCTGTTGTGTTGTTGGGGAACTAGATATGAAGGTTGCTCCATATCATGAGTATTGCTTAGAAAAGACTATGGATTCAAGTCCAAGCCCATAATAAAAATACTACTAGCTTCATTTTAGATTAACTCAGGTAAATATCAGTTAAAATAATGCAAGTAACAGGAATGAGATTGCTATTGCCTTACCCTCTTAATTTGTGCCTTTCACTGTCTGGTAAACTAAATATTTCCAATCTCTCCATGACATCCAAGGAGACTAAAGGGTTTGTATCAAGCAAGTAGATTTTCAACTGTTTTTTTTTTTACTGGAATAAACCTGTTTTTTCTAAAAACTCAAAAACTGTTCACAGTTTCCATTTCACAGGTAAAATGCTAAAACTCTCTAGTTTGAGTAAAAAACATAATTTTTTAAAGAAAAATATAAAATTTCTAGATTAGAAAAAAGTAGTCATTTATTGGTAAATTGAATGAAACGTTAAAAAGTTCACATTTACAAGCACATCTCTTAATCTGCTGATTTGTAGAGGCATGAGTTTACTCATGAGCAGGTGTCACCTGTAAGCCAAATACCCTGTTCTGAAAAGCTGCAGTAATCCTGCAGGTTAATCATAAAAGCACACTTTTATTTACCTCACATTTATAGATTCCTTTTAAGCAGGCCTAGAACACATACAATTGCTGAAAAATGCAAGTAAATTTTTTTTAAATGGACAACTTATTTTTGTTACAGTTGTAGTTCTAGGGTGATTGATGGTTATAACATCAGATAAAGGAATGGGAAGAAATGTATTATCACTTGCTAAACTCCAACATTTCTATAAAAATTTCTGTGCTCTGATTTTTCAAGATGACAACAAAATATGTTTTACAAAAGTATGTACTTTTGGGAGGGGGGGGTGCAATCATGAATGCTTAAATAAACTCAAGTCGTATTTACTCTGAAAGTAAACCTGGTCTTTCATTTTCTTCCATTTTCTCTTGTACTACTAAGCGATGAAGAGAAGAGATAATTTAGATTGTCCTCTCTAGCAAGAGCAGTTTAATCACCAGTATTAGGGCCATAATCTGGCAAGGGCTACCTCAGGTGCTCAATTTCATTCACACAAGTAGCCTCATTCAAATGTGAGGCATTGAATGCACTCAGGGCCATCAGAAGGGCGCTACAAGAGACTATTATCCCAGGTGTTGCCCCGTGGGAGCTGAAAGCATCATATGGGCCAAATTTGTCTCAGCCACATCAGCTGCTGCTATGCTGCTGCCAGAGGGAAACGAGCGCCTACAAATTTTCTTTCTGCACTTTCCAATTCTTTTTCTTGTCTGTCACAGCTTTCATGTTCAGCAGTCTCAATCACAGCTGCACCCTCCACTCCAGCAGCCTAACAAGGCTGGGGAATAGGCTGCCTACCCATCTGCTGCTACCACCTACCTCGTTACTGGCAGAGATGCTAGGGACAGGTGGGCTCTCTCTTCTCCAGTTAAAATGATAAAAAAAGAGAATACAGCAGCAGTACCTAAAGCAAGCAAATGTCTTGCTAGGGTGGCAGCTGTGCTACATATTTTTCCATTCTAGGTACTTGGTATCTTCAGGGTTTTCAGCCAAAGTGAAGGGTGAAAAGTGCCAGGAAGCATTTTCCTTCTTAAAAAAAATGCTTTTTATGGAAGTGCTCATTATTAAATTCCTATTAATTAAAATTTTATTTGTGTTTATCTGGATGTCTTCCTATGAGCTAACAGGAAATGAGAGAAAGAGACAGCAATGGACCAGCTCCTCAGCTAGTGGAAATTGCCAGTAGTTCCTCTCAGAATGCCCTGCAGAAGATACGGCCCAATTCTAGTTTCATCCCTGGTAAAGGAAAAACCTCTTAATAGTACAGATTTCCTAGTTTATCGTGAGAAAAGGTGACCTGAGGACCTGATTTCCTACACAAGAAAACACTACCCTTTACCCAGATCATCCTGACAGGGCTGTATCCCAACAGGACTCAGGAGGTGTCGTCAGACTTCCAGCCTCCTACAACGTAATTAACCATAGACATACAGCCCCACAGTATAAGCTGCAAACGCAGGGTAACCCACTAACTTTAGCTCAGGTTATTTTTCCCTTTGGAACTCAACAATCTGGGTTAGAGCAAAGCATTTTTCAGTCTTCAGGAGACTCAACTCACACGCATCATGCGCAAAGAAAACAAGGCACATAGACAGTAGCAACGCTATGGCTCCTGAACTGGCAAGAGGGCTGATGGAGCAGAGTATTTTCACAGAATCCTGATGGACAATGCCACAGTGACAATGTCATAGTGTGATTGAGGAAAAACACTCTCAGTGTCTATGTGTCAATTCAATCCAGAGTGGTATGAAATTAAAAAGTAATGTTGTAGCCATTACATGTACCTTCAAAAAGGCAAAAAGATGTCAGTGAGTGCCCACAGGATGGGCAGAGGAAAAATCTGCCTTGTTATTGCATTTCTGATGTGAACAAAACCACTTCAAAAATGGCCAACTTTACTATACCATCAAAAAATGAACAAGTTCCTTCATGAACTCTTTTATATACAGTGTCATATTAATACAAACATATTAATTGTCATTTTGCATATTTTAAATTGTGGATTTTTTTCATTTTAAACAAGCATAATATTTCAAAAAAGGAATAAAAGCAAATACAAAATACATAGATGGCGAAGGGTCTAGAGGGGAAGACGTATGAGGAGAGGCTGAAATCCCTTGGTTAGTTCAGCCTAGAGAAGAGGAGACTGAGGGGAGACCTCATCGCGGCCTACAGCTTCCTCACGAGGGGGAGCGAAGGGGCAGGCACGGATCTCCTCCCTCTGGTGACCAGTGACAGAACCGGAGGGAATGGAATGAAGCTGCGATGGGGGAGGTTTAGGTTGGATATCAGGAAAAGGTTCTTCACTGAGAGGGTGCTCAGGCACTGGAACAGGCTCCCCAGGGAAGTGGTCACAGCACTGAGCTTGACTGAGTTCAAGAAGCATCCGGATAACACTCTCAGTCATATGCTCTGATTCAGCGGGTCCTGCATGGAGCCAGGAGTTAGACTGACTAGATCCTTATGGGTCCCTTCCAACTCAGGACATTCTATGATTCTATGATTCTATGTAACAGCACCATAAATTAACTTTTGCATAAGGTTTAACTACATTGTGCCATGATCAATTCAGCTAGTCAGTTATCCCTGGCACTGGAGAGGATACTTATTTGAAAGGAGGAAAGGAGAATCAGCCTATACAGCCCTAAGACATTCCCAAAGTCACATCAGTGTCACCATGGCAACACCACAGGACCTCTGTGTCACAGCCACCAGGGCTACTTGTTCCAGGGCTACTTATCCAATCCAGGGCTTGAGCGTGACCCCTTTGGTGCTGGACATGCCTTTGTCTCTCACATGGTTTTCCCACTGCAGACTCCAACATCCTTTTATATTTGCTGTGTTCAGCACTTAGAGTTCTTCCCTCTGGCATCTCTGATCAGTGACAACCTTCTTAAAACCAGAGTCATTAATTTTAGCAATAGGAAAAAAGCTTTTAAAGAAAGGGGATTTTACAACAGTGCTACAACTATAGTTCTTACTTATACACTTACAAGTACTTGAGAGTAATTCAGGCAATAAACATGATAAGTACTTAACTCCCAAGCTGGGTCCTCTGCCTATGTCTTGACAAAGAACTCCTTCCAGAACTGATTTGTGTCACTTGAATCTCTTTGGTTTGGCCTTTCCTCCTAAGGTACCTAAAAGAGTTTACAGGAAAATGGTTTGCCTTGGATAATTTTTTTCCCTTGCAGTTTGTTTTTCTCCACAAACTCGTATTAATTTCAGTCATTCTATCAACGGGATTAACATTGCTTTCAAACTGATCAACCTGTATTATGGATACTTCATGATAACAGAGCTCCAACTGTGCCACAGTTTTTTTGGCAGCCTTTGATCCTGCTGACCACAAGGTAATCCTGAGATGTCTTTATGGATAAGGGACCTTTTTGGTATCATGTCTACATCCATCCACCCTGGGATCTATGCTGATTCTATGCTGGTTCTGTGATGTGCAAGACTTACTTTGTCCTCTGTCTGGACAGACAGTGTGGTTTGGGGAATGGATTTCTTACTCTTTAAAGGGTTTGGGATTTCAGAATTGCCATCTTTTAACTACATCCAAACTAAGCATTTTCTTTGCTTTGCCATTTCTTGGCTTAGAATAAGGAAAAGCTTGCCAAAGTCTACTTCACAGAAGACAGAAGCAATATGGCAGATCTAGCATATGGAACCAAGAGGTACTTTTTCACCAGGTGATATGACTAAGAGTATGTTTAGCTGTAAAGGTTGAAACACCTTGAACTAGCTTGGAAATTTTTAACTTTAATTCTCAAGTACTAATGCTGGTTCAGGAGACTTTTTCAATCACAGTGACTTGGAAAACATGGTTCCTTTTGCTGATGTGATCTCACTAGACACCTGTGACTTAGGATCCCAGCGAGGATGACAACCTGCAATAAAAAGCTTCACTGGAAGACCACTTAAAGACTGCAGCCTTCTGCATTCTTGGAGCAATATTTACATCTGTAATTCTTAAAACTGTATTAAACTTTCTGCCCTCTATATACATCACATAGTGTATGTAATAGCCCATAATGGCCTATGCTGTTTAGAACCTACATGTATTCTAAGGGAGTCCCTGTTTTCCACGTACTGTTTGGGAAAGACTTATGACGACCCCAAAGGATTAGTGTCTGAGAGTGGCACAGAGGACTCATGGGTTTGCTTTCCTTCCAGCAGTTCATAAAAGCTTCAACTTTCTGAAGCCCACAGTATAACACCATTATCTTTGCCAACTGAGTAGGGACAAATACTAAGCCCTTTTTTCCAGCTGAGAGCTTGAACCAAAAAAACCCCAAAAGACAACAAACCAACAACAATTTAGGATTTGCTTTATGTCATGACTATGGCATAAATACATAACTAAACCAGATACATACAAAGGATATGTCACGATAAAGCTCATGAAACATATGGCTGGATAAACACAGCTATGAAGGTGGTCTGAAGGGCTAATACAGATCCACTGTGGACCTTGCAGTTCCGTAGAAGAGTGGTTAGGAAAACACATTCCTGTTTGTTCCTAAAACTTGCTCTAAAAATTATCCTAATGATGAATAATCCTTGACTCATTAAAAAGCAATCAAACAAACTAAAACACAGAATCCTGAACAAGATGTAGTATAAAGTCTTCAGTAAACACACATTTACAGGGACACAATAATCTGTATTTAGCTACAACTGGGGAAAAAGGAAAAGGAACAGTAAATAGTTTAGATAAAGGTAAAGTATTTAATAGAAAGCTATTATTGTGGCTTTTAAAAATGTATCTAGTTGTTTCCTTGTTTCAGCTTGTTAAACAAAATGCAAATCCTCTTTATATGCATTTGTCAAATGCAAATTGTTTGTAATTGGGTCCCAATTCATTAATTCACTCAGAGTAGTCTTCAAAATTAACCTTAATTAATTAATTAAAGGAATATTTTTTATTCCTAAGGAATTTCTTCTATTAATGTAAACCGTGTTGTAATTTCAAACTCTTTCTGTGAAAGAAATGAGCAATAAGAGAAGACAAAAGTACACCAAAAAGATGTACTCTCTCCCAGTGCTTTATAAGAATAGCTGAAACCCTTTGACAGCACAGGTAATAAATTCACTCCAAACCCTCTCCTGACACTTTCAGCACTCAAAGACGACAATCCCGACGACTCGTATTATTTCTAAAGTAATGTGACAATTAGCATCAAAAGAGAAAATGGTTTGTGTCTACAATTTTAATGACACTTTACAATGTTGAATAATGATGCACCTGAATATCCTTTGGTCAATTGAAAATCACTTTATCTAAGACAAGACAGCTGACATTTATGAGACAAGTAGTCACAACTCTGATTTTTGGATGTCATATGAAAAGTACATCAATGTGTTGTAATTTTAAATATCAAAGCATTATTTACTGATGCAGGGTCCCAAAGGAGAGAATATATTTCCTTTAGGCAATATATTCTCTGGTTAAAAGCAATACAATTGGAAAAAACCTTCAATATATGTAGGTTTAAGATTATTTTAGCATGTTAAGCATACAAAGGTCCCATATAAATGACAAAAATATGATACATTCCCTGGACAGTTCAAGACCCAGAATTCCTTTAAAGAAAGACACGATGGATTAAGGGCTGTGAATTTGCTTGTGGCACAGAAAAATCCAGACAAAAAGTTTGATAGAAAGGATCGCTGTATACTTCCACTGGATTTAGCTTTTCTACCGTTAAATGTGCCCTTTGCTGCCACCGCGTGGGCCTTGCCGCAATGCACTCGGAATGCACACCAGGAATACTTTTTCATCCTTCTTTCCCATTTGATTAAAAAAAAAAAAAATTCCTCCGTTCATTTATGTTTCCACTACAGCCTTAAATAAATAAGCTCTGATCCTTATCTGTTAGGTGTTACACAGCTCAAAATCACTGCTGAAGTTCGAGAATCTAAATGACTGTAGTTAACAAATAAACACACAAATCCCTCACTTTTTAAAAAAGTATTCAATGGTACTTTGATAAAAGACATACAAGACCTGCACTTCAGCCTACCTGTTCAGGTACCACACAGTTAATGATTGTTCCAAGAGTTCACTGGGTCAGGAGCTAGATGGGACCTCAAGCAGTGGCCAGAGTTACTTGATAACTGTCGGGACAGTACTTATATTAGAGCACATAATGCCTGAACTGCATGTATATAGGTAATGTTTATGATTAAAATAGATGTTGCTCTGATATAAGATGGCTCCAGGCTACTGGGCAGGTGACACGGGCATTGCAGATTAAATACATGCCCTTGGTCTGAAAAGTGTTGAAAAGTGTCACAATTCATAGAATCAGAATCATAGAATGGTTTGGGTTGGAAGGGACCTCAAAGATCATCTAGTTCCAACCCCCCTGCCATGGGCAGGGACACCCTCCACTAGACCACGTTGCCCAAAGCCCCATCCAACCTGGCCTTGAACACTTCCAGGGAGGGGGCATCCACAACCTCTCTGGGCAACCTGTTCCAGTGCCTCACCATCCTCACAGTAAAGAATTTCTTTCTAACATCTAATCTAAATCGACCCTCCTTCAGTTTAAACCCATTACCCCTTGTCCTGTCACTACACTCCCTGATAAACAGTCCCTCTCCATCTTTCCTGTAGGCCCCTTCAGGTACTGGAAGGCTGCCATTAGATCTCCCCGGAGCCTTCTCTTCTCCAGGCTGAACAACCCCAACTCTCTCCGCCTGTCCTCATAGGAGAGGTGCTCCAGCCCTCTGATCAGCTTCGTGGCCCTCCTCTGGACTCGCTCCAACAGCTCCATGTCTCTCCTGTACTGGGGCCCCCAGAGCTGGATGCAGTACTCCAGGTGGGGTCTCACAAGAGCAGAGTAGAGGGGCAGGATCCCCTCCCTCGACCTGCTGGTCACACCTCTTTTGATGCAGCCCAGGACACGGTTGGCTTTCTGGGCTGCAAGCGCACACTGCCAGGTCATGTTGAGCTTCTCATCAATCAATACCCCCAAGTCCTTCTCCTTGGGGCTGCTTTCAATCCATTCCTCGCCCAGCCTATAGTCGTGCTTGGGATTGTGCCAACCCACATGCAGGACCTTGCACTTGGCATTCTTGAACTTCATGCGGTTCGCACGGGCCCACCTCTCCAGCCTGTCAAGGTCCCTCTGGATGGCATCCCTTCCCTCCAGCGTGTCGACCACACCACACGGCTTGGTGTCATCAGCAAACTTGCTGAGGGCCCTGGACACAATGCAGGCACTTTTTTAACTGTCAAACCTTCTGTCCACACCTGCACAACACATTTGTACCACGCACTTTTACAGGAACCTTTAATATGCAGATAAAGGCCTCTCTTCCTGTGAAACCATGCTGGAACTGCACACCAGCATGCCTTGTAGCATGCAGGATGCCACTGGTAATGGGGACATATGGTACTGACATATGAAGGAGGTCACAACGATGCTGATCAGTCCTCCAGCAGTGGCTACGGGCATGTGCAGAAAGAAGACACTGGATACATCTACGGGTTTGGCCACTGTCACACAAGAGACAATAAAAGGCTGAGGAGGGAACTACTCTCTTTCCACTGCTTTTGGCTTTTTTGACTGAGAGAGATCTGCATATGCTTTGAAAACCAAGGTCATTCTAATCATCATTTTAAAAATCTTAGCAGCTCTCACCAGCACATTACAACCCTTAATTTTTAACGAAATCCAGATCTACTTTTTTTCAACTCAAGCTCCAAAATAGCAGAGATGGCCATTTACAGGAGTCAAAGTGCAGGACAAGTATGTCACGGTCCACTGGACTGCCTTCCAGGCATCCTCTGCAAGAGGGCTGCTAGAGAGTTGACTTATCTACCCAATATTTGAATATCATTGCGACACTATATTTTGAAAAATGAAGGCCATGAATCCAAAGACAAGTGGCAGAAATCAGATCTCTGGCAAGGTAGTACAGAGTATCCATTACAAGCAACTAGGGGAGGTGTTCAGATGAGAGAGCATCACGGAGCTTGGCACCTAACTGGCTCTGCACACTGTGAATTGAGAATCACTGGGAAAGTCCTGAGAATTCAATAGTCCAATACTGCTCCAGTTTCTCTCAAGCAGCAGACAGAGGATGACTCTGATGAGGTTTGTCTTTTTTTTTAAACCATGCAATACCATAAAACATTATCATAAAATTCTGTTATTGTCGCATTGTCCTTGTTACCATTCATTACATGAACTCCTATTTTTAAAATGTTTTAAGAAAGTCTTCAAGCTAGGCAGTGATGCTGACCCTAGCTTTCTAGAATTTCCCTCTGTGAAGCAGTTTGTTTGTTTAATCCTTTGAGGGCTTTACTTTGGCACACTGGGCTCTGAGCTTTCGCACACACTAGGTTTGGGTTTGCTACAAATGCTCAACGGCACTCCTGCTTATTAAATTTTACCGCTTCTAACAGTATTGGCCTTGTCCAATAACTGACTGCATTTTGTTAATAGTGTCCAACATGAGGTATTGCAAGCACTTAAAAGGGCCCAATTCACATTGCCAAAGACCATTAAGGTACTTGAAGAATGATCTCCTGCTCAGGGCTATATGAACAAGACCACACTGCTCAGGACCCCAGGCACAGCCAGTGGCACATAATGTTCCCAGAGGGGTTGTGCAGTAACATCCCTGGACAGACAGATGGACAGATGACCACCTGGCCAGATTGCAGAGGCCTGGACCCCAGCGTGCATTCATAGCCCCAACTGTGACTGGGTGCAGCCACCGTTCATCATCACATCTCCCGATCCCACCCCTCAGCCTCACTCAGTGACCACTAGCAACGCTCTGGTTCAGCTTCCAAGCAAACTGTTTTCCCCTCTTCAGAGCACTGGTCAAAGAAAATGTTACAATGAAGTGACAGGAGTTGATTGACACTTCTGCAGAAGGGAAATCAGCAAAGCAGAAGCTGAGTACCACAAGAGAGCAGCCACTATCTTCTTATTCTCTATAACCATACAAAAAACCTTCTATTTATTCACTATATGCAGGCCCGTGTGGATGGAAATAGCGCTGAGTATGAATTAAGACCTCCAAACAGGCTCCCACAGCTGTTGCAAGATGGATAAAGGAAGGGGGGATTTTTTTCAGCCATGTGAGGGCAAAGAATAGTGCAGAGCAGGCAAAGTGACAGTGACAGCTTTGACACAGAGGGCCACTGTTGTGGTTTAACCCCAGCCGGTTAAGCTCCACACAGCCACTTGCTCACTCCCCCCACGACTGGATGGGGGAGAGAATCAGAAGGGTAAAGGTGAGAAAACTCGTGGGTTGAGATAAAGACAGTCTAATAGGTAAAGCAAAAGCCACGCGCACAAGCAAAGCAAAACAAGGAATTCATTCACCACTTCCCATGGGCAGGCAGGTGTTCAGCCATCTCCAGGAAAGCAGGGCTGCATCATGCATAATGGTTACTTGGGAAGACAAACGCCATCACACTTCGAACGTCCCCTCTTTCCTCCTTCATCCCCCAGCTTTATATGCTGAGCATGATGTCATATGGTATGGAATATCCCCTTGGTCAGCTGGGGTCAGCTGTCCCAGCTGTGTTCCTTCCCAACTCCTCGTGCACCCCCAGCCTCCTCGCTGATGGGGTGGGGTGAGAAGCAGAAAAGGCCTTGGCTCTGTGTCAGCACTGCTCAGCAGGAACAAAAACACCCCTGTGTTATCAATGCTGTTTTCAGCACAAATCCCAAACACAGCTTCAAACTAGCTACTATGAAGAAAACTAACTCTATCCCAGCCAAAACCAGCACAGCCACTTTAGATGGCAGCTAACCTCTTCTTGAGACTGCCTGGGCTCGCTGTGCAGAGGACTGTTGTGTACACATGTGATGGACCATTGTGCACAAGCGTGACGGACTGCAACATGACAGACATTGTATATCTGCTCATGTTCAAAAAAACACCACAAGACTCATAGTGTGAACAGCAGATCCCCAGGCCAACATATGTCACATCGTGTCATATCAGAGTCCCTCTCGCAATGTACCATATCACTGGCTAACGCAGACGTACACCCATTGAGAAGATGTAATCGGCAGCACCCTTCTCAGTACATCAAAAACTTAAAGCTCTGAAGGAAATTTAGTGGCCTCATTCCCACCGCACAGTTCAGCCCCTGGCATCACACAATATAATATTTGCTCTACAATTGGTTTTACTGTTCCCCAAGTATTAAAACTATTCCAAAATAAATCTTCTCTCCTCATTTGAGCATAAAGCACTACTTAAGGCTACTTTGACTTTTGCAGGAACAGCTTTTTCTGCCTTATTCTTACAGCGGCCTTGACCAGGCCTGCTCTCTAGACGGCTGCTGCTGTTCTGACTGACTTGTCCTTCTACACTCCCCAGGTCTCTAAACCTAAACCTGAATAACAGCTGAGCCTTTCCTACCTCTGGATGATTTTCCACATTTATACTCTCTGTTCCACATATTTCTTGCAGAGGAGGACCAGACAGACCACACAACTTGTTCCTGAAGCCTGTGCCTTCAGACGGTTTTTGCCTGATGTCAGTCCTGTGCCCAGCTCGTCTTCTGCTTACTGTTTTCAGGGATGAAATATTATTAAGAAATAATAGCTGCAGACCATTCTCCAACAGCTTTACAGACATGTTTCCTCATCAGATGTTCAGCTCTGAGTACAAAAGCAATGACCTAATGTACAGTTGGTCAGTGCCAGAAACTGTGAGGTCCCTAAAAGGAAATGCCACTGAAAAAAGAAGGGGGACTTACAATTTAAAAAGGTGCTTTCCAAGCTGACACAAAATTTTCAGTTAAATAGGCACGCTTTCACCCAGCAAACAGCTCTGTAATGTATATTCAAATACCGGCAATTTGTTCAGCTTTTGCTCTTCCCAGCAATCTACAGTCCCTACCGCTACCCTTTTTTATGGGATACATTCACACTTTTTAGGCTTGCCACACTAAGACACATGTGAAATGTCTTTAAAAGTAGTTTTTAAAAAAACCCAAATCTTGGCGACAGTATATATACCTTCTTAGAGCTGGTAACGTGTCAGAACTTTAAAGCACTCCTGGCACAGGTTTCTCAAGCCCTCAGCAGGATATTGCTTCTGCTGGGACCATCCACGCTGGCATGCACATGCAAGGCATATGATGCTCCTACTCATGAGTGACAAAGGGATTTTCACTGATGAGGCCAAACATCTGACATAAAGAAACTTATCAGAATCACTCTCCTGCCAGCACGCAGGGCAAGTCGAATCAGAGACAGGGCAAGGAGCAAACACATGTGAAAAAAAAAAAAAGATGTTTTTCACTCAGTCTTCTAGACAGTTATTGTAAGGCTTTCATAGCCCTTGCAATGGAAAGATGGGTATTCTGGATACTTGTGTTTCATACAAGTCCATAGGCACGAAGGTCAGCGTGTCTCTACGACTACAACCTCCATGCAGGCAGGCTCGGACCTTTATCCTGGAAGTCAGTCCCGATGCTGTCAGCCGTTGCAGTAAGGCACAGAAGTACAAACCATGAAGCAAATAGCTTTCATATGGATTAACTCAGGAAAAAATAATCCACTCCTTGATTTATTTTATCCACTTTATTATGGCAACATGAAGTAGTTGGTTTTGATGATGTGTGTTGCAGAAACCCTCTTTTGAAAAGTACTACACATTGTTCTACTTCGACTTTGAGAGGACTGATCCAAGGGCTCTGTTTGACTGATGGTTTACGTCGTGCAGTTTGACACTGAAACTCTTTGTTTCGTATCTGCTTTCTGCCTTTTTGCTGGAATGGACGCCCAAAATGGCTGTAACAAGCCTTCAGTCCATTCCAAAAAAGCAATGTGAATCCTTGAGCACAGCATGGTTGGCTTCCCAAAACGATCGCAACAAATCTAGGGCTGGGGCATAAGGTCCAGGAAAGGAGAGGCTTCACCCCGCAGAAAGCAAGAGGGCAGATATTGACTGACACCAGCTATTTCAGTACTAGGCTGTGCCCGTTTCCATGAACATGGACACCGATTGCCACGCAATCTCTTCAGTGCAGCTAATGGAAGCTTGTAACAGATATGGGGAGCAGGAATGTTGACAAGGACAGATGAACTCTGATTTCTAGACATGAGTCAAGCTTTCAAAACCATTAATGCTTTGTCTAACAGCTAGTTATAGTTTATGGAGCATTAGAAATGCCAAATATAAATCTTAACACCAATAATAGTATGACTATGTAACTAAGGAAGCCAGAAATCTGCAATGCTCCCACCCTCCTCATTTCAGGGATGATTATTCTGCCTCTTATTGGGCACCTATTCATATTTACCACATCATTACCGTGATCATTTCCTAAAACACTCCGTGATTCTGCTGCTTTACCTGCCTTGCTCGAATCAATACATTTAGTCTTCATGTCACAATTTCATGATTAGCCCAGCTGGTCTGCGCTTACATTCATTCACTGCCACCCAGTCTGACTCCTACTCACATTTGGTTTATGTCACGTTGTTAACAGGACTTTATAACCTGCATATTTTTGTTGACACACTTAAGATTTGTAACACACCACACCAGGGCCAATTAACTAACTCTTCATCAGACTCTGTTGGTATGGATCTGATATTCTGCTAAGAAGAAGTCATTCAATTATTTGCATTGTTCTTCAACTCATATATACATTGGGTTTCTTATTCCTTGCTAGAAACTCTTCAGATGCTATCTTGCCTTTGATAAACAACATGACTCTGTATTTTTGTCCAATGGACTCATTTTGTATGTATTAGGTAACTAACAATGTAGGTTTTCTCTGGAAGATCAACATGTGAAAGTGGTGTTAATTTTAAGATAATAGGAGAAAGTAAGTCTTCTTAAACCAGAAAATTAATATAAAAAGCTCCATTTAAAATACATTAAGACATAATAAAAAGATAGCTGTTCATCCCTCAGCCAACCATAACTTTGGCTTGTCAAAGCAACTTATGGGGAAAAAAAATAGATTTTTAAGAATATTTTTAACAAACTGGATCAGCAAATATTATTGTACATAACCAAAACAGCATTATACTACATATTTCATGTTTGTGGTTTGAGTGTGAGGTTCCTCAAGTTTAGATGTTTCAATTTCTTTTAACTTTTAATTTCCTGAGTATGCATAATAGTGATGCTTATACTTTTAAACTACTCAGCCCTAACTTCAAATCAAATTTGTTGAGCTATAATTTTAAATTAAAAAATAGATATAATATTCATTAATACCCTGATGGAACAGTTGCTATCATTAGGCTAGGACCCCACTTTTTATAACTGATACTTTAATCCTCTTGGCCAATTAACCAATTACTATTCTACCTAAATTCAGAAAGAAGAGGAATATAAAAAAGATAGTGAATACTATTATGTTTACATTTTGGTAAGCTCTTGTTCACTGTAAAGCAGCATCATATTAAAAGTTTCCAGTAGAATACACTCTAGAGCAAAAAGAGACAAAAAGAAACTCTGTAACTCACCTCATATTCCCTGCCATAATGAGGAACAGATTATAAATGTGAGAAAAAATGAAGAGGAAGAGGATGGTACTGAAGAACATCGTCATCCAAGACCCGTGGTCCTCTCGAAACATTTTCAGACGGAGCAACTGACCTGTGGTATGAATATTATGAGAAAGCATATTTTAGTCAGTCAGTAAATACATGTTTACATGATTACAAAACCAAAATAGAGTACTAAACTGTATTTCTTCTCATATCCAAGTACTCCACTGTGTGTGAGGAGGGCAGATGTAGTATCATGCAGCCAAACTACTCTTCTGTAGTTCAGCACGAACAGATATTATTCCTACAAAATTACAAGGTTGCTTCCCACAAACTGATGAAAAACTGATACAATCAGAATCACTGAGGTGGAGGTCTGAACAACTCCTAAACACCTCAGACGGGATTTCAAAAGCGCTTTGTACCAACAGATAATATTTAACAGGTTTAAGAGCAATATAATTGCTACAGTGGTCATTTTTACTATTAAGGTAATATCAGAAAGCCTGATCAACTACAAAGTAGTTTACTAAACTAAAATTTGTCAAATGCTGAGTTATAATGCCTCACTGCAATACTACAAAATAAGCTCCTACAGTCTTAATGTTTTTTTCACCATTCATGAATACAGAAAAATCTCAGTTCCTTATGCACATCTTTTCTGTATCCTATTTTCAAATGTTACACACTGAATATGAAGTGCGAAGGAAAAAAAAAAGAATGCAACAATAACTAATAACAGTATTTTTAAGAGATGCTGAGAATTATCAGAGACCATTACAATTTAATTCAAATGCTAAAAAAGGTTACTGACTTGTACATCATTTTCCTTTTCATGTCTAAGAAAGCTTTTCTTGTGTGAAATACTTGAAGTAGACGTATGTCCCCTGACATACATTATGTGCTACCCTTATTTCATTAGGAAATCAGATTATGAGTCTGTGTAGAATCTTGTGCTGTGTGCTTTTCTTAGACCTAAGCACTTTAATTGTGTGATGTGTTGGACTTTATTTTGCAGAGAATGCCTTTTTCAAAGCATACTGGTATGTCTTGGCACTTGAAAAATAAGCTCTTATTACTCTCACTTTTGGTGATAGGTGAAACTTTGGTCACGTTTTCTTCAAGAATATATTTTTCTTGGACTAGCTTTCCTTCTCTGTCTTCTTCTCTTACCTTTTTCTCTTTGTTATTCTCCATTATCATAAACACAGGAGTTTCTCACCTCTTTGTTTCCTGTAGCCCTTTATCCTTTTCACCTGACCATACAATTTCCTTATATCCAATTTCCAGATCTTCTTTAGCTCTACTCTTATCCCTCTTTTCCTCTTCTGAATCTCTCAGTCTTGTCCAGCCCTCTCCTTTCCTAAAAGAAACATATCTGCTGGCTTTTAGCATCGTATTATCTTCTGTGCTTGCTTCTGCACGAATATCCTATCAACTCTTTGTCTTTCATCTCTAAACTTTTTAGGCACACTGTTTATTCACTGTCTGGAGTTTTTTTTCTCCTGGACCTCTACAAGTCTGGTACAGTCCCTTGAGCTGTTCTTACCAGAATTTCTAATGACCACTTTCTTATTAAAGCTCAGCCATACTAGTTCTTCCTCACCTGGGTGAGTGTCACGCACCTCATTCCACTTGTTCATACTGTTCTTGACATCTTGATCTCCTTTTGTATTCACATCTCTGTCCTCTAGTAGCTCTCCTCTAATGTCTACTGATTTTAGTAGATAGTTTGTGTAGCTCACCATCTTTCATACTTGCATTCCCCTATAACTAACAGAGTATCATTGTTTTATCATGGGTTACCATAGATGGTCTATCTTTCTTCCAGATAGAATATTTCTTTTCTAAAACCAGGTGAATTTTTAACATTTTCTTCGATTGTTTGGGGTATTGAAAACCTCACCAGTGCAAGAAATGAGAATTTGCTTTTGCAAGGCAGAGAGTACCACAGCAGAAGCCAAGAGGGGTAAGGAAGACAACTGATAATTCAAGCAGTAAGATGAAGGACAGCTTCTAATGAGGAGATAATGCAGTCAGGTATTAGAAGATGTCACAATAGGGAAAACAGAAGGAAGATGAGGAGCTAGACAAGAAGTATCAAGAGAGGTGATATAACAATTGAGAAGTGGAATGGTCTGGGATGGAGGCAGTCTCTGGGAGCTGTTGTTGAACTGCAAAATCTAGGGTAGAAACCTTGATGGAACTAAGGTGCTAAGCTTCCAGTACAGCTTGGTGAAGAGAAGGTAACAGTGAGAGTGGAAAGGGTTGGGAAATGTGACATCTTAATTAGGAAGCCAGACCTCTTGAATGGACCTGGATGGACTTGAGGGTATGAAGCTTTGGTAACTGTAGATGGAGAAATGGACACTCTAGGCTGGAAGAAAGGAAACAGACCCTCTAATGCTCTGGCATAGGCTTGTGAGGAGATGGGATTAGGTTGGGACCAATAAAATACTCAGGAGAGTGGTTGGGGAAGGGAGACCTGCGAGATGAAAAGTCTAGTTTCGGCATGGATTAGGGCTGGACACATGGTGAAGCTATAATGTGGGGAAATTAGTAAGAAATATGATGTGTTTGTTCAGGAAATGAAACAGGAAGATCCCAGGACTGGTGCGTGCTGCTGAAGACTGGAGATGCAGATTTGGAGCAGGAAGACAGGAGGACCTAGAGCAGACCTGGGCTATGGGCTGAAGTGGTAAGTAGGATTTGAGCTCTGCAGTAAGCAGAGTTGGAGGATGGGAGTTATCTGACTGGGGTGGGATTTTGCAACGAGGTAGGAACTGTGGGACAGTAGAAATGATAGGTAGCTTGGTGGGGTGAACCAAGCTCTGTGACGGAGCGAGAGCAACATAGGTCCATGGACCAGTCCAGTAGCAGGGCAGCAATAACAAGGATTCTGGCAGTGAGGAAGGGAGAAGAAAGGGACAGTGCGAACAAACACATACATGTCCTAAGCCCCTGTACAATCTTCTTCTCTTTCACTGCTGGAAACAATGACACCCCCAGGCCTGTCTAGATGGGGATGTGCAATAAATCTGTCCTTCCCTAAAAATCAAGCAGAGGCTGCTATGGCAATAGCAATTCATCCTGACTTACTGAGAGGAGGGGCTTAATGGTAAAAGATATCTTCCTTGCAGTTTGACATCTGATCTCTGAAGAGCTGCCATTGCATATGGAATATTACCGAAACCTTGGATTAAAAACAATACTTGAAAAATAGACTTGTGATTTTAGAAGGTCCAGATTAATGGAGAGGAAAAGCACAGCTGGGAATCTAGACTTCTGTAAAATAGGTAATTCCAACCTTTCTAAAACAGGTAAGAGGAAGATTTATTAATTGCACCTGTATTCTCCAAAGCAATATAATTTGCCCTATTTAGCTATTACGCACTGATTGATACCTACACATACATATAAATTTCATATTTTTTAAAGTACTTTTTCACAAATAGTGTCTTTGGCAGGCAAATTCTCACACCTTAACTATCCTTCTACTGTAGCTTATGTTTGCCATATAGGACTTCATTTAAGGACATGAACATTGTTTTTTACGAAAGAAATAGTAGCTTAATCACAATGTAGATTGAGTCATTAAGAAGGGAATTGGATATTAGCACAATCTACTTACCTAATTGCATACAAATACTGCTGTATATTACTTATTGTTCCCATCGTACTAGTATGTGTAATATGCTAGATGCAGTTGAACTAAAATATGTGAAATGTTCCACTTAACACTCACATTGCATTATATCCTTTCATATCAATTCATTTGAACTTAAAAAGGGAATGCATGAGATGAATACCTAACAGGTGAGATGTTAAAGTAAAAATTGCAACTAATGATTGATATTTTTATAACAAAATCTACGACTTGTGTAAAATGCTTTATTAATTTGATAAGATGAGCCAAAAGGGTACGCTTTGAGAGTAACAGAAATATATCGGTGTATGAATAGTCAGAAATGTGGAAAACCTATTTGGTGACTGGAATAGATTTGTACTAGATTCAAATACAGTTGCAAACAGGCAAACAAAATTCTCAGAGTAATCCCAGGAAATAAACCAGTTGATGTAAAATCAAGACTTCTACTATAAAGAATAACAAGAAAAACAGAGCAAGGGGCAAAGAGAGTAGATAAGGAATAAAATTACATAAAATAAGCTGCTAACTCAGCTTAATCTTTTTTTTTTTTTTTTACTTCAGGCCAAATTAATCTCTTATTATGACCCCGTTAAAATGTCAAAAAACCCACAGGTATGACAGGGAAGAATATGGTTCCTAGGATATATTTACACATGCAAAATTAGATATTTTTTAAATAAACATGCTAAATCTAATGGAACTTTGCATATACAAGTTAAAAGCCATATGAATGACTACCAGTGATAAACTGTGAGCTACAATTCACTATATATACAAATCAAGATTCTTTTCAGTGACATAATGTTTCTTAGCTCTAAAAGAAGTTTTCTAAAAAAGTTATTTTTTACTGAAACAAGGTCTTCTATCTACTCCAAGACTTTGGAGGCCACATCACGGATGCAAGGGAAACACATGGAAGTGAGACTTCAGGATTTAGGGCCCTGCAACAAACCAGGCAGTAAATCAGGTCATCACTGAAACCCTCTTGACTTTCTATAACAGTGTGCAGATGCTGCTGGGGACAGAGGAGCTTGTAGATAGTAATTGTCAGAGAGTCACAGATCTAAGCCGTTATTTCTTTCAAGTCCAGAGACAACCCAATAAGCAGATACAAAAACTGAATCAATCAAACAGATCACTTTTTTAAAAATTAAAACTTTTCTAGTATCTTTAGATCCACAGCCCATAAGATGGTTGGATTCATTAGACTGCTGCTTTACAAGAGAAACATAAAATTCTTACCCATTAATTTAGCATGCTTTCTTGTCTTGATTATGAGTGATGGAGCCCATAATCTTTAACTCTTTCCTGGGCATATGTGTAGTATTCTAATATTAAGCCCTTAATCAAACCAGAGGTATTCCTTTAATTTTGGATGCCCCATCATGTGATTGCTTTTTTTGTCCATTTAGTGTTCATGGCCATCTCCATCAATGGCCGAAACCATTCAGCTGAAAAATTAATCTCAATAAATTGGAAGTATTTTTTAGCCTTGAAAGCCCAATTCTACTTTCAACAAAGTCTGGCAAGTCAGTTCTTAGTCAGCACTAACACCATATGCAACTCCTCATCTGTCACAGTAAAATGTCGTGGTGCTGTTGCTCATTCTGTCACTAAGATGTGTGTATGTGTGTTGGCTGCCTTTAAGAATACATGGACTTAGCAGTGAACACAGCAATGTTCAGAAACAGTTTTCTTAAACTACAGATGCAAAATTTTGGACTTGAACTGTGAAGATGATCTAGTCACATCCTGTAGCTTGAGTAAGATGGTAGACAGAAAAATTGCTGTTGTCTGATATAAAAAACATGTCACTTCTGAAGATTATTACAGCACATACACAGATGTACTGGACATCAGGGTAACTCCAGTGGCCTCAGGATATGGCAGGGCATGCTGACTATGTCTACTCACATGCAGTGAAACTGGATCCTGATTGTAGAAGTCTTCAAATCCTTCTGATGGAAGACCAGGAGTTCTGGTTATAGCACTAAGCTGGGGGTCGAACCCCTTGTGTTCTTCTCTTGTGTATTATGTTACCTCAGGAAAGGTGCTTTTTATGTCTGCACCCGTGTCCCTGTGTCCGCCCTGTAAGTTGCTCACACCAACTGCAAAGCGCCCTGATTCAAGAATCTAGCCTTGGTTATGGCCTCTAAGCTCTGCTATAACACAAAGAATTAATAGCAGACAGTAAGAATATTTTACAAATTCCAAATATAAATCCCAAGGTAGACACATGGGAAATGCCTATGCAAACGTATTTTCTAATGACTCTCTCAGCTCCAGATGCACCTTACCCAGCTGTGCAGTTCCAGCCCCTGGCCACATAACTAACTTCATGTAGCTCAACTCTGGGTGCAGCCCAATGAACTCAAGGTGATGAAGACAATAGGGGATTTACTAATTCAGGTATGTAATTGCCCTAATGCAGGTACAAGGCTACCCATCGAGGCTTTATCCAGCCAACTTACAGCAAAGTGGAGCAGGTGGCACGACTGTCTGCCTCCCTCCATTTAGACCTACCTGTGGTCCTTTTCCAGGAGCTTGATGAGATCAGGAACTTGATATTACAATTCCCTCATGCAGCTATGGCTGTGATGTTTGTAGCCAGTTTAGGCCTTATTTATACTGCCAACACAACCTGGAATCAAGTGTTTAGTGCCTTCATTTGTATTAATTGAAAAGGAAGGCAGAGAGGTAGGAAATACAATTTAACTCAAATCACACATGACCTCTAACCAAGATGATTTTAGGAAAATGTAACTTTCTTATACATATTCAAAGCCCTTTTAATTGAACACACTGTAAGAGTTAATCAACCATATTGTATCTGTTACAGTGGCTACCATTTAAAGAATTTACAGGGACATCTTATGAACTTCAGGTGAAGAAAAAATTACACTAAGTTTGATTTCACAAAGGCTATGGAGAAAAGCAGGGAAAGAGAAAGAGTACAGCTACCCCAGGTTAAAGTACAGTGCTTCAATACTAAACAAAGTACATTTTGAGAGCAAACATTCCCCACCTGTGAAATACACTGGGAGTAGAACAGATGGCTTTCTATCCATATTCACTTTCTGGAAAGTCATTTGACTGCTGCTGTTGCTGAGCTTCTAGAGAAACAACTTTCCTTCTTAATTTCATTCCATACAGATTGAACTAGCTTTTTGTCAGTTCACTGTCTGGGTGAAGCATAAATTTTCAAAGCACGATAATGCAGTATTTGTTTAGCAGGTCTTCACTGTAGCTCATGTTTGTTGTGTTCTGACCTATGTCTTTGGAAAAGTCATTTTGCATTAAGGTAGACATGAAAGCAAAACTTTAGGTTTGAAAAAAAACCCCACTACTATCAGCTTAATGGTTGAAGCTGTTTGAAAGTTTTCAAGGAATCAATAATATTTTGAAAAAGTCCTTCCATTCCAAGTGTGCTTCGTACTGAGTAAAAATTGATCCTGTCATCCTATCAAGCATTGTAGTGGACTCTGATCTATAAATGGCTACTTGGATGACCCTCATAGAAAGCTCCTACTTGGACAGACCTTGCAGTTTGGCATCTGCTGCATCATTTGGAGAGAGGTTCTAGAAACATGACATACTGCAATTGGTGACAGCTCATTCTAGCAGAATATTCAGCCTTTATTTTATTTTTATTAGGAGTGCAAAATCATTGGGATTAAACATAAGACTTTACAAGCATAAAAATCTTGCTTTGAAAAACACACTGCAGATCTACATTCCAGATATTCCCTAATGGGCATTGATACAAACTGGGCCACAGAGTGAGACAAAATGATTTCTCTCTAACTCTACCATAAGCACAATGTTTTGGCCTGAGACATTCATTTACAGAAGTATGTTTAAAAAAAAAAAAAAGTAGTTTGTTCAGCACTTTAGATGGAAAGGTTGGTGTGGCCATCAGCACAAGCAGGATTTGCTTTGATGTTGTCTTCTGGATCTCTGTCACAGCCCTCTGCACGGCTGCCCACATTACTCCTGCCCCTAGGCCCAGGAGGGTTACCCAAGGCAGTATGGATGCAAGGATGGAATGAGCACGGGCAATTGCTGTCCTCTCCTCTGCTTCTTCCAAAGCCAGACACAGATACCTTAGTGGCCAAGGGGATGCTGCTGTTACCGAGGGTGCATGCTTTTTTTCTCTCATCTATTGTACGCTACGCTAAATACTACAGTTTTGGATAAAAATTCATGAAGATCTGCCTGTGCTGGTGTTGCTGTAGAGTAAGCTTTAAGTGCTACCTGCTTGGAATTTACATTTTTTTCAGATAAAGGAGAGCTTGTACATCATAGCATATTCTGAGTTCTTTTGACAGTTCAGACATACTGGATTTAACATAAAAGTTTTGAATTTTAAATTCAATACATCTAATTCAGTTTTTATTTTAAAAGCTGTTGGTCTCTCTTTTCCCTTCAGGCATACTCCATGGAAAGACGATGAATGGTACATGCACTATTTTAATTTGCAACAAAAATCCCAAGCTGGAGTGGTACTGTTATTTGCTGATTCTGGTTTGCCTTTTCACTTTACTAGCAGGATTTCTTGGCAATATACTTGCACTACGACATTATGTGTACTGTATGAAGACATGGACTACTAACACTATATTTCTATTTAATTTGGCACTGTGTGACTTTAGTTGGACTCTCATGGCACCTTTTTCGGTATATTACAGTCTCCAGAAGTTAGCTGTCTATTCCAGTGAAACATTTTATCAGATCATAAGACTATTTTTTAGTATTAATATCTATGGAAGTGTTTATTTCCTGACACTCATCAGTTTTGACAGATACGTAGGTGCTGTCCATCCTATCACTTCATTAACATGGTGGGACAAAGGAAAGGCCATGTTTTGTACCATCGCAGTATGGATCTTCATAGTGATCGCATCGATGCCGGAGATCTACTACACAGTTGCAGCCGGAAGACAACATGACAGCACAGATTTCCTGGATGTCACTGAAGGACCTTTACAGTTTGCAGTGCCATTCACACTCTCCAAGATTGTATTGAGATTCCTAATTCCAGTCACAGTCATCTTCACATGCTATATGTTGACTCTCAAAGCATTACTACAACTCAGTAAACGTCAGCAAAGAAAGAACAGACTTGTTAGACCTCTGCTACTGATTTCAGCCACTATGATTGTATTTGCTGTTTCTTTCATACCTTATCACGTTATGATGATGGTGATACTCATTTATAGAATTAATTGCCAATCATCCTGTGGGAACATGAGCACATTAAGTGCCATTTATAAAGTCACAGAGATCATCTGCAGTACCAACAGCTGCCTTGACCCAATCATTTTTACAGTAGCAAATAAGACATTCTATCAAACAATTAAAACTATAAAATGTCATCCCAAATGCCAGTGCTGCTGTTGCCTGACAGGAAGGGTAAGGGACATTACTCTGTCCCCAAGAACAATGACTTAAACATCAGTTTACAAAGACATGCATCTCTCTGCCCATTTGGCTTTGTGTCATCAGACCCATTTAAAATTTGGTCTCCTGTATTGTACAGCAATCTCTTGAGTAAGCAAAAATACACAGCAGTGCAGAGTCAAACTTAATCTGTATGTCAACTAGAAAAGAAACACTAGCAATCCCTAGCTTTACAGAATTGGTGTTTTAAATATTCTTGGCATAAATATACCTTAGTTTACTGTGAAATAGCACTACTTACCTGTATGTACATGCAACATGGCATGAACAATGAAGAAAAGCTCTAAGTAGCTATTTTAATTCTTGGCCAGAAAAATACAGTAAGATTAAGAGCACACAGTGTTGAGGAGCCTTCTTATAGTTTCTGTTAATTATTTTTTCATCTGTTTGTAAGTGCTGCTCTGATTGGACTGTGCGATTAATAACAATCATGATGCTTACAGCTCAACTTCTCGAGCATTTGCAGAGAGGCTTTCTACAAGTACTTCATTTTAATTCTGCTTGCACTAGAGTTCCACTGACACTGCCAGTGGAACCTCATTAACCCAGGTAAGTGCAGCACATTTCCAAAAACAAACAAACAAAAAATAAATAGTAAGATAAAGTCCCTGAGGACAGTCAGAGCCACAGTGAATCTGCTCATGAAGCAAACGAGCACTGATTGAAGAGCTTTGTTAAGTCTTGCCCCAGGCAGCAGGGGTTCCAAATCGATCGGCAGGGTTAGGGTTAGGGACCGATCGGCAGGGCACACCAGTGTCCCCCAAACCCCGGGCAATTACAGCTGTTTCTCATATGTGTTCTGCTTCAGGGTAGTGTACGGTTCTTGCATGAACTCTGAACTCATCAATAGGGAGAAGCATGCACAGGAAAAGTTCTGAAATACAGAGGTGGCCGAGCTGCAAGAAGAGTAAGAGATGCTGCTACACAGGGGTGCTTCTTCTCCTGTTCATCTAGGGTCTTAGCATCACAGTGCATTTTAATCAATAAAACAGCCCAATATATAGTCATCAGAACAGCCACCTTCAAAAGCCATTAAATATATGTTCTTTCAACTCATAGTATAAGCAAAATGATCATGTTCCATTATCAACCACCTGCTGACCTGTTTTCTTGCCAAGTCCCACATGCTACCTTGTTAATTATAAAAGTCCATGTATCAGTGAGCATGTTAACTTTATTTTCAGAAGTTACTAATGACAAAGTACTTTGTAGTATACTTTGTACCGTATCTTAACTCTTTAATTTCCAGAGCTTTAATATGATTTTGTCCTCACATGTCTCTATGTGAAAATAATTCTATTCTACAATGGTATTAAATCTTTCTCGATGTATCTTTCAATTGTGTTGAGTAAATACATATAACATCTAGAATAATGGTTTTTAAATTGTCTGTTGTGACATGAAATGAAGAATGAGGTCCTGATAATCCGAAACTCTTTACATGTCTTTGGAGGTAGTAGAAAACTCACAGGATCTCGTAGCAAAGTTGCATACCTATATTCTGTGCAGGAGAGTTATGTACACTCCTCATTGTAAGTGCTGGTTTTTTCCTTTGATAATTTCTTAATCTTTCAATTTCTCTTATTTTAAAAGAAAAATAGTAACTTTTTTTTTTTTTTTTTTTTTTTTTTTACACATGAATTGTCTATTGGAAACACGACAGGGTTATTAACAATGCATTGGCTACCTTAAGACAGAGAGCTTTTTAATCCATGAATGGGCACCCATCGGCAATTACCTACTATAATATACACTTACTTCTCAGACTGATACAGAAACAATGTCAATGCCATTTAGTGACAGAGGTGCTCTCAGCATGAAAAAAGATAGAACAGGAGAGATTAGTGTGAAGCTCTGGGCTGAATGAGTTTATTGCTCCCACCAGATTGCACCCAAGATTGTAAACAGCAAGCTATTTCCAAAATCAAACACTTGCCATTTTTATCTTTCAATCTATCTTTAAAGGTACAAATACACTGTTTTTTTTAGCCCTTCTCCACCTCAGTACTGCTTTTCAGCAAGTTATTTTGTCTGCAATCAGGCTGGGGAAAATCCAATGTGAAATCCAAATACGCTTTTCTAGACACAAAATTAAACATGAAAACTCACTACAGTCCTGGGCTAGAAAAAAATAACTTCACACCTCTGGGAAGCAGAGATTCTCAGGTTGTACCTGCCAGGACTTCGAATATGTGAGCTTTTTCAGGAGAGACAACAAGGACTTACATCAGCAGCTTCTCTAAATTTTCTAGAGATTTTTAATAGCAAAATAGTTGCTTTTCTGTTCAGACAGATCATTTTATTCTCACTGCATAGTATCTACTATATAGACGTTAATGTTACTATTACGTATTAAGCAAGTATCATTAGAAAGATCTTTTGTTGTTAATGAGGAAAGAAGCATTTAACTCAGAAGAAATTATGAAAAACATTAAAGTCACTTCCTGATTTTGGAAAAATTGCAATTGTTTCCTCTTGAAGTCCTACCTTTATAACACCTATAAACGCAGCTTCTGCTCACAAGTACTCAAAGTTGGCAAGAATAAAATAAAAAATGTCAATTAAAGATTGGATCGAAAACCTCCAGTGAGCTCAAGACAAATACAATAACTAAAAAGCTTCACAGATAATCCTTCCACAACTCCTGTGCAATGCCTTTTGCAAGAAGCATTAATGCAGATAGCAGAGACTCTCAAGCAAAGTCTAGAGTTTCTCTGCCCAGTGTTTCAGTGTGTAAAAAGAAAAAATAAGGCAACAGTAAGGAAATGCTTTAAAGTCAATGTGAGACCCTGACTCAAAATAAAGCTAGGGAGAACTTTCATTCTCGTCAGGTAATCAGAATATAAAATGCATTTAACTGAACAAGAATGACCTTTATATTCTTGGTGTGACTGAACTATGCAGTATACTCACATAGAAAGATGCAAAATGACACGCCTTTTACTTTCTGTCAGCATCACCCTACCAAAGAGCTGCATGGTCCAGGGCACACACGATGGAGCAACGCCAGCAACTGCCATCATGGGCCCGGGAGAGTATCATGGAGTGCCTACTGCACTGTGCCACTGACCAGGGAAGCTGAACAGCAGGGACCTGCTTTTCCAGGGGAGGATCCACATCTCAGCCAACTCAGAAGACAAAAATTGCCATGAAATAGTAGGTATCAAGACAATACTGATTTCTGTTGCATATCCTTTGATCCTCCCTGACCCCCAAGAACATGAGTGAGAGATACAGGCAGCACGGATGGTAGCCCTGCTCTGAACTCTTTGCTGGGGGCAGGTGGGAGCAAGCTGGGGATGCCTCTAGTTCACTTCGTAGGACTGAGTGAGGTGGGTATCCTAGCTCCGCAGTTTGCTGTTCTGGGATCCCCTGCAGAACAAGGGACAAAGTGTTTAGACTCTGAAACTCTAATAAAATCTGTTTTTTCTGCATTGCTCCTTTTTGTGTCCCGCTGGAAGAAAAATATGGAATAAACTGTGTTACAAAAGCAAATCCTTGCCCCCATGTCTGTTCCTGTAGCTGGGTGCCATCCTACATGGTTTACACAATCCTATAAAGCTCATTAATTTTCTGTCAATAAGGTCACCTATAACAGAAGTCCCACGGTACCTGCACACATAAGAGGAAAGGGAAGGAAAAGCAAAAAAACCCTTAAGCTTCTGAAAAGATTATTCCCAATCAACCCCAAATAATGAACAGAAGAAAAAAAAAGGATGGGGGACATTCCTACAAAAAGTATCTGTGCCACAGTGCCTCTGTCCTCTGTTCTCCTGGCCTGGGCATCTTGCACAACATGCCTTGTGCTGGGCTGAGTCCAAAGACACTGGGTAATCTTTAAAAATCATCTTCAGGACAGAAAACTAATGAAAAATCCTTCCCTCTCTTACCCTCAGCTATTCATGTTCCTCATGATACTTAGCTGTGAATACACCCTAGTAGCTGACAAGGCTTCTAGGCCTTTTTTTTACCTGTTCATAAGTGATTCTATAATCAATTAAACACACTTTTTTTAAAGCATTTTTGTTCAACTAGGCTGAACTAACGCTAATGTTGTCCTGACTGAAATCAAAGGTTTTCTACAAAATAAGAGTTAAAAGGCACAAGACATCTGTTCATATTTACTCGGTCATACTTTTATTTGGAAATACATACTCCTAAAATGTTTTATTATAATATGCTCCAGATAGAATGACATAAACAAATAAATTAGTTTATTCCATTTTGCTACAATAAATGAACAATAAACTAAACAGCGAAGAGCCAAAGCCAACATCTACTATGGAAAGTATGTTGCAATACTGGTTTCTCACAGATCTTTGTTTGGATTAAATCTGATGACATGGTATCCAATTAAATGCTCAACTGAAATAATGAGTTTGAACACATTATTGAATGTTGTAATAATGTATTAACCTACAAAACTGACTGCAAGGTATGGCTAGCTTTCATGTACCATATCTAGATCTTTGTAATATACTAGATGAATACAAAATAGACTATGGCCTGAAAGATTTGGCTGTTTATGTATGTGCTCAGCTGTGGTCAGAGAAACAACTTTCTCATTTACTACTGTAAATTCAGCATTGTTTTGTAAGCAAAAAATTGTTAAAACAAAAACCTCATAGCTGAAGCGGTAAATTTTGCTACAAATGTCCCAAATCAGCTTTCTAAGGAAAACCATCTTCATGTATCCACTGTTCTCCATTTGTAATGCTTTTATCTCACAGATAAACTACCTGCAGTTCTCACACTTATTAAGAGATAAGCTTACCTTTTTAAAATAAAAGGTTCCCAAAAGTTTGGTTTTGTCTTCAATATACATAAATTAATGTTTTCTGATATCAAAGTTTTCCTTTTCCGCGCCTCAGAAACTCCTCACTAGGCAAAAAGCTATGACAAACAGTACCACAAAGCAGTTAAAATACTTCACCTGTGTACACTGCTTTCATCGGTGGAAGCCAAAGCTCTTAGGCAGAAGGAAAAATATGCCTAGACTGATTCTACAGCTGGAGGAACCACGGCAGAGGCAGGTCATGTGGCTAAGTCCACCATCCACCTTGCAGGGATATGTAGCTTCTCTGCCCCTGCCTCAGAGAAACGTTTGAGTCTCAGGGCTGCCAAGTCTCCCCACGCTGTGCCTGGAGCCCACAGTCATAGGGGATGGGCTGTGCTGGCCCCCGTGCAGGGACCTACCACCTCTATAGCCCCCCCAAGCTCTCTTTTCAGGTCTTCTCCCAACTTAGCACTTGCGAGCTCAATTCTTTCCTCTTCACATGACTCAGCATGGATGGGGCTTCCTCCGGCTGGGAAAGGTGAACCCTAATCAGGGAGCACCACAGTCCTCAGCTTTTGCAGTCTAAGGTAAAATGCAGCATAATGTCACAAACCATAATAGTCAAGGTCTCAGTTACTGACCTAGCTAGGAAAGTGATGTCCTCACAAGGTACATCATGTGCTCGGGCAATGGCACCCTAGGATCTCCGGTTTCCCACCAGTCCAGCCGATACCAGTCGGAAGACCGACATCAGTCGCCGGACGTCCTTCCATCAGGGTTCTTGAGCAGCCTGTCTCACCTGATTTTGGTGGTCTCAAGGGCCTGGTCTGAACTAGAAACTGCAGGTGAGCAAATGCAGGTGAAATGTATAGCACTCTGCCTTCCTCTGCAATGCCACAGAGTCTCTAAAGATTGCTTGCTCTTTCTCAAAGAAAAAAGAATAGAAATACAAATGCTCATAAGGATGCACATTCACCTTTTAATACAAAAACAAGAACAGGAAGATGGACTTTTGCTGCTGCAAGGAAAGGGCTGACATTTTCTTTTCTTAATGAATTACCCAAAGGCAACCGAGAGCAGGGTGGTAACGGTCAGTGCCATCTTCTCTACCAAACGTGGCAGGGGGTTCATAAAGGCACCGCATCTTCCTCTTTGATTTACATTAATGTCATTACTATTACCTAGAGGCAATACCTCGAGCTGCTGATGTGAAAAAGCTGTAAAACACAGATAATACAGGAAGACTTAAAGCTGTGCCAGAATTACAGTGTGTAGGCAGGCTTAATTCTCAATTTTTCTGCATCTGTCAATTGCCATTATACAGATTTAACATATAATTTTAATTATGGACTTCACTCTTACTGATGCTATTACTTCAGGTTTAGACAATTGTGCTGATGCAGTTAAAAGGAAACCTGTAAAAATAGATATTGATTTCCTATAATGTTTTAGAACATTTTTTAGTAGGGAACCAACTGAAAACCCTGCGTTAGCAATAGAAAATGCTAACGTATTTGTTCTTGAGATGTAGAGTTTTTAATTCTATGAGACTGTATCGCAGGTTATAAAATGAACGTGAAAAAAATCTTCTCTCTTTAGATGTCCTGACTGAATAACAAAAGTTGGTTAGAAGGCATGCAAGGATTAATTATATTTTTTGCACTCTTTATCTTTTAAGAATTTTTAGCATTTTTAAGAAACTTGTTTTTTTAACTGCCAGATCTATAAAAGTAATTTAATGATTCTCCTCCTTTTTTTAATTTTAGAGCTACAATGTTTCATCATCTTACATGTAGTGCCTACAGAAACTACATTTTCCTTCTTTGAATTCACTGGAAGCCAAATTTCGCTTGGGTAAAAGAAACATAACAGCATTTATACCCCATAAATGCTGATGCTGAACTCTGAAGGGCAGTGCTGTAATCTCTGTTTTTCAAATGCCAGTTTAGTGATACTCTGCAACGACATGTCAAAATAATTATTTCTTTTTTTTCTATACTCTGTTCTTTTCTCCTGAAACAGCACTGAAGCTGATTCACAACCTTATTTTTAACAATAAATAGAGTTGCTTACAATCTATCTACCACACAGTCTTTTAAAATAAACATTTATAAAGCATTTTTGAGTCAGAAAACAAAGCAGATTTTGTCATTATCCATCTAGGAGCAGCTACAGGTTTACAAATGGTCATTCCAGTAAGTGGTCCAAAATGCAGTATTGTGGCACAGTAAATTGCAAATCTGACCGTAATATAAACATAAAAACATAAACATAGCTGAATATGTTTATATGTAAATAGTTTCATATAATTAAATAATAGCAAATATGCATAATAAATCTTTAGCCTGATTTGAATGAGCAATGCCCCTTTCTATCAAACACATGAAGTGGAGGTTGACAGAAAACAGCCACCCCACAACTAACCCCAGCGCTGAACTGGAACTCAAAAGAGATTTAGATTTGACCACGAGCTTTGACAGAGATTTCCTACGTGACTAAGGCAAGCAACGCTGTCTCTGGGACTCAGTGCAGGGAATGTAAGGGTCACTACTCAGCGTGCATGCTGAGCCATCCAAGACTGGCAGAGAGCACGAGAAAAAAGAGATTTACATTTCCTCAAGGCAAAAAATTAGTCACTTGGTCAGTCAATTACAGGAGATAGCAGGTGTTCTAACAAAAGGCATTTGTCTCAAAGGAAGTGAAACAGTGCTCATTTTAATTAAAAAAACGAGCTAGACTCCCTCCTGGTCAAGAACTGAGTACATTTGTTTGTCTAGACCTGCTCAGTGGATGACTGGAGGAGGTTCCCTCTCTCTAGTTCTAATTACAGGCAGAAAGTATGCAGAAAAAAAGAAACCTTGACCAGAGACAGCTCTCTGATTTAATCTCAGTATGTACAGATTAAGCATGGGGTTTGTTTTATTTCTTGTCTTCAATAAATATTTGCAATTATGCTGTCTGTTTTGGACACTGACTAAATCTCACAGTGCACAGACAGGAACTGCAGGGGTTACAGAGCGTGTTTGCGTTTCCAATGCACAAGACAAGTGCAGAATTGATGTTGTGGACCCGAGAGGAAGTATATTCCAGTGACAAGCAAGACGGCTTTCTAGCCTACAATGAAATACGGGGGTACACACTCAGACCTGAGCGTTTTCAGCCTTGGTGGAAACTACTCTTTCCTAAGCTATATACCCAACTAAGCTGTTCTCAGCTAGCATCTGTATATGCATCCGGACAGACAATTGTCTGAGCACCAAAAAGGGATACAATCAGTTAATAAAATCCTATATCAGTATTAGTATGTGCTGGAGGCTGCATAGATCTTACACAGGAAAGCTGATGATTATTCTACCAGACTCAGAAGAGCCTTAGGGTTAGGCAGTCGTACTTCTAACAAATGCCTGTGTGGCACTTGCAATAGTTTGCAGAATATTGTGCCCACTGTTACAGAAGCAGTCGACAAAACCCCAACTCCTTTAACTTTGCCCCAGGTTGTTCCCAGTTGTGTTACCACCCCTTTGCCCTCCTACCATGGGATGGAGGATGCAAAAATACTAGCTATTTCAACAAATCTATTTCATAATGAACCAAAACAAGTGATATGGAATGAGCTTTCACTCGTTAAAAGGTTTGCAAGACCTATTTCAACTTTGGGCTGAGGTTTCCAGATGCTGAAAAACTTCTTCAGGATAAAAAGGTCAACTTCCCTACTTTGATAACGCAGGATTATGTTTACAGAATTAAAAAGCAGAACTATAGTTATGTCTTCTTTTAACCACCTGCACTTTAACCACTGGAGACTTTTTGTATTTGACACTTTTTCACGCAGTGGTAAAATTCAGAGGAGTCCCATGAAAATCTAAGTATGGATATCTGTTTCATACAGATAGCTTCTATTAATGCACAGATCTCCTGCAATGACATAATATTAAGCATTGCTTATTAATCTGAATTTGCCTTTCTAGAAATAGCACATCATTCATTTGTATTATGTACACTATGTAACGGTGTCCAAAAAGGATTATTTACTACATACAAATTGAAAGAGTAGAAATCCACAATATCAGTTAAACCACCATAGCCACTGCTTTTAGTAGTAACTCTGGAAAAAATGAATTTTAAATCATTTGATACTTTGTTATTTGCACAAGTAAGCATGGCAAATACTATGTTGAGAAAAATATTTTTACTAGAAATACACTGGATAGAGAAACTGTGTTAACAATCAGTGAAACTTTGGAAAAAATTACAGTTCCATAGCAAATTTCCTTCGGTGCTAAATCAGATATATAACGAACCTAAATTTTTAATTACTAAAAATAGCCAAAGGGTGAGTAGGTTCCCCAGTAGAACACATAAAAATACTATTTCACGGTAAGTGCATAAAAAGCTAGTAAGCTAGTAAGCAAATAGGTTGGCAGGGTAATTGAAAATTGTTTTAATTTTTCCAAATATATGCTTTCTCTACTCAAGTTTGTTTTTTCCTTTGTTTTTAAATGAATTATCAATTTAATCATAAAAATAGTGTACAGAAATACTCATTACTATTCTTCGTCCAGCATATTTGCATCTTATTTAGAGAAAATAACTGTTTAAGTAGCTGCAATATTCATTCAGTACCACTAGAAGGTGCTCCTCTGTTGAAAGATAATTATTTCTGTCTGAATTGCTTCTCAAAGCTAATTTTCCTCTGATAACTGTGGTTCTGGCCAGTTGTTTACACAGACTGTAATTGCAACAACCGCCCCTGTTATACAACAGCAGGACCTCATGTGCCATAACCATTACCACGGCATGAGAATAACAGATCTGTTATCGCTCATTTTCTTGATAAATTTGAATCCCAGCTGAGCAGGACCCCAGTTAGTTTTGCTGGAAGATGAGGCACGGAAACCATGGTGGAGCTGACACACTGTAAAGAGCCACAGTTTCTGTAAGGTTAGGAATCACAGAATCATAGGAACATTTAGGTTGGGAAAGACCTTTCAGGTCAAGTCCAACCATAAACCTAACACTGCCAAGTTCACCAAAACCCCTTCTGGAGTAACTTAGGGCAGAACGCATCCCTAGAGGGACATTTGCACGCTTGTCTGAAGTCTGAAGGCAGGAGAGTCCAACATAAAAAAAAGCTTTAAGACAACCATACAAACATAAGCATATGATCTACACCAATTCCAAACCAACTATCAGGACATCAAACCACATCTGGAAATTCAAGGATCAATAATTCATATTTCATACACAAACTTATATGAGACTCAACGGAGTTAAGATTTAGTTTGACACCCAGACAGACATTCTGATAACCTCTGGGTACACACAGACTGCCTCTGTAAGCTCTTCACATATACAATAAAAACCTTAACTGAGAGCTGAAATTACTGCAGTTTTTCTAAAAAAAAAACCCTTCAGCCTGTGCAATGTCTGAAGAGTTTTAAGTTTTATGTCATCTGGGGTTGGGTAAGATTTTGGTGAGAATGGGGAAAGAAAAGGGGAAATGAGGATGGACTGATGAGCTAAGGTGAGATTCTGACTCTTTTAGCTGTAAACTTTGGACGAAGTCTAAAAGTGACCACTAATGAATGCGATGTCTGGGCAAACTTTGAGAGCCTGGATTTCATCAACTCTTTCAGCTTAGACAACAGTCACTAGAAAGGCCATTGTCACTGAGAGATGGTAAAGGAAGAAGGTCACCATGCAGTTCAAACAGTTTAAACCACTCAAACCCATTAAGGTCAGTCCCCAGGGAGAAGCTTCCTGCTGGTGAGGAGACATGCACGTGGCCTTTCCCAAATTTCAGTATCACAAGGGAAGGCAGCGTGGTCTAACTCTCCACTGCAGCACTTTGCACAGCCTGTTGCAAGAGGCAAACTAATTTAGCTTAGAGGCTACTCAAATAGAGTTTGAGTCACCCGACAGGTCTGAATGATCAAAATTGAAATAATCAAAGGAGAAAGGTGCTGGTGAACTGTTCGGGAAGAAAGCCTTTTCTGTCCACCTCTATATGTTAATATGACAAAATGCCATCTGATACTACTACAGAAAAGCATTCCAGCTCTACAGATGCATCTGTCCAACTTTTAGATAGAAGATAATTTATACAGTTCAGGATCTAAGAGAAAGAGAAATAATAAAGACATGTCAATGATGCAGCTTTCAGGTCCGGAATGCTTTATGTGCAGCATGACAGTGTGCAGCATCTTAATCTTCAAACAGCCAAAAAAAGAGCTCTCCATCTTGAGACATTAGTCTCTTAACAAGAAACAGGCACAGCAAAGAGTACATGGCACTTGTTTCCTTGAGGTTATGAGGCACTTTCTCAGTTTTGCTGCTGAACATTTCCAGCTCTTTCAGAGGATAATTCTTTCCGTCTGAGTAAGGAATTCAAACCTCTTCAACAGAGTCAAAAATGTCTTCACTCATTTTGTAATAGTTATTTTAGGAATAGCTTGTTAGCCTACATTCAAAACATCTTTATGTATTGAAAAATAACTATAAATTCTGTCTTGAGGCATTTACAATGGTCATAAAATATCCACTGTGACTCCTTGAGAGGTCTACTTATAAAGGGGTTCAATTTCAAATAATATGAATTAATCAGTCACAAAATGAGTAGTGCCTTTATAGTGCCAGAGACGCCTAAGTGACACTGACATATTTAGGAATACATATGCTCTTCCATCTCTGAGGAAGTGGTCTTTGAAGGACTTCACCTTTCTGTAATACATCACACCCAGGAAACAGCTAGAACAGGCTTAACCTGCTTCCCTCAACAAGACGAGTGAGACGGCTTTATGGCATGTCTCTTGAGGGATAAAGTTTGTAACTATAAACATGAAAAAGAGGGACTGAAGATATATGTCATGAAGATAACATGAGAATTCCTACTCTTGATTTTTGTCTTGTAATGTAATTATATCAGGTGTCAATCTGATTCCCAGGGCACTACTGTGGTGGCACAGCCCCCCTGGGCCACTTTGTGATCCCAGCATTGTGTTCTTGTCTTGGTTACAGGTGTAGCAAGTTGGGACGACCTGGCACTTTCTTCCCTTGGTTACAAGAGCAGTGAGTTGGGATGGTCAGGCGCTCCCTAACCACACCTGGAACTCCTGCTGCCTGGATCATAGCCCAGTCTGGAAGGTACCAGAATTACCTGACAAGAATTATGGCACAAATGGCGACAAACAAACAAACCCCAAAAGCCTGACCAAAGTCAATAATTTCACAATCCTGTAAATAGTGATCCTTTGTGAGACTCTTTGAGCTCTCTGGGATTGCAATGGACTGCAACCCACTATCTCTTCCTGAGCTGGGACACCTCTCTCAGTAGATTTCATGAGGATTCAAAGATCGTCTGCTGATAGATGCTAATGAAGGAAAAGGGTTCAAAGATCGTCCGTTGACAAACACCGACAAAGGAAAAAGTGAGTAATTCACTACAATTTGCAAAGAGAGAAAAATCCTGATCATAGGTTAACCTCTGTGTCTGTATCTGTATCCCTCTGCGTGTGTAGTTATGTATGTGATTTGATTTAGAAAACTCTGTCATAAGTCTCACGTGAACCTTGCCATTTTCAAATCTTTAACTAAGTTGCAACTTTTTAACAGATTTTTTTAATTGGCTGATAGCTGAGTGTAAGTAGATATCATACAATCTAATCTTGTGATTTCCCATAATAGTGTTAATAAATCTTAAATAGCTGCTACCTCAAAATTGTGTAAAATCTGTGACAAGTTGGTGTAGTCGATAGGATCCTAAATCAGGATTTGTGCTAAATTGGCATAGTCAGCAGGATGGCAAGTAGTATCACTGATTACTCACAAAAGCATGGAATAAGTCTGAGTTCCAGATTCTCAGAATGGGCTCGTGATAAATTGGCATTATCAGAAAGCTGTGAAAGAACAACTAAAGGTGGCTAGAGGAAATATTAAAAATGGTAAAGGAAAAGGAATTCTTTGTAAGATATTAGGCACTTGCCTAGAAGCCTCCTGTCAGGATAGGAAAAAGTATAAGAGACAAGATCTGAGAGAGGAAATACAAGGCAGGAAGGCAGTTGAGTTATTACTGTTCCTGCAAATTGAACAGTTACAGAAGCAGTTGCAGGAAGAAAAAGAGAAAACACAAAAATTGGAAGAAAAAATTGAGATGATGCTCATGCAGGCCCCGCATCTCACTAAGCCCACGCAAATTAGGAAACTAATAGTGTTCCCAGAGGATTGGGATGGTAGCATTTGGGGTGATCCTGATGACTGTGATGAGGGAAATGATGACCCCTTGTTCCCCTCAGATTCCTCTCAATATGAGGCTAGACCCATCATTAAAGCAGGAAACATTCTAATTCCAGTTGGTCCTCAACAACACCTGGTGAAATTTCCAATAGATACAGGAGCAGATTTCAATACTAACACAACAGAATGCCAAGAAGCTGGGTGTACGACCCAGACTGCAAAGAGTTAAAGTCACCGGAGTAAACAGAGCAAGTGTTATTTGCCAAACCATGAATGTTAATTTAAGGCTCCCGGGCAAGAAGCGCATGTCATCTACTCGCTTTGCAGTTAAAGATCACAATGAAAATACTTTGGGTTTTAATGTTTTGAACAGCTGAACCTGGGGCTTGCTGGACAGCAGTGTGTGGTTCAAATGTTGACCTTAACCCTAATAGAAATCAGGAGGCTACGGCACATGTTCTCCCTGGCTCGCAAAACCTGATTTCTGCTGCGGCACAAACTGGAATTTCTGAAGTCACAGCTGATTTGGAAAAATGACAATTATGTCCAGAACCCACTCCCCATATAACTCACCTGTCTGGCCAGTTCAGAAACCAGATGGGAGGTGGCATTTACCACTTGATTATGGGCGCCTGGATGCTAATACAGCCCTGCTGCACAGCCATGGATGGCAACGCTAGATGTGAAAGATATGTTCTTTATGGTCCCCTTACAGGAAAAGGATAAAGAGAAATTTGCTTTAACTTGGGAAGGCGTACAATATACCTTTAACAGACTCCCCATGGACAAAAACATTCACCTACGATTGCTCATGCTGCACTTGCCGAACTTTTACAGTCTCACTCCCTCAAGATGTGAAACTGTACCAATATATACATGATATTCTGACTGGAAAAAACTCTTCCAAAAAAAGTGGGGGAAGCGGTAACAGCAGTGTGGCAGGCACTACACAAAGCAGAAGTTGAAGTTCCACCTGAAAAATGTCAGGGATCAAGTAGAGAAGTAAAATTTTTAGGTACTTGGTGGATGCAGGTAGTGCAGCAATTCCACCAGACACCCGAAGTAAAATAGAATTGCAGATGTCCCAATCTAGGAAAGAATTATAACAATTTATGGGCACTCTAGGGTACTGGAGAAAACATGTACCTGGATTTTCTATCATTGCTTGCCCACTCTACTCACTTTTATGCAAGGGAAAACCATGGAAATGGAACCCGGAACATGAAAAGGCAGTCAAAAACCCTAATACAAGAATTAAAAACCTATCAATCACTGGGGCCAGTTCACCCCCACGACCCTATTACAGCAGAACGGGGTTTTGCTGAACACTGTACTTACTGTAATCTATTCCAAACTGGCCCTGAGGGACCAAAGAGACCTTTATTATTCAGCTCAACCGCACTTAAAGAGACAGAACAAAGATACTCCAAATGGGAAAAAGGACTTTTGTCCTTAATCCAAGCAGTTAAACAAGTTGCAAAAATACAGCAGGAACAACCTGTTCAGACTAAAGGGCCATTTAATCTCTTAGAAACAATCCTAAAAGGAACTGCTCCCGCAGAAGGAACTGCACAACAAGCCACCACCAGGCATGGCATGCTTACCTGCTGGGAGTAGCAGATGAAATGCCATTGACTGAAGGACATACAAAAATTTCCAAATTAGAAATGCCTATAAACACCGACCCATTAGCACTGCAACAGCCATGTAAACCTTCACCGATTCAAGATGCACCTCCCCTCACTGAGAAAGCACTGACTGAAGACTTATGGTTTACTGACACCTCAGCAAAGAGAATAAACAGCAGATGGTGGTATAAAGCCTCTGCATTAGAAATTACCACCAGCAAACAAGTAATAGAAGAAGGTGAAGGCAGTGCACAAGTAGGAGAATTAAGAGCAGTTGTTCTAGCAGCACAAAATGGATCAAAAGTCATCCATGTCGACTCCTATGCCATATGGGCAGGTGCCACCCAATGGCTCTGTCAATGGGAAGCCCTAAATTGGGAAGTAAATAAATCCCCAGTTTGGAGGACTGAAGATTGGCAACTATTACTAGTCAAAGCTAGAAAAACACCATTTAAGATGGGATAGGTGAAAGCTCACGCCAAGGACAATAAACCAGCCACAAACTGGAATCAGGAAGTAGGTGAATTAGCTGAATTACAGAAATAAAAACAGGAGATACACCAGATCCAGAATGGTACCGACTGGAGGAACGGTTACATCAGAAATTAGGCCACACAGGCTGAGAAGCACTTCATTTTGCAACGCAAAGCAGTGGTTGGCCTCTAAACAGAAAAACATGTGAAGCTATCCTTACAGAATGCTCCCAATATAAATTGAAACTGCAAGCAGATCACCCTGCTAAAGCACCACCTCTACATATCAATGAAGGGAAAACTCTATGGTCTACACGGCACATTGATTATGTCGAGCCATTCCAACCTTCCACAGGGTATTAATATATCCTCACAGGAGTGAAAGTAGTGTCCGGCTTGCTTATGGTGACTGCCAAAAGGCCAATGGACAAAATACAGTACGAGGGCTGTCGTCTTGGTTCTCAAGTCTACCTACTCCTGATGTCATCCAAAGTGATAATGGCTCACACTTCTCATATAAGGAAGTGCAAGAATGGGCAAAGCAGGAATAAATTAAATGAGTATTTCATACCCCCTACTATCCTCAATCAAACAGGATGGTAGAAAGAGCTAATGGCTTATTGAAAAAGAGCCTTAAACCACACAAGGCCCAGTGGGATACTCAACTTTCCAAGTACTTCATCAATTGAATAATTGGCATGGGCCCACGGGGAGCCCTGTGAGCCAAGCATTCTTTGCAAAAACTGAGCTTAGCACTCCACTTACTGGGAAAAGAGAATATCCAACAATATCACAACCAGGACAGCCTGTGATGGTCAATCTATCACCCATCCATATTGTGCCCCTGACTCTCACTAAACCTTGTGGCCCACTTGCCTGGGAAGCTACTGACAGCAGTGGTGCAAAACACGGAATTGGTGCATGGTGTTCTTCCTTTCTTCTAATGGGATAACCTGTCTGGAAAACCCCACCAAGACCAGTCTATTTCACCTTTTTGTCTTGCAGCCTCCTCCCAGATGAAAATAAGATACATCATCCTACTGCTGTTGAAGATTTCGATAATACTTGCTTCTCCACAAAAGCCCACCTGTCTCAACTTAATCGTCAATCAAGAAATCAGCCCCAGTTGTGTTAATACATAAGCCACCCTGTCTTGTCATTAACAGACAATAACATAAATGTGGCTTGTGAAACCCAACCACCTGTTAATAAGGGATATATATATGTTATGATTATTCACAATAACTTCTACGCCATATAGAAAATGCTGTAACATACGCTACTGTTCAATACAGGACATAGTGAAGGGACATTATGATGTTGAAATACTGTGCAGGTGGAACATTCTAAAAGGATGCAGCATAATACTAGGAACAATATCCCTCAGAATTACTAAACCTATCACAACAACATCAGTGCCTGTTTTGAATACTCCCTCAGTTTTACTAAAGAGTCCTATTGAAGAAACCCTAGAGTGGCCACGGTCTCAAGCTCATGTTAAATGTACCAGGACCATGGAACACTCTCTGCTAAGGGAAATCTAAATCTTTCCACCATGGTCATGCACGGAACTAAAGTATACTTAGAGAATGAGTGGAGCTGGTGTATTTTACCTTAGTATAACCTGGTTTTGCAGTTTGCCTCTGGGCTTGCCATAGTGTGGGACTATCATTTAAATTTAAAATAGACTTTACTGAGCCCAGCACAACAACATCCACCACTCCTCACTTAACATCAGCCCTGATTGTAAAGAATAAAACAACTCTATCCCCGCTAATTTTTAAAAATTGGACCCTATGCCACCAAATATACAGGCCAGCAACAAGTGCTGTTTAATCCATCATGGTCCCTCAAACAAGTGGAACTATCAATGCAGGTTAATATTTCTGCAGTTAAACCTACCTGCTCACCATTCCTGAATACGTCATATGCAGGATGGTTAGCATGGTTGCACAGGCGAACCCTCACCTCTCCAAAACGACCAAGGAGAGATGTGACTGGCATCCTGGGAACAGGGCTAGGAATATCACACACCATGAAGGCTTAAGTTTTAGCAAACAAAATAAGCTCAGCAACAAATAATTTACGCAAATTAGAACGTCCATTACGATCTTGTCTATTGGCATTGGAAACTAACCAGTGGCTCTTATCTATTACCCCATGGGAAAGAATTAATGAGAAAAACCACCAACTAATTGTAAATGCACTAGGTGCAACCCAAATTAATGTCTCTCTTGCTCTTAGCTGTATTTAGGCTCAACTGCGGGTACAATGTACTACGGCAGCGATTGTATGAGAAGGTGAAGGGGGCACCTGACCCACTCAAATTTGAATGGTAATCTGGGACAATGCAACTAAATTTGAAAGAAAATTCCAATCCTGGTGGCGCCTAGTTGATTTCACTTACGGCCCCACCGACAGTACAGCCACAGCTTGTGTTTTGACAATACACAATGCTTCGGTATACACCATATATTCAGTCATTGCACTAGGACTAAATCACCATGGAACTGTACTCTATCTATTAGAACATAGAATATGGGCCCAACAAAATGGAGAGAAATGGCAAACTGTCAATATTGATGCAAATGTTGTATGAGAACAACAGGGATTTATTTTGCCCCATCCCTGGAAGTGTTCAAGGCCAGGTTGGATGAGGCTTTGGGCAACCTGGTCTAGTGGAGGGTGTCCCTGCCCGCAGCAGGGGGGTTGGAACCAGATGATCTTTAAGGTCCCTTCCAACCCAAACCATTCTGTGATTCTATGATTCTATTTGTGAAAGTAATGCTGTTAATATCTTAACACTGAGCAAACAGTTTGTCATTTTGAAATACATCCTGATGAAACTCCTGAAACTGTACTAGTATACATTGGAAATGGATGTATTTGTGTGAGAACCCTTTGTGATTACAGATACATATAATCATTCAAATATCTGCCATTGTAATTTTACCAGAATTGTGGGATGCAACTTTAACTACTCGGCTCCTGTCACAACTCACCAATTCCTACATTCTAACTATACATTATATCAAGATATATTGCCTACCCCTACTGGAATGAAACTCACATTGGTGAGAAAATTGTTGCAACATAATGACCTGAATCAATTGCTAACGTGAATTCAAAACAATGGACAAATAACCATGATTATCATCCATCACAATACAGAGGAAATACACCGTGTCCTAGAAAAAGTGAAGAAAGATTGGGAACATCACTGGTGAGAAACTGTTTGGATGGTCTCCAACAGCAACCGGAACACTGAATCTGATGCTGCACCCCATCATGATACTATTACCTCTTGTTATACTATGCTTGTTGTTGAACATTATTCTATATATCAAAGTTTGGAAAATGACTAAAGTTCATAGAATCCTAGACTCATACAATTGTTTGGGTTGGAAGGGACCAATTGGTTTGTAATTGGAATGTGGCATTGCCTATTTATAGGCGCAGAGGCAAGAGGTGACCAGACCACCACTTTGTGGAGAGATAGATTGACTTTGGTCACAGGGTTGAATGTGGTGGTGCAGCACTCCTCAGGCCACTTTGTTATCCCAACATTGTGTTCTTGTCTTGGTTACAAGTGCAGTGATTTGGGACAATCAGGCACTCCCTGAACGTACCTAGAACTCCAGCCACCTGGATCATAGCCCAGTCTGGAAGGTACCAGAATTACCTGACAAGAATTATGGCACAAATGGAAAAAAACCCAACACTGACCGAAGTCAATCATCTTGCAATTCCACAGTAATCCTTCATGAGACCCTTTGAGCTCTCTGGGATTGCAGCAGGCTGTGACCCACTATCTCCTCCTGAGCTGGGACACCTCTCATGGTAGATTTTGTGAGGATTCAAAGGTCATCCGCTGACAAACGCCAATGAAGGAAAAAGTGAGTAATTCACTACAATTTGCGAAGAGAGAAAAATCCTGATCATAGGTTAACCTCTGTGTCTGTATCTGTATCTCTGTGTGTGTGTAGTTATGTATGTGATTTGATTTAGAAAACTCTGTCATCTCGCGTGAATCTTGCCATTTTCGAATCTTTAACTAAGTTGTAACATTTTGATTATAAGAAATTTTGTTGAATGACTTATTTAACTAGCTGATAATTGAGTGTAAGTAGATACCATACAATGTAATCTTGCGATTTACCATAATCGCGTTAATAAATCTTAAATAGCTGCTATCTCAAAATTGTGTAAAATCTATTTGCGACAAATTGGTGTAATCAGCAGGATCCTAAATCAGGATTTGCGACAGCTACTCGCAGAAGAAGGTGAGAGAAGAGCCTGTGCTCTGCAGCAAATGGGCTAACTGTTCCAGGAAAAGTCTTGTCTGGAATAACTGACCAGGAACTCCACAGAAACTCCACATAAAGTATTAGGTTTTAGTTTCTTCTTCACTTCCTATACCTTACGAAATTCCAACACATGACACTGGCAAGAGTGAATTAAGATCCGTATTTTTTTCATTTACATCTATGACCACAGCTAAGCAAGAGAGCTACAATATTTGTGCTTTTTTGTTAAATAAAGGTGGGATCTCTCAAATTTTAGGCCTTGTTCCCTTTTTCTCAAGTAAACTAAAATTAAATATTGTTGCTGATGTGACTCTCTATGAACATTTTCCTTGATCCTGCCTTATCTCTTTCTGCCCTCTCTGCCATAATATCTCACTTTCGTTATTTGTTTAGCATGTCTGACTTTGACTGAATCTTGTACAGATTTAGTTTCTTCTTTACTTTAGTATTAAATGAAAGTATGCTTCTTAGTAGACACACATTGCATCAGTGTCACAGAAATAGAAAACATTACTTAGAATGTGCATAAGTGAGCCTACAAAGCCCTAAGCAGCTGTCCATTTCAAAAGATCATACCTCAGTGTTGCAGATGAAAGATGAATTCAAGGCAATTTAAAAGACAGGGTGACCTCGGCAGAAGATTCTGCCTCTTTTCAACTAAGTTTGTTTTTAAATTTTCAGTTTCTCTCGACTTCAGACAAATGGCCAAAACCAATAAGTTTCCCAGTATCTTAAAAGAAGTAGGAGGCTAAAGACTTGGTAAATTTGGGGGCTTATGAGTACATGTGAAAATTTGAGAAGGACTTGCTTCTTAGTAACAGGTAGGCAGGAACAAAGACTGCTGCTAACTACTACCTTTATTATTTGTCTTCAGAACGACTGTCAAATGCATCTAAAAATAGACATATTTTTGTTTGAATTCTGAACAAATTGTTGGAGGCTGAGAAACTATTCTGGGAGCTATCAGTACAGTCTTTCCTATTCCTACACTTTATCTTAGCATCCACACTGGGCTACTGTCGAATATTGAGCCAGAAGCATCACTGGTTTAACCCACAACGTTTGTAATCTTCTCGGGTCTTAAAAATCATAAATAGGTGATATTCACATCTAAATCATCTACTTTGCCATAACCTACTCAATGCTTCCTTTGAATATGCAAAAGATATTAATTTTTATCATTCTAGGTAGTTAAGTGATAGATGTGTAAGACAAAGGAAAAAGCAGAAGGTACTATGTTATAAGTGGAACAGACAGATAAGGCAATGTGTAAAACACAAAGACATGATTGCTGCCTGCAATTTTTAACTTGTGTCTTAATAAATGCGGTTTTTGCATCTTTGTTTGGTTATGTAATCTCAGAAATCTTAAATTCCTGCTTTGCTGAGCTTAAGGGAGAACATCACTCTAAATATTTAAAATGTTTAGCCATTTATATCAAACAGGAAAACACTCAATGTTTTTCTAATTACCATTGTCATCACTAAAATACCATCATAACCAACATTAAATTACCATCAGCACTTTTACGTGAAAATTTCAAAAGAGTCTTGCTCCCAAACACCTATGCAGTCATCTGCTCTTATGCTGTGCTGCAGAGATTGGGCGGCTGCATAACTACACAAAGGGGAAGTCAGTTCTAATGAGGCCTTCATAACGGCACCAGGGCACCGTAACACGCTGGTGACTGGGCAGTAACGACCAAAGGCTATTTGTGGATTACATGTCAAAGCATTCCTAAAAGGTGGTTATGTAATATATGGTGGAATTGTCTCTGTTTAGTACTAAAATACAGCTGTCTCTGGAGTGGTAGACGGGCAAGACCATCTCACCTTATTTACAAAACAATGGAAATTATAATGCTTTCTCTGAACCAAGCTTTGAAAGAACTTGGATGAAAAGTCCTCTGTTTGTAAAAGCTTCACAAGATGATCGCTTCTTACAATGAGTTACTCAACATGTACTGCTCTTGCCTCAGTTCACCTTGCCCTGAGGCTCTGCTGCTACGCTACCCACACGCCCAGCCTGCCCCGGGCGACTCCTTTCCCACCTGGAGGCACCAGGGAGGGTGTGAATCCTCAAAGCAGAAAAGTCTCTGCTGTTTCTGTCACTCCCTGGCAGGGGTTGTCCAGCGGGGAACGGCGTATTGCCCCTTCTGATGGAAAGAGAGAAAAAAAAAAGCAGAAAACTGTTTGCCAGCATCTGAAATGAGGTTATGTGTCTTGTCTGTCTCAGGAATCATATTTAGAAATGCTGTGTTACTGCCCTACCTGCCTCGTCAGGAACAATTACCAATTCCTCCTCCTCAAAAGTCACTCTGGCTAGTCAGTACATTTACAAATTTTTTAATTTTTCCATAAGCAAAGTATCTTTAAGAAATGTATAAAGCACTATTTGCTAAATAGTTCTTAAATCCTGAGAATGTATTCAAAGTTTTTTTAAAGCCCAGAATGTTGGGGGTTTTATCATTTTGGATTTTTTTTTTTTTAAAAAGGAAATGTATAACTTCATAAAGCAATCACACTGTCTGATTTGGAGTCCCAGCAGGATCACATAAAGATGAACGTTGTCTGGTACGTGAAGGACCTTCATGCCACTCTGACAGCCCAAGAGGATCTTTGAAAGGGCACAGCATGACCACGGAGATGGTGTTCTCCTTGGGGCTCTCCATCGGGCACACAGCAAGGTGATGTTCCACACTAACACCCTCTCCATCTCCTTGCTGTATGGAATAAGGATAGAAGAAATTTGCTCCTGCACTAGGTTGCACCTGCACTATACCTATCAGGCTGCTCCTGATAGGAATAAACTCACTTCTATTTCTGGAAATCGGGGAACAGGGACATATTATTCCTGTAAGTGGCAGGCATCATTCCAAACTCACTCCCAGTCTCAAATGGAAAGAAAAATCTGAAAGTCACGTCAAAAAGATCAAAACACAGAGTTGACACAGCAATATTAAGTAGCAATGAACTTATTTTTAGTTTTCAGTCACTGGATGCTAAATATTCTCTAGAGCCTTCCCATTTCGGATAATCTGACACATGTAGCTCTTCTCACAGTCTCACGCTGCTGCTTGGGGAATGGGAGATGAGCCTCCAGTAGAATCAAAGCTTTCACTGAAGAGAGAAGAATCTTTTTGTAGCTATTGCCTGTACCTCTCCAGTTAAACTCTATAATTTACTACCAGAGGTAATATGGTATCAGACTGATTCCACAACTAACGCTAAGAGCGGACGACGGCAGTTTTCTCATTGAGCCTGAAGAGAGGAAGCAGTAATATGTTATGGCTCTTCTAAAAATACAAGAGTAAAAGAAGAAATCAGGAGGTCACTTGCATGCTTTTTATTTCTATTTCAAAGGTCACTTGTCGTCTCCCTCATGAATGATGTAAAGCTTATTTTAAACTGACATCTTAATTACTGGCAACGTGCCAGAGCTGGAATATGATGAGCCTGCACTCATTCTGTGGCTGGCTGCAAGCTTCTCCCTTTTAATGTGGGGTGGTTTGGGTTTGGTTTTTTTTTTTTGAGGATTCTGGCTCTCAAAAATGCTTGCTCATAGTCATTTGTGTGTTATTATTAGCAAACTGTTAGATTGGCCCCTTGGCACACATTTCGTAGGACCAAAATAATCTTATTGTATTGCTTCAACATTTTACTGGAAACAAAAGAGGTGAATTGACTGTGAAGCAATCACAGTAGACCTTGAATGCCTTCAACAGCATTAACTTGATCATTGTTATTGAAATTCATACTGAACAGGCTCTGGAAGACAGTATTTTTTTACCAGCTATCACATTAGTTGCTTTCTATTAGGCTGAAGTCATTAATGGAAAAGAAAAGGCTGGAACAAAGTTGCTGGGTATTAAGTGACAGATCTTATTGTAATGTAAGATACAGAGCTTGCAACAGAAAAGAATATGCTCTATCAATCAGGTTAGAATTTGATGCAAGTATTGCCATACACCCATCACTTGCTCCTACAGATGGTGGCACAACTGTTCGTATAACTACTATCAAACAAGAACAGGAAACAATCTGGCTGAAAAACAACCATGCAAAAATCTTATCACATCTCTTTTTTTCTTTTTTCTTTTTTTTCAAAACAGATCATGTTTGGTTCATTAGCTATTGCACAAGCACAACTATGAAAGTGATGTGCTGCAGCAATACTAGCAGCAATACCACAGCCCAGATTTTACACTATGACCCCTAATATACCAGGATACTAATTATATATGTATCATTGAACAAATTTATCCTATGTCTGTTAGCCACCTAACAGATTCACATTTGTAGTGCACTATCATCCTGACTAAATCCCATTCTGACTGATTTCCTCTTGCAATCTGCATACCTTCATTGCTTCAGTTGATAACACACTTTAAGTTTCAGCATGAAAGCAGACACTGAAGAGTCTGTTTATAATAGGTCTGCAATATCTTTTAAAGCCTTCCAGATAAGATGTTTGACAAAAAGAGTAATGCTTTCAGACAACAGGTCCTCAGTGGGTGTTTTGTTTGAAACCGTCTATCCTGAAATTGCTCCCAGCACGGCACTGCTGTCCATTAAAAAATTTGCAACATTAGTGTGTACCCACAGCTCAGTGCAATTCCTATAGTGACTGCTTTATTTATTCACTCCAGTGTCTATGAAGCTCAGATTATCATTTAATTCTAAACAAACTGCATACTGTGAACATTTCTAAGAGAGCAACCCATTAAATTAAATATTTATTCAACTGCTCTGATTTGCTTGCAGTATTATGATTCTCCTATTTTAAGAAATATGGCTTTAGTTCTTGTTTTCCATAATTTGTTATAACATAATAAGTATCTAGTTTCCATCCTCATCATTTAGAAAGGAACTTACAAATATAAATCCAGACACACTCATTGGCAATTGAATAAAAACCAGTCTCTATTTCAGAGGCAGGCTTTTAGTCAGATTTTGATACATCTTTATAATCACTTAGAAAAATGGGCAGGTAGATACATGCACGTTTTGTGGTAAGTATGTTTTTAAAAACTGATGTATCTAATATGCAGGATAAACTAAGGATTACTACACATAGAAAACAGTCAAAGCGAAGATGCTAGACTGAGAAAATTAAGATATTATTTTTCCAAGTATACTGCCCATTTATCCATTCTGCTAAAAGTCTATTCAAATGAAAGATGATTTTAAATTTACATGACAGATCATACTTATATACATTGATGCAAAATGCACAGCCTGAACTTTGGGCCAAAAAACCACCCACTGAACTGAGAATTTGGGCCTAAGGTTGGAGTACAGAACTGCAACTGTGCATCCACTGAGAAGCTGCCGATTAAAACATACACTTTCTACGCACTAAATACTGTGTTATTTTCCAGACAGTGCCCTGCAGTCATATGAGAAATGTGCAAGAGCTTATTTAGGAATTTCTTTTAAGTTGGGATTTAAGATTTGAATGCATTTTGTGAATGCATAGCATCATCAAATAGGGTCAGTTTGTAAGCTCTTTCTGCTTTTAATACAGCAGAAAATAAATCAAGAAATCTCTAAGTGCAAAGAAGATACCACTTTTGCCTGCCTCAAGTAACTCTCTCATGCAGAACAAAAAAATAACAGGAGGATATATCTTTTTATTTTTATTTCTCCAAACTTCCAATATTCACCTATGACCTTTCATTTTCCATTGCAAAATGAAAAGCATGGCAGAACACAATAACTAACCAAATAGAAGATAATGTTTAGTGATGAATCAAAAGAATATAGAGGATAACAGCCAAAAGGCAATTTTAAAATTCCATTTGTTCTGACCATATGCCATAAAGACATAAAGAACGTACTAGATAAAGGCTGTTTTCCTTGGAAATACTTATCACAGGAGATGTTTATCAAATGAAGTAAGTTATTTCTTGACTGAAGACCAAGAAATGTAATTGTTTTCTAATCTTGCTTTAAGTCATGAGCAGTGTCTTGAAGAAGTCCCCAAAAAGGTTACTGTTCAAAGGTTGTAATGAATATTATCAACAGAAAAGATCCCACCAGGTTCTCTAGTCAAAATCTCTACTTCTCAACAAGATAGTTTACCTACTCCCTTATCTCTCTATGAAGTCAAGGAGATGAACCCTAAATGATGTTCCCAGCTCTTCTCCTTCCACTTTTAGAAACATAGCATGCTTGAACTTAATTCTATTATTTTTATAGTTCATGACAGTCATGGCTATCAGACAGTGTCTGTCACAGATGGTAAAACTGTATTACAACGTAACTCTATTGCTACACTATTTTTCTAGCTCATACGCAAACTCAGCAGCAAGAAATACAGAAGACAAGGGACAAAAGAGCAGGAAGGGCATAGAGAAAGAAAATCCTTTCCACTCCTCTTCATCTAAAGTGAGATGTGCAGACTAATCCTTCTCAATTTCAATTTGCAGTATACACTGTAAGCCAAGATCTGACAGGGGAAGATTGACTGGTGCTATTTGGTTTCCTGACTGCAGGAAGTTATACACAGGCCACAAGAAACAACCAGTCATAATTTCCTCTACAAACAGAATTTAGCAGAGAAATATCAATAAATGAACAAGGATCAAAAACCAGAATGGTTCTAAACAATTACACATGAAAAAAAAAAAAGGATTAAATAGAAAAAAGGACAGAATCAGCAGTTACTTAAAAAGATTGACTAGGGAAATTAAAAACAATCAAGAGGTAAATTCATAAAGTGCTTGATGCCAGAAGATCCAGAGGGCATACTCAATGAGGATCCCAATAAAATGAGGGATTTCTAGGTAGCGAAGATATTAAAATAGTGGCAAATAACTGGCAGTAAAGATTTCAAGCATAGGCTGTACAAATCTTCTGGAGACCCAGACACACACTCAAGCTGCAAGCCCGCATCATCATCTCATCAATGCGATCGCTATCCACACGAGCTAGTTTACAGCTAGCATGGCCACATCAATCAGCAATACAGTCAGATCCTCAGTCACACAGGCTGCCATCTGCTCGCGGTGTATCACAAGCAACAGCATATTTCCACTGACACACCGTGTGGGTGCAGTCCCATGTTCGAGCCAACACGAGGCAGGGCTGCTGTGGCCCCCAGCTATCTTGGCTGCACAGTCCTTGGCCGTTGCATCGGCATTGGCACCCAAGCGATCGCATCAGTTCAAGGAGCTGCTGTAGACAACAGCAGAAGCAACAGGTTTTCCATGGGATCAGCTGCACGAGCTGGCTCGCTGCTCCATTACAGTAACGGCAGTGCTGGCTCGAGGGAGGCACCAAAACGATGTGGCTCGGGTTAGGAAGGTGGGACTGTGGCAGATCTACATTGGCTTAAATTGCCATGAAACTCAACGTGCAGCAACTAGCCTCAAATCAGATTGTATCTATGCTCATATTGGTCACCCAGTCCATAACCATAAATATCCATAGGCCAGCACTGCCATCAGGGGTAGAAATCTCTTGCCTCTTAGTTCCCTCCCAATTCTGGTCCCTTTTTTGTGCTGTCACAAACACCGTTATGATCAGAGATATGATCTTCACAGAAATAAAAGATGGGTACTGCTAATGTGGGTAAGTTCCCTATCCTGTTTCACTGAGCAGCTGCACAAAAGCACGAAGCAGCAGACACTGAAGGCTGGGCAGACCTTCTCCTTTTGGCAGTAACGCTGATTCAAGTCAATTTAAAATTTATGTTAAGCTATGTCCTATCTATGGTATACACTTACAAATCCAGATGGAATTATCGTAATAACCTACCTGGATAGAAGGTAGAGAAATACTCTGTAGTCAGACTAGAACATATTCCCCAAAAGAAAAATTCACATTTTGATGAAGCCGCAACCTATAACAACTTGTTCCACTGATTGTCTACCCTGTCAGTCAAAAAAAAAAAAAGTGCTGGCTATTTGCCACTTCAAAGCGCTGGACCTTGCAATACATTTGCCAGACTGAAGGTTCTGTCCTTCAAGTCAAATTTGAGCAAATCACCCTCTAATCTTCCTTTTATCCTCTCAACCCTCTCACTATTTTTTCCAATTTTATCATCAGTTTCATTACTTTTCCCTAATCTTCTCCAATTTAACAAAATCATTCCTCAATTGTGGAAGCCAGAATTGAAAACATTATTGTGAGAGTATTTGTTCCAGAGCTCAGGAATTAAGGTAAAATGTCCTCTTTATGGGGACATTTTACATTTACCATTACATTATGGCAAAATGTCCACTGAATAGCCATCAAGATGCTCAACCATTTTTCAGAATAAGCGCTTCAAGAGAAGTCTGTATTAAGAGAAGTCTCTTAATGTGGCTTTGCTTGTTCGTTCCTTGACATAACAGCTTTACATTTGATTTATAGAAACAATAGTGGTGCTCTCTCTCTATCTTAATAGGGTGAGACAGACTAAGGAAATGGCCTATCGCTCATGTGCTTCGAGGTGTTCCAGTAACCATCCATCCTGCAGTCCTACCAATATAAGAATATAGGACTAGTCCATCTGGACCAGCGATGACACACCTAGAATCGGGTGTTTCAAAGAACGGTGCAGCTGGCAGGGGTGAAGCAATGTTCTCCATGTTTTCTACTTATCTCTAAAACTTAGAGACAGCCTTGAGCCCTCAGATGCAACATTTTCTACAACACAGTTAAGACAACAATACGTACTTTTATATCTCTATATATTTACATCTAAGTTCTCAGTGTCAATTTAATCCAGGGTCATTCCACTCCTTTCAGTCAGTCCACACGCAGTAAGTTCCCCGGTTTAATCACATCTTGTGTACGAAAGCATTTACTGTCATGTTTTTTTCCATTTCCTACCTTTCCATTTCACCAACTCGCTCTTGTACTGAGACAGACAGGTCCTGCTTCTCTAGAATTCCTGTTTTCACGTGGGAGCTCTTCAGCACAGCTCTGCTAATACTAACAACAGCCTGTGCTTCCACTTACTTTTGACAAGACACGTAGTGTCGCCGCCCCAAGGAACAATGCCTTTTCTGCAAATTGCTGAGAAAATTATATAATAAGATTTAAAAATTGGTCTGAAGATGCAAGGGAGTATTTTTATAATATTGAAAATCACTGACCTCTCAAGTATTTCAAACATGTCAGCTTTCACTATTTTTAGCCTTTTTTGACTGAAATCATTGTGAATTATGCTCACATAAGTAGACAAGACATTAATTTCCACAACGATGTAAGCTTTGATGTACTGAGTTCTATACAGCTCTAAACAGTTGAAGCGATTAATAGCAAATCTTACAAAATTGCACTGAGTAGAAAGCTAAAAGGAGAAGTCAGAAAGCCATTATCAGGAAGTCAGTAGGTGCATCACGTAACTTACCAAACAGGCGCTGATGGAAGAGAAATTTCCCAGCTATCAGTCCTGTGAGAATGGCAAGCAGCCACAGAAACACCTTCAAAAATCTCCAGCCTCCTCCTTCAGGGTATTTATTTGTTACAAAGGAGAAACAATTACCAACAACAATAACATTGGCTTCAGTCTGACTGTGAGATACTGGGTCCTCAGCAAATATTAAGAAGTTAAAGAAGATCACTAAGTAAGCCACAACTAAGCGAGACCACGGGTGCTGGAAGTAGTAGCGGAAGTCTTTATCCATCCTCAGATGCTGCTGAACTGTTCTTTGCCTGCATGTAAAGACACAAATACACAACGTTATATATACCCAACATTCTCAGAGCTTAGGAGATACCTGCACATTACAAAAATCAAATCACTGTAACCTTGTCATCAGTAATCTTTAACACTTCAGACTTGACTAGCAACGAAAGTTTCAATCAAAAGATACTGCTAGATCCAGGTAGAGAAAAAACTGAAATTTCTGCCCATTCCAATCTAAAAACAACAAACAAAGCGTATATAAATTACAGCACAGGATTTTTAGTCTCAAACATTTCTATGCTATCTCTTTAAAATTACAGCTCCATAATGAGGTATTAAAATACAGCGTGTAAAAACATGACAGGCTACATGAAACTCAGAGTGCCTTTCCAGCCACATTCCAAAAAATACAACACAGATTTCACAAATGTTCATACTAAGCCTAAACTGAGCCTTTCTCCTTATAGGAGAAGGATGGAACAAGCCCCTAAGTCCAGCGAGGTCTTCTACTGACTCATCTCCTGCAAGCCAACAAGCGCATACCCCAACAACATCAGAAACTTGTGTTTACATGAAGGAATAACATGATGGCAAAGTTGCTAGAATTAATCCTTGCAGGTCAGGCAAGTCTGTGGAAATCTTTTCACTGGCTTCGGGGAGTACCCCTATAATTAAGCATATTTTCAAAAACGGAAAATAAGAGTGCCCTGAGCACAGACTGTTTTGTACGAATACAAAAACTGCATTTTGAAACTTGCTTACTTATGAAGTACTGCTATGGAAAAATGCAGCTAGGCACGGTTCATGTTTCAGTTGTTTGCCATTTGATTTCTTTTTCTCTTATTCACAAGAAATTAGTTGTTTCATCCTGTTGAACCACTTTCTATGCACAAAGATACAAGGCCTTTGTGTTGTGGAACACCGCAATTATTCAAGGGACACAGAGTGTAGGAAGAAAAGAAAAAAAAAAAGAGTAACAATATTGCTTGATTATTACAGCACAATCCTTGAAGGATACGGTGTACTTAACCGAACGGTACAGATTTTTGCAAATGTCATATGCCCTGCAGGAAAAAAACCACACAAACAACAAACCCAAATCGCAGCAAAAGACCTAAAATAACCAATCAATTACTCATTCCTTCTTGGACTTCTGACTAAGTATCGCTTTGCAAACCTACCAACAGCTTGAATTACAATGTCTCCCTTTAGGTAGTTCCTTCAAAATTACTTAGCTCTATAATCTGATTTATATTTGTAAAATTACAAGGAATCCTGTACCCATTAAATCAAAAGGATAAAAGAACCTCTCAGCAGATTCAGACAATGCATTCAGAAAATAATAAAAATCAATACTGTCCCATTATGCATAACTTACATATGAAAAAGAGAGTTTAAAAGTTGGCACAAGGAAGTGTCAGCCCTTTGAAAACTTTATGAATAAAGTGATTTAAAGCTAGGGTCATTGGCCCAGCAGCCTAAGAAAATACCACTTCGGGAGATTAAACTGCCTTCAGAGCCAAAAGGATGCCCAGAGCTATTTTATGTTCTCCTTTCCTCCCGTTAACGGGAGGAAAAGTTTGGGTATTTCCTTACGTGTATGAACCACCTTAAAGCCCGAATGGAGCTGGAGATAAACAACTATACGTCCCGGCATTTTTGGCAGCAGTCGGATACCCGAGAGTTATTAGACACCCAGCTGAAGAGACAGCTTCCTAGGAAGCGTTTTATAGCATAAGAAGCCGATATTGGAAATAGCAGCAGTGCTAAATCGCTAATAAAAAGCCTGCTCTCGACTACCTCAACGCCAAAAATGAGGGTGCCGAGAAAACCGCGCACCACACGCCCATCGCAACCTGTTAAATCGACCCATTTCCCCCTGCCCCCCCCCCCCGGCGCAGACCTGGGGACCCGCGGCCGCGTTACCCCGCGCAGCTGCGGCCGCCCCGCCGGGGCACAGGGCCACGGGCCCCCGCAGCGCCGCCGGGCCGGGACTGCCCGCACGCCCGCTGCCCGCCTGACTCACCGCGACGGGGGATCCGGCGCCGCGGGCGCGGTGCTGCTGCGGCGCGGCTCCGCGTCTGCCGCGGTGCGGCTGTCAGCAGCGGGCGGCCCCGCTCCGCTAAGCTGCGCTGCGCGCCGGCAGCCCCCCGCAGCTGCCCGCGGCCGGCAGGGCCCCCCAGCCCCTCGGGCGCTGACAGCGGCGCTGGCGCTACCGCGGCGTCCCGCCCCCCCGGCCGCCACGGGGAGGGAGCGGCTGCGGCGGCGGCGGCTGTGCCCCTCCTCTCCGCTCCGCTCACGGGCGCGGGCGAGCGCCGGGGGAGGGAGTGCGGCCGCGCCGGCCCCGGCAGTGCCGCAGCCGCGGCGGCAGCGGGCGGCGGCGCTGCGGCAGGGTCCCGGCGGCCGTGTCCCGGCGGCCGTGTCCCGGCGACCGTGCCTGTCCCCGCCTGTCCCTCCCCCGGAGCCTGCCAGCGAGGACCCGAACCGTGCGCGTTATTCCCGCGGGTGTCTGTATTCCCCCTGGAAAATGGTGGCCTGGGAGCCACGGGGGCTTATCCAGCCAGGGGAGGTGAACGAAAGCGGAGGGACACTCAATTCCCACCGGCCAGACTTCAGCATTAAGTCAATTAGCTGTAGAAAATTACAAATATGGGAAATACGGGGTCAGATCTGGAGGCATACTACCCCAAGGCAAAAGCACAAGGTTGGCAGTAACAGCCAGATCACTCAAGAAGATTTAGGAAAACCCTCATGTTTGGGAGGGGAGGGAGGTCTATATCCATTTCACTTACGTGGGAGGGGGCTATCGTGAGGCCACAGCCCAGCTCCAGGGTGCGCACACAGTCGGTATTGTCACTGTGTCAGGCAAAATGCCTCTGTGCAGTCTGACAGAGTTGTTGACATTGCACTTGAGCCGAATTGTCAAGCAAAGCCTTTTTATGTGGGATGTGGTCCCTAGTGCCAGTGTGCTGGTATTGCTGACATCCCAGGAAAACGTTTACAGGATGCTCCGAGCATTGCATTATGACTGGGTCTTAATGCAATATGTACTAGTTCTGGTCATTGCTGAAGACGGGTAAAACCAACCTGAAGTTGCTAGATGCAGCCTCGATGTATTGTTGTGAAAAGTCAAGTAACTCTATTGGAGCAGCTATCTGAAATACAGCACCAAACTTAAAACATGGATATACATTTAGCTGCTTCAGGCCAAGGTACCGAGGAATGTGGTTGAGGTCCACAGAGGAATGTGGAAGGCTCTTCAGGTGAGTCATGTTGTGAAAGACCAGCACAACCAGAACAAGCACTAGATGAAGACCTGTGAATCCCTTCTGTACTTAGGGCAAGATGGTTTTATACATTTTTGTAAATAAACATAACTGTATTGAAGGTATCTGACATAATGACCACGTTATCTTTCTCGGTAGAATAACCTTAATTTTAGGTAGAAAGATGCAACATTCAGTATTTATCACTAACCCCCCAAGCAGTAAACAGACAATTAAAATATTCAGAGACAAAAATATCATCATGCGCAACAAGAGAATGCAGAAATATAGCGTACAGCACTGCCTGTTCATGCAACAGTTCTGTGTGCACTGCCATGCTTGCAGAACTCAATCTCCTTCTGTTCAACAAATGAGAATCCAGAGAGAAGGAGGCAGCACCCACCACAAAAGAGATCACACTCTTCATGCACCTACACACTAAAAAAAATTCTCCTCAGCTCAGATGGAAACCCATGCTACAAAGTGTCCATGAACATTTTCACGTAGTAAATCAGTGAGCAAGTTTTTGAAGCCACTAAGTCAATCAAATGAAAAACACCTACTTTTCTATTAAAGTAACCAAAAGCATAAGTGCACCATATACCTCCCCCAAATTTCATGTTGCAATTGCTTTCTTAGATGAAGCTATTATTTTTGCAGAAAGTGTAATATTTCAACTCATACATAAAAAAACCTGGACCACTCCTATTCCTTTTTTTTTTTAATCAAGCAATTAAGATTTAGTTGATGAAATATATACCTGAATAGCAACCATTAAATAATCTAAGTAGGCAAGACTAATCAGGCCCACTCACTAAAACCCAGGAACTGCCAGCAACAGAAGAAGAATATAAACAAACTCTTATCTATGCAATTGTCAGCAAGTGAACAGGCCAGCAGTAAAACTAGTTAAGTTGAACCTAAAAAGCAGGTTGAATCAGGACAATGAGTCATCTTGAAATGCTAGTTTCCATACTTGTGAATGAAACTATTTTACCAGCACTCCTACTACAAAATAGAACTTGTGTAAAGGCTATCATTTTACACTCAGTTTCTAGCAGAGAGCTGTGAGTATTGAACTAACCATATATGTATCTTACGGCAGTATCGATTTTTGTAGAGTCATTTTACACTCAAATATGAGGAATCAGCCTTCTGCACATTAGCCTGTAACTGGAAAGTTCTCTTACAAGACTCTGTTGCCTCAGACAACTCTCTCTGGTGCAGGAACACGTGCTGAGCTAGAGTATGTTCCAAAATCATGATGATGTGCTAAAAGACAGGTTTCTTTGCTTTTCTATGCCAAAGCAAAAATGCTAGTTTTCTCAGTGAAAAAAACTGCAGGTCCAAACTAAAAAGACTCATGTAATCACCCTATTCAAAAAGAAAATAAAAAGAAAATGCAATTCATAATAAAATCCTGTGTATCCAGGACTGAAAGGTAATTCTGGAGATTGGAAAAAAATGCTACAGCTTCATCTGAGAAAGGTCTCTGATATCCCATGTTATCTATACCAATTATGTGCTTGGCTGCTTGATCCACAAAACTGTGGGTCACTTAACACCCATGAAATTTCACAGAATCATAATGTAGCTGAGGCTGGAAGGGACCTCTGGAGATCCTCTAGTCCAGCCCTCTGCTCAGAGCAGGGTTTTGTCCAGTTGGGTTTTAAGTATGTCCAAGGTTGGAGACTCCACAACCACCCTGGGCAACCTGTTCCAATGTTGGACTACTCTCACAGTAAAAAGGTTTTTTCCTAAGTTAAATGGAACTTCCTGTATCTTGGTTTGTGCCCATTACCTCTCATCCTTTCACTGGATAGAACTGAGAAGAGTCTGGCTTCATCTTTACTCCTCCTATCAGGCTTTTAGACACACAGATGAGATCCTCTCCCTTGAGCCTCCTCTTCTCAAGGTTAAACAGTCCCAGCTCTCTCAGCCTGTCCTCCCACTTCTTTCATCTGTGGTTGCACAAATGCCTCTTCCCTGCCTTGCTTCTTGGAAAAAGTACTTCACTCCCTCAAACCTCAGAACCCCATTACTCAGGGATTGTGCTCCTAATGTATTTTCCTTCCATCCTGCAGTTGTGGGTTGACCCCAGCCAGCAGGTAAGCACCCACACAGCTGCTAGCTCACTCCCCCGCCCCCTCTCCCAGTGCGACAGGGGAGAAAATAGGAGAAAAAGAGAGAAAACTTGTGGGATGAGATAAAGATGGCTTAATAAGTGAAGAAAAAAAAGTGAGAATTAAAATGTAGTAAGTGAGGATAAAAAAAAAGTGATGCTAAGGCACTCACTCACCCCAGCCCAGAAGCAGACCGATGCCTGGTCAGTCTCTGATAGCCAGCTTCAAAGCCAACCCCCATCCCAGCTGTGTCTCCTCCCAACTTCTTGCCCATCCCCAGCCTACTCGCTGGCCGGAGTGTGGGCAGAGGGGGAAAGAGAGATAGCCTTGATCCTTGCAAGCACTGCTCAGCAATAGCCAAAACATCGGCCTGTTTTCAACCCTGTTTTAGCCACAAACACAGCACAGTATTGCTGCTATGAAGAAAGTTAACTTAATCCTGGGCCAGATCCAGTACACCTGCAAAAAACATTCTTGGAACTAAAGACTCCCCCCTTTGAAATTTCACAGTCATGGTTATGGGAACTTGTCTCAGCTATACCACTTAAGATCTATTCATTATCTGCATCCCCAACGCATTTCTTGCTGTCTAAAAGAAGAGAAAGCAGCACATTAAAACGTGAAATAAATGGAGAAAAAACCAAAAGCTGGCAACAGCGTATAACTAAAGAGTTAAGTAATTTAAGACCTTAGAAGTAAGAAAAGGCAAACAAATATATCCCGTGGAAAGTAAGTTAATCAGAGATAATGACATTGCAAATACTAGTACTGTTGTACTACTAGATGTGAAAAAATAGAATTGTCTAAAAGAAATGTTTCTATTGCATATTTGGAAAACATAAACAGTGTTTTCAAATTATGTAACATTGAAATACTTGGCATTAAATCAGTAATATGAAAGGATAGTAAACAGCAGCAACTTAAATTAAACATTTATTTTTAAATGTCAGGTCAAAGAGTTATTAGCAAAATAAATAAAAGATGTGATAGACAGCAATGTTAATAACTAAATTTGTTTGCTAACAACTTTTGAAATGCTGAGGAAATTGCATAGAACTAGCAGAAAGTGAATGTTGTAACAATATTTAAAGGGTAAATAGGATGACCTACTTAATTACAGGCTTCCAGGCTGACAGCAAGCATGGGCAAAAATCCGGGAAAGGCAGGTGCAGATCTCAGTTACTGAAAGAAGTGGAAGGGAGAAGAACCGGAATAACCAAACGGAAGACAGTGGTGCAGGCTGTGCAGCCATGCAGTCACACACACGCATGCACGCACATGCACAGCCAGAGCAGTCACCAGGTTTAGTGATGATTTTGGCCCAACTAGTGCCTCTGTTTCTTCAAGAACAACCAGCAATAATACAAGCTGACAGAACACACTCTTTGAAAACTTATTCTGATGTCACTTTAGGATATAATGCATTAGTTTGGTTAGATCAGTACCGATATATTTATATACCTGAACTCCTCAAGGTATTTATGTGATCAGATACCTACTGACATTTCAATGAAAGAATGAGAATGACACAAAATCAGCCTTAAATGCAATACACAGATGAACTAATAGGCTACCAAGTCATGACAAAGGGCCTTATTTCTGGTTCTATTTAACATTTTTCATTAATGAAACAAGAAAGAGATTGCAAATTACCTAAGATGAGGGAAACTAAAAATAATAGCAAAAGGACACATTTTTGACACTAAACCTCTGGACTCTTTGACTCGTTGGGTACATCCTAAAAGATTTCAAACCAAATGGTAATGTGAATAGGAACAAAATATACCTGCTGTTTCTATAAGGCAGAAAAAAAAATGAAAATCAGAGCTTGGATATAGATTTTAACAAATATAAATGATGCTCTAGCTAAAAATGTCAGTGGAATCTTGGGATCTGGGTGATTAATATGTACTTTTTGATCCTTGTGAAGCGAATTTTAGTTTACCAAGATGAAGTAAAGGGATGGTTTCATCACTGTTGATAGGTTAAATCACAAAAATAAAATTTTCAGCAGAATTTAATACATATATCTAATTTTGCAATACCAATGGAACTTGGGACAAAAAGCAGTAGGAAAATCACAACTCTAAGTGACCTTTTACATTCTGTGAAACAGAACTTCAGTCCTGGAGTCAAATGATAAAGGGCTACCAAGGTTAAAGCAGCAGCTGTACTGGAAGTTTTGAAGACGATAGTCAAATGATAAACAAAACTTACATTTGAATTAAGTAATTGCTTCCATTTATCCAGACCAAATTTACTCCAAGCAAGCATGATTCTACTTCAAATAATATATCCTGATTTCAAACAGACAGACAGCACACACCTAGCCTAGATAAAATCACTAAAGAACTGTCTAGTGAGGTGAATTTACACCGCTAATTAAATACCTTTTAAGTGCATCTGCTGGCCATATGGATGCTTTCAACTCTCAGAACAACTACATGTGAGTTCAGTACTAGGAAAAGAAAGGAATAATCAGCTTGCAGCTACTTTGATAGTTGCATATACAGAATTAGAGAAATCACAAATTAAGAAAAAGGGCAATCTGCGTTCAGCCTTCCATGGATACTGCATAACCACACTGTCCAACTTTATTGCAATGGTAAAAGAAGACGTCAGAAAAGTAGAATTAAAGCTGGAAGACAAAAGGTCAGAAAAATAGTAAGTGGTAACAGCAGATCTTTGGGAGAAGAAAATGTGCTCTAATATTGTTGAACTCTATTAGGAAAAATATAACATCACATTTTGTTTAGTACAAGATTTATATTCTTTTTATATCAGCAGAGCTCAGATTTCCTATCTGAAAGGAAAATTTAAGCTTTGTTGGTTTATTCAATACTAAAGAAAAAAATGATTAAAAATAATGAGAGATAATTTCTTAACCTCATGAAAAAACATGACCAAAAAAAGTCTCATGTTTTCAACTACTGTATGTCATGATGTTCTTCCAAAATGCAATGAACAACTGTACTTTGTATAACTACAGTATAACAACACATTGCCTCTGTAAAAATAAAAAAGTCTGAAGGCTTTACTGTGTTGTCATATAAATTCCCTGTCTTGATCCTATTACTATTAGAGCAAAAATCGGTGTAGCATGACACAAAAATTTTGCAGCTTGACAAAAGTACTGCTTGTAAACTCAAGCATACTGTGATAACTCAAACAATTAAATGACTGTATTTTCAAATCTCCGCATACCTGAAATCAGAGTACATTATCCAATACAATAAAAAGAGTCTGAGTGCTGACCATGCACTGTCACATACAACTGACTGGATCTGGGGAACAGTAACACAGCCAGGGCAGGGAGTACTACGAGGCTGCTGCATTGGGTGTCTCGAGAGAGGCTATGGCAAATGGGACACCGCACTAATACAACTGAGGAGCAAATCTGTCCCTGCTGAAGCAACCACATACAGGTGTCTTGTGCAAAGCATGGCTTGTCCAAGCAGTGGATCAAACCCCAGGAATCCAAATGAGCTTATGCTTGCTAGCAATTTCAATGTGACTGTCTAAATGGTAGCACTTGGTGAAGGAGAACTATCATCTCACTGAAAATAACCAAACGTACCAATATTAAACATGAGAGAGCTAATCACAGTCTGAAGATAATTAATAAGAGAATCATATATACATTGCTATGCCTAGAGAGTGGGGTTTTTTTGCTGTTGGATATTTAGTTCTGGGCAAGTGATGAGAAGACCAAGTTTTGTGACCTTTAAAGCTTCTTCTCATCGTATATAGGGATATGCAGTATCTATTATGCAAACAGACATTTTTTCAGTGGCCAAAGAATAGCCTGTGACAGATGCCTGTTATTTTTAGCTCACACTAATGCACTATGAAAAAGAATAGTTGTGCAAAAAAAAAATTTTACAATGATAAATGTAATAATTTATTTAGCAGCTGGAAATCCATTGAAAATGACAGGCACTTTAAGTGCCCGAGAGAACAAGTAAGAATGTACAGTGCGGTCAAAATGTCCTTTGTTTATTTATTGAATTTCCTTTCATTTATAAGAAAAGCACTGTAGGATCTTTTGGAACTGAAATGAAGTACTGGAGACCTTCAGCTTATGCTGAGACATAGCATATACCTGGGTTTGTGTGTGCCTATGAGGGTCTTATTCTGCTGGAAACTAAATGGAAGGAGCTGAGCACTAACAGAGCAGTCTTAAATGCTAGAAGGGAACAATGCAACTACTTCATGTTTCACTGCAAGTCTTTCTCCTACCCTTCCTCAGCATTTCTGTCTATTTAAAGAGTAAGCATTGCAGAGTAAGGATCTAGGCTAGAGTTTTAGTCTGTCACATCTCAGAATGCTTTCTGCAATTATTAATAAAATCCCAAACTGGCTTTATGGAGCCCTTTTGGGATAAAAGTCCTCATGTTTTCTTGCTGCTAGAAACTGGGTGTCACTTGTGAGTGACTCAGGAGAAAGGCCTGTCTAACTCAATTCCTCTCCCACAAGTGAGACCCCATACGTAGGAAGAACTTTTTGTCCCAGGTTGTCTCATTCTTTCACCCCAGCTTCAACATCTCTCAGAAGGTCTTAGCTGTCCTCATGATGCCTACATCAAAAAGTGGAATTATCTAACAACAGTTTGAACCTTTTCTTAATTTCTTTGGAAATTTGGATAAGATTGTAAAACAGCAATGAGAAGCATACAAGAAGCCATTAGACGGAACCTGATATTCAGATGATAAGGAATTGGCTGGATGGTTGCATCCAGAGAGCAGTGGTCAATGGCTCAATGTCTGGATGGAAATCAATGACGAGTGGTCTCCCTCAGGGGTCCATATTAGGACCAGTACTGTTTAATATCTTCATCAATGACATCCACAGTGGGATCAAATGCACCTTCAGCAATTTTGCAAGCGACACCAAGCTGAGCGGTGCAGTTGACATGCTAGAGGGACAGAATGCTATCCAGAGGGACCTGGACAAGCTCTAGAAGCATGTGAACCTCATGAGGTTCAAGAAGGCCAAGTGCAAGGTCCTGCACATGGGTTGGGGCAACCCCTCGCTATCAATATAGGCTGGGGGATGAGGGGACTGAGAACAGCCCTGCAGAGAAGGACTTGGAGGTGCTGGTGGATGAAAAGCTGGACATGAAGCAGCAATGTGCACTTGCAGCCCAGAAACTCAACCATATCCTGGGCTGCATCAAAAGAAGTGTGACCAGCAGGTCGAGGGAGGTGATTCTCCCCCTCTACTCCACTCTCATGAGACCCCACCTGAAGTACTGTGTCCAGCTCTGGGGTCCTCAGTACAAGAAGGACATCGAGCTGTTGGAGCAAGTCCAGAGGAGGGCCACGAAGCTGATCAGAGGGATGGTGCACCTCTCCTATGAGGACAGGCTGAGGGAGTTGGGGTTGTTCAGCCTGGAGAAGAGAAGGCTCCAGGGAGACCTTTTGCAACTTTCCAATACCTAAAGGGCACTTATAAGAAAGATGGGGACAGACTTTTTAGTAGGGCCTGTTGTGGTAGGACAAGGGGTAACGGTTTTAAATTAAAAGAGGGCAGATTCAGACTAGATATAAGGAAGAAATTTTTTTACCATGAGGGTAGTGAAACACTGGAGCAGGTTGTCCAGAGAGGTGGTAGATGCCCCCTCCCTGGAAACATTCAAGGTCAGGTTGGATGGGGCTCTGAGGAACCCGATTTAGTGAAGATGTCCCTGCTCATGGCAGGAGGGTTGGACTAGGTGACTTTTAAAGGTCCCTTCCAATCCAAAGTATTCTATGGTTCTATGATTCTATTAGATCAAATGTGTTCACAGCCATACATGCCGTGGAGCAAGAGGCAGGAACCTGCGATCTTGGGAAGGACAGGCAAAATGTCAAAGAAAATATAAGACAAAAGACTGAAATTTTCAAATATTGATATTCCTAGGCTATAAGGTAAACAGTCTTAGCAAGGCCCAAGGACTCTGCAACACTGTAATTAAGAGAGGAAGTGACTTAGGACTTTGTGTCTTCAACACAGAGCGCGAACAATGCCTTGGCCAGAGTCGCATTTGCTTCATCTGGCATTAGTTTGTACTAACTGTACCTCATCAAGAGAGGAACCGCCATCTCTGTAGCGATGGAAAACAAGATAAACAATTGCACATAATCAGCATAGCACTGGTGTTCCAGCTGACAGTACATCAGAGTGACTCAATGCACTCATCTAAGGTAAATATTAAAAAGAAAGTGGAAACAGTTATGAAACAAATGTTGCCCAGCATCTCTCTTTCGCATTCACCAGGAAAATTACTGGATCCATGCTAGTGCTGCACCAGTGCATCATCCTACATTATCTGCCATTAAACGCAGTTCATATACTCCCTATCAGTAAAGTGCTGTCTGTACCAAAGTCAGTGAGAGCATTCTTAATGATTTCAGTAGGGTCATGATATCCTCCATGTAATGTTAGGAAAAACAGAAGTATAGCCCCTAAATTTTGTAATATGCATTTTTACCTAATCATGATATCTGCCTTGTTATTATTTCTTGAATGTTTGTAATAACAGGAATATTTGAGTGAGGAAATCGTTGAGAAAATAACTACTTTGCAGAGTACTCAAAACTACCTACCAGCTCATCAGATCATGCAAATTTTGAATACTGCTCTATGCTCAGACATGACATTGGCCAGACAAGCCACCCACCCTCAGGAGGTAATTACCAGTCTTGGCAGATAAGGTCTACTCTAAATTTAGACAGCATTGTGTTTGGTGGCTCTCTGCCAGGACTCAGTAGCTTTCTAAAAGGGGTCCTTCTACAGTCACCATGTGCTGGGCTGTCAATATGATCATCCAAATGTGACCGAAACAGTCCCAAGCACATTTTCTTTCTCATCAAGAAATAGCCAGCAAATCCAATGGAGAGGAAGGTAGAGTAGCCCTAATTGACATGAAAACGTGAGAGGCTGTTGACAGACATCAAATGTACCCAGCCTCTTCAACAATAAATTGATATTGGAACACTTTTTTAGATTCAGATCCAGAGGAAGGTTTTACATGAACACAAACAGCAGCTCATGTTTGCCTTGGAGTTTTTTCCAATACAAGATGTTCATTTTTAATAGAAGTGTTATTTAAGTGAAGCTTCTTCTTGGTGGCAGGAAGACTTCATTTCTATTGAATGAAGATAACAATATGGCTTCATCATTGCTTTGTTATCATCTTTGATCTGGGCTACAGCAATGTAATACACCGAGCTATAAATAATTAGTACATCTCTTCAGCCACTCACCCTACTGGAGCAGAACATGTACTGCTTCTGTTTTCAGTGCAGTCTTCCCCTAGAATCCAGTCAAATTTAAGATCATGTTACTTGTGGTCAGGCATATGATGGTCTGGGAAGAAGGCACTCATGCTCTAGCTGAGTCCTGACAGCTTAAGATGGAAATTGTGACTTATAAATCCATTCCAAAGCCCTAAGGGAGCTGTCCAGGTCTTTACAAAGCTTTTCTTGCTTTCTTTGACCCAAGAATCACTTTGAACGTCATGTAAGATGATTCTTAAAAAGCTCTTGTGCAGTCTACAAACAAGGAAACTTCTTTGACCTTGTCATCAATAACTGACAAAGCAAACATAGGTTTTAAATAATTAAAAGAATGTTTCCCACTGGAGAGAAAAGGCAAAATCAAGAACTGCAGAGATACCAGTCATGCTGTTTAATGCACTCCGGAAATGCATTCAAATAACACCATGGAGGCAGAACAGAAAATGTGGAAAGAGTGGCTGAAAGGGTGACTGAATCACAAATAATTTTGCACTATGATTTTGCAGTGGTATTTACGTGTTAGTTAATCACTACTATTAGGGCAAGTATATGAAAGAACAAACATTTGAGAAATTTCGTAATTTAAAAATCACCAAGAGCATGAAACAATTCAACCATCATATGGCCTGTTATGCCGTGCATAGAGAACGTAGAGATGTCATGTCTAGTTTCTATCTACAGATTTACCAAATCAGAATAAGGGCTAGAAATGGACAAAGATATCAACAAACCATATTCAGAATCAACTCCTTAATAATGTATGGAAGCACTTAACAGAGCAGAAAGATGTAAGAAATATGAGAATTCCCACCAATTGTGCTTTTCTCAGTTTATTTCACAGGACGTTTTCTTCTTATTATCAAAGCATACCAAAACACAACAAAACCCATTTGTCTACAACTTTTAGGATAGCAAAACCTATTGCTGCAAATCTGTTTTTGTCTATGACATTGGGTAGGAAAATCCCAGTACCTCAAACTTGGCTATCTACTATATTGTAATTCAGTTTAAAATAGTTGTCTATCTAGCACGTTCCTGGCCACCCACAGACAACACCTACCATGTCAGCTGTTTAAGCAGCCAGAAAGAAAAGTGCCTCAGATTATGAATATTAAGAGACAGGAGTTAGACGGTTTATTTGCTCGTTTATGAGAAATGAACAGAAATACCTCAGAGCATAAAGAGATTAAGAGATATATTCATACTGCTATAAAGACTTGCTGATGAACATAAAGTGAGAGCTGTCCATACTGTAATAAAACCCACTTGTTATAATGGCAAGAGAGTGATGAGTTCTTATAGCAATACTTCTTAATAGCAGACTATCCATAAGCTCTAGCTGTCACAAAGGAATACCTTTTTATTTTACCTGAAGATAGCGTTTTCGTTGATTAGAGCTACATATACTGAGACTTACAAACAGGTAACACTGGCACGCTCAGAAATCAAAGTCCATTTTGCTAGGAACACCTTTCACACATGTTCTCAAAGTTATAAGCAAATCTGACTCTAGGAGTGGTGTGATTTCTTATTTCTTTGGTTAGCTACCTATGGGTGTATGGGAATGGAGATTACTACAAGCAGAGTTGAAGAAACGAAGTTTTCACATATTTCTGAAGGAAGTAGTTGATATTCATTCTTATTCTATATGGAAGAAAACTCATCTTGCTGATGTACTAACTCTCTAATACTATAATTATCTTATGAAAATATGGTTATTTTTGAAGAACATACTGATGGGGTAAAAGAATAATCTAAGCTGAAGCTTTGAAGAGTGCCAGGATAGAGACCCACAGGCAATGGAGCTCCACAGCAAGAAAATGAAGTTGCAATATTGCCCAGTAAAAAGGATTTCACTCTTCAGCTGTTGGAAATGTGTTTAGTGTTTGAAGTGTCACCTTAAGATAGGTATGGACTGCAGTAATAAAAACTGTATGTAAAAAAATATGTGCATTTCCAGTGTCAGGTGGACAATTATAGTCAAACCTGGAACTGGCCTTCCTGGCAACATCACAACAGGAGAAAATGTTTGCACACCATTACAGAAACTATGAACACAATTAACTGAGGGATTCCACAGAGATTACAACCACAGCATTTAATAAACCAGGATAAGTGAACAGAGCACTGTTAAATCAATGAAGAAGTAAATATATAGGGAAGGACAATAAAGACACTGAAAATGAAAACAAGCCCCAGAAGTCACATAGAAAATGCTGTACCAAAGTCTATTAAAACTATTTCCTTTTTTTTTTTAATGTCATTTATTATTCAGTTAAAATAATAAAATTTGGGAAAATGCAATATGGTCTCTCTATCAAAACAATCACAGCCTTAATTAGATACAAAACCTCAAGTATACTAGGAAAAAGTAAAGAAAATATAACTAATAAAAAGAAAAAATTACTTAATGTATATGCTAATAAATAAACCTCCCTATGCTTATCCTGACACTCATGATTTGGATAGGAGTTTAACCATCAAAAACATTTTAGTAAGACTCTGAAGGACACTAAAATTCAGATGTTTAGGCATCTTCAATAGACATAAAATCTTTACTTGCTTGCGCTTGTTTTGTGCAACCTTTCTTCTTCATCAAGCATCAAACATTGTAATATAGGAAAACATTTGTGATATTGAGATTTACAAAAATACTTCAGACTTTCAGTTTGCCTTTTTGCTAAAAAGGTGCTACAAAATGCCAATGTGTACCAGCCTTGTTTCACATGAAGCAGATCTTAAGATCCTACTTCTGTATTTTAGAGCCCTCTGACAGGCTGGTGGGAGTTGATGTGATGTGACCTCAGATAGTCAATGTGATCTCAATATGATGACAGATGTTACAGTCTCATATCACTCCAATTTTCCAGTGTAAGCGTGTGTTTCTATTGAAAGCGCAGTTCCACAGTCTTGGCTACGCATCCTTATTGTCACATTGTGCAGATAGTAGTGCTCCTGCGGACACATGACTAACTGGATCAAGGAACTGATCTGTCTTTTCAGGACATCTGTTTATCAAGTAAAACTTCCTTTCCTCTGGTAAATTTTCAGGCAAATCCATCCATTACAAACACAGGGGAGGAATCAAGAACATAGGATCAGTGGCAGACTTAGGCTCATATGATTTAAAGTAATTGTGATAGCACCACATCTTTGGTTGCCAAAATAAACTGTGGCTTCTCTGTTTCCCCAGTTGCTGCAGTCCCCACAGTTAGTCCCAGCTCACTATCTGGTGACGTGTCTCCATAGTGACTTTGTATTTGCTGGACAAGCATTACACAGCACAGCTCACATACTACAGTTAACAGTGCTATTTCACATTTCCCAAATAGGACACTAAATCCCTCACCCCATGTCTTTAAACTGGGGATCTGACAAAGCGCAGGCACCTGCATTTATCAACATAGATGACTTCAGAAATTCCTGAGCTGCAGCACTCTAGAGGCTGGGAAGGTGAGCCAGGGAAGGATTACCATGTGCTTCTATTCTCACCTGGTCCACTGGGCTAGATATTTAGTATGCCCCCTTACAGCATTTCTTATGTTCTCAGGTTGAATACAGACCCATAAAACCCCTCCAAAGTCCCAGGAATCTGAAGGAATCATCAGCATCAGGACATTACATTAAGTGCCGACAGCCCTGTTACCTCTGCAACTGCCTGCACATTTCACTCGTGGATTCTAATCCAGTCCACAGCACAGATTAAAAGGGCTGACTACAGTACAGGACACAGAAGCCATTTTTGAAGATGACACAGCACCCATCTTTTTGTCATCAGCGAATGGCGCTTCTCAACCTGTGGACAGAGATGCCTGTAAAAGACAGCTAGTAAAAGCAAACCTACCTTTAGAGCATGCTCAAATTCACAATGCGATACCTTCACCAGGAACTTTAAAAGAAAAAGTTCAGGGAAACTTTATCAACAGAGGCTGAAAAGGTGTAAAAGCCTTTGGCGGTGTGGATAGGCCACTCAATTCTCTGCCTGGATCCATGCCTTGCCAACACAGACAAGCATCTCAAATGCCAGATCCATGCTGAAAGAGAAATGTTCACTATTTCTGCTGATGCAGTGCCACCAAGTAGCAAACAATGCAAAATTAACAGAAAAACTGCCTTGTCAGGGGTAAGGGCTTGAGCTGACAGAGCCATGGTTCTGGGCTCTGCCCACTGATTTCTGGGCTCCTTATCTGGTGACTGTTTAACGCAAAATTCACAGTACACACAAGCAGCCTTATATCACACCTTGTGGCTCCTTCCCTGCTGCCCCAAGCAAGCCGGGACATCCCATGACAGACTCCTAGAGATCAGCTAAATTCTCCTCAGGTATTTGTCAGTACTTCGGCCAACAAGCAGCCCAGCGGGGCACTCGTCCCTTTCTGCCAGGGAAGCCGACGGCAGGCGCAGGGCCGGCTCAGGCCCTGCCCCGCTGCAGGTCGCGCCACACGCTCAGGGACGGCAGGTGAAGGCGGCGACAGACAGGACAGAGGAGGACAAGGCGGCACCGCGTCCCTGTTTTAAAGCCCCCAGAGGACGCGTCCGGGGGCGCCGAGGCGGGGAGCGGGCAGAGGGGAGGCGCGTCGCCGTGCGGGCCCGAGGAGCGCGGCTCGGCTCGGCTCGACACGGCACGGCCCGGCGGGGGCTTTGCTGTAGGGGGCAGCAGCGGGGCGGACCGGGGCCCTAGAGCTGGCCCGGCCCGGCGGGGCCCGGAAGGCGCCGCACTCCCTCCCGGCCGCTGAGTGGCGGCGGCGCGTCACGTGTGCGCGGCCGTGCCGGGCCGGGCCGTGCCGTGACAGATTCCACTGCCCCGGGCGCGGCGCGGCGGTGCGACATGTCCCACCAGACCGGTATCCAAGGTACCCGCGCGGCTCTCCCCGGCGTTCGCTGACCGACCCCTCCTCATCGCGGTGCCCACCTGTCCCTCATGACAGATGGACCCCCCTTCCCTCCTCTCACGCTTCCAGCCGGGCGGGAGGCGGGCGGAGCGCCTTTCCCTGCGGGTCGGGACGCGGGGGCAGGCGGCCGCTGTGGCCGTTTAACGGGCCGCTCCCGGCGGAATTTTCTCCCCTGCCGGGCTCTTTGTTCGCTGCTGGACGAGCCTGTCCTTTCCGCCGCGGGATGGCGGGGGAGGCGAGCTGAACGCAGGGGAGGGGGGGAAAACTGCTGCTGGCATCGGCCCCGGGCGGCCGCCGCTCCTCTGGGTCGGACCCTGAGCTTGTCCCCCCGTCAGGCGAAGACTCGCAGGCTTTCTCCGCACGGCTAACCGCGCCTGTCCGCCTTAGAGCGGCAGGGAGCCCGCCTGAGAAAACTATTCACGGCGGAAACCCATACATGGCGAGGAGGGCTCCCCCTTGGCTCAGGTAACTTCCCTGAGCGCAGGGTGTCCGGCTGCAGCGGGGTGACCGGTGAGGTGGGATCTGGCGCCCCGGGACTGCGGGCGCTCCCCGGGCACTTCCCGCCCTTGCTGGCTTTTGGAGAAGCTGTCGCCGGTTCGGGGTCGCCGCAGCGGGTTTGGGATGGGTTGGACAACACGGGAAATGCCGAGGGTGGCTGCCGGGCCCGTTGTAGCGGGAGCCCTGTGGAGAACGAGGAGAACCAGGAGCCCCGGAGTAGGGAAGCCCGCTAAAAAGCCCATCGCTGGAGGCCACAAAGGGGAAAAGTGTGGGGCAACCTTTTTTTTCCCCCGTGTTTCCAGGCCTTGGAGGGTGTGAGGAGCAATTAGAAGAAGACAGTGTATTGTTTCTCAGTGTTACCCGGTCCCCCTCCAAATCACAGAATTGCTAAGCAGGGATTATGCTGCAGGATTATGGGGGGGGGGTCGGGTTTTACTGTCTCGATTTCTGCAATCTGGTTGTTTGGTGACTAGTACTGTGTACTTTGCCTGCTCTCCCATATTTATTGTTGAAGGTGACTTTTGTCCCAGCCACGGCAGCTCTTAACTGCTCTTCTATTCCCTTTTTTGTCCGTTGGCTGCATTTGGTCTGCACCCTTTCATGTCTCTTTTTTTCCTTCCCCTGCATGCCAATCTCTGCTTTTTTTTTGCCTTTTTTTTTTCTGCTTATTGTTTTAAGTTCTTCAATCCTTCTCAGGCTGGAGATGCATCTGGGATAGCTTTTTACCCAGGCTGGGGAAAAATGTTATAGTGGCTCTTCTCTCCTGGCAATGCTGGAGGGAGGAGCAGAAGAATATCCTGTTGCTTACTGCAAGCAAGAAGAGTGGCTAAGCCTCTTCTGCTGGTCTCCTTCATGTCTTTGAGAATCTTTTGTCCTCTGAGAAGAGCTGTAGAGAACTCGGCAGCTTTCCTGCACAGATCCTGCCTCTGCAGCCGCTAATCAGAGCTCCTGTTTGCAGGAAAGCATCCGCTTCTGCAATTTGGAAGAGGAATAGCACTTGTTGTGCCGTTGCTGGCTTTAGCTACAAACAGGCTACTGTCACTCATAAACAATTGCAAGATTTGGCAGCATGGGCTGCTCTTTTCTGGAAACAGAAATGAAGTCATGGAGGCAGTGATATGTACCAGGCAGTTGCTAAAAGGACTGGACTTTCAAACAGGGCAGTGCAGATAAATAGTGTAGGAAATCGCAGAATGCATTGAGCTGTGGGGAAATACACTAGAATATGTTCACAGTCTTCTAAATAATTTTAAAATAATATTCCCTGTAAAATATTTGTGCAATAACCCCAAATTTCAATTCTGTAGGTCTCTGCTATGCAGAAAGTTTAAGTAGAAAATAATATCACTCTGTTGCGGATTTTAAAACCTTTATGAGAAAAAAAAACATAGACCACTTGATAGTGAGATGGTTTCTCAAATGTCATGTCTCAAAATGTTACTTCAGGAGCTGTCACTGTTCTGTTATTGGTGCAGGGACTGTTGTATTTTGTTCTTGTTTTGGTGTGTAGGGTTGAAATGAGAGAATAAAGAACAAAAAGGTAATAGACAAGAATAGGACAAAAAAAAGTCCTGGGGGAACCAGAAGGTCTAGAAAGTGGTACAGTGTTTCCATGCTGAATGAATGGTGAGGACCGGCAGAGATTATTAGAAAAACTGGCAGCAAATTACAGTGAGGGTCTGCACTGCTTAGTGGGAAGATGCTAACTGGGATGAAGCTGGGGTTGGACTGGTAACCTGATGCAGTTCAGTATGTTTAACACTCCCATGCCATTTTGGAATTTCAGAATGGGCCTGGACATCACTTCAATGGGCATAAATTTAAAATGTTTTGAGTATGAGCAGTAACGTTGCTGGATACCATCTGACCATCTGTTCAGTTGGCCTCAACCTGAGTATAAATAATCCTTTTTATTTGTTTCCTGGTTTAATGTTTGTTTTGCTGGTGCTATGCTGTATGATGTGGGATTACTTAAAGGACCAGCTTACAATAAATGTTCTGCAATAAATGCTGTACAAACCCCTGTCTATGGTATATTTAAACTGATTCACACTTGGATTATTTAGCAGAGCAGTTAAGAATGATCTGCACATGACTGGATCACAGTTCTTCAGTGCACTTAGGGAATTGAGTCTATCACGTTTGGAGTGTAGTGTCAATGTGAATTATGGCCATTGTAAAATATTTTTAGTTACTTCTTTGTAAATTCACTATAAAGCTATTCAGTTACGATAGGTTGGAGTTTGAACAATGTCATCAAGATAGATACAAGGAGATAAGGTAATATGAAAGATGAGCAATGAGTGTACTCTTCAGAGAGGTGTCCTCAGGAAAGACCGGCACTTTTGCCAGACAAGATCTAACATTTTCCTGGCAGGCATACAGTTTCTGTCTGAAAGTTTGTGCTAAGCCTGCAGACTTCATGAAACTATTGTAATTTGAGATGCGTCATATTTTTATTGTGTTGCTGTGTTAGCTCTGAAACCTGAGAGTGGTGATGTGATGTCACCTTTAATTTTCACAATGTTGAAAATCATACGGTATGCTAGAAAGCAGGACTGTTCTGTAATGTTGCCTGTCATCTTTTTGTGGCATGCCGGTGGCTGGAACAGTATGCAGCAGCGAGGGAACATCACTCTCATGTTCCTTTTTCAGTCCAACTTTATAGTGAAGGGCCAGCTGTACACTTTTCCAGGGTTGTTCTTACTTTCATGAATATTGTTTGTCCTAGGAAGTGAAATGTGTTAATTTGGTTGCTTTTATTTTCTTTTACAGCTAGTGGAAGTGTTAAAGACACCTTTGTTGGAGCCAGAAATGGACAATACAGGCTTTTAAAAATAGTCATTGACAATGGTTAGTCAAGTTTTAATCTTTTTCTCTGATTCTTTTAGATATTTTCCTACTTGTTTTAGTGACCTACATGTACAATTGTTCAAAAAACAAAACTCTGCAAAACTTAATGTTACTAAGGTTTTTCATATACAGAAAGCAAGATTTAAGTTTTGGTGATGCTTAACTTTTCAGTATGATGCTACTGTATTTTTGTATTTGCTTTTTTCTTCCAAATGTCATTTCATATTTTAGCAAGAACTGCTGTGTATTTCATATGGATAATATAAATGAGCTTACTCTTACCTTCTTACTAAGTAAAGAGTAGAGGGGAAAAAAAATCCACACCTGTGTAGTGTTTTGGCTCTTTGGTTACTTTCATTAGACGGAGAGATTCTTACAGAGCAGCTAGTTACTTTAGATGAAGTATAAATGTTATCTGCCTTTTATACTGGGATCAGCTGCATGTAGAAAATCCTATTAAAGCAGATGTTTAAGTAGTAATCTGGCTGCACAGAAAATATCTTTAAAAATCTGTAACTTGGTACAAATTTTCAAAGCTAAAACTGTTCCTTAAATCTCACGTATATGTATGAGTATAAAATTACATAATTTCTTGCAGAACTTGAGTTTGATCTTTTAATTTCTTGGCAAGTGATCAAGGCTGCAAACATTTCAAGATAGAATGCATAATTACTTTTTTTTTTAATAGCAAAGCTGGTTGACTGTTTAAGACACTTCATGGTTTAATTGATCTTTACAAGTATGTCAAATGCCCACCTTGGGTTTTTTGTTCTTTCTAGAGTTCATTAATTTACAGCACACTGAAATACCTGTTAGCTGGAGAAAGGCACATGTATGTACATGTACATACACATACATACCTTTATTGTTAGGTAAATAACCTACCGTTGCCGCCTTTGTGTTTGCTTTTCTTAGGAAGTCTGACATTTTAATATTGCTCTCATTAAGGAAGTGGCAATAGTAATATTATACAGAGGTCACTGTGATAAAGTCTCACTAGCACAAGGTAGCAAATGATGGCACACCATTAAATTATTTGGTTTTTGCATTAGGCAAGGTAAAACAATATACTCTTGTGTGTATGCTACTTTTTAATATGAAATGAAGCCTAGAATAAGATACAAATGGAAGACATTCCCCAATTTTTTCCTTTTGGTGTGTATGTGTTTGTGTGTATATATATGCATTTTGTCTCTATGTAGACAGACAGTAGGAGCAGAATCTAGTCTGTGATACTGTTTTCCACAGTTCAAAAAGAAACCTCTAAAACTCCCAGAATACTGGAAGAGAGACAGTTGCCTCATCTGTCTGCAGATGTCAGCGACTGCCCTTAGTCAATAGATAATAGTAAAATTGAGTTCTGCTAATCTGAGTTAATAAGAGAAGAGGTTTGCTGCTGGGCAATAGAGTTCCTCTGATTGTATTTTTCTATCTTAAACCCAAGTGAGTATAAAGCCACCGAGAGTGCAGAATTGGCAAGTACCTTCTGAATGCTCTGGTCTAGGTGTACAACTTCAGCTACTTTGCATCTAATTCAGAGAAGGGCCAAACACCCTCTCCCTGAGCTGTTCATGTTCTGTGGCTTACTGTGGTAGAGTGCCTTGCTCTGAAAGTTTTGCTGTAGAGGCATTTGTATGCTGTTGCACTTTTGTCTGAAGCTTTAGAAGTTCAGTCCTAGACTCTCAAAAGATATTTTGTATACTAGCTACTATGATGGTCCTCAAACTGTTGTAGGATCCCATTTAAGCAAGGTGTTTCTGTTTTGATTGTGGGGGCTATTAGTTTATTGGGAAGCTGACAGATGTTTTGAAAGACAGCATGCTAATACTTTCCTTTGGAAGCTGAGATGTGATTTATAAATAAGAGAAAAATCTTGTTGCTACAGCTGTTCACATAATTAAATCTCATATGAAGTATTCTATACAGACTTAAGCCAATTATACATAATAAACAACTTCAGTCATTTAAAGAGACCATAGTTATGAAGCTGTATTAGAAAGGTTTATCTACTTACATAGTCAAGTTAAAGTGATTCATGCAAGCATATTCATTCAAAACTCTTTTCACTGTATAACTGAGTTATTGACTCCTTAAAAGAGTACAAACACTAATATGTTATAGCAAGACCATCAATAATTCTGATTCCAAAATTTAAAATCTTACTTGCATCTTGTTTCTACTTAAGTATTCCAATTTAAAAATAAACTGGCAGAAGACAGTTTTTATTTCCCTTTGGTGTACATTATGTTAAAAACACTAACATCAGTCTTATGCCTTCAGATCAAAGAACTTGATGACAACTAGCACATTACTTCTCAACTATTTGTATTTGGGTTAAAGTAAGTTAGGGTTTGAACATGCACAGCTTTTGTAGGAATTCACCAGCTTTCACACTGACTGTTCTTGACTTCCATTCTTGTGTACATAATTACGAAAGATGAAGTGTCTGATTAACTGTTTATTGTAATTGCTAATTTTGAAAAACAGTATTAACTGTATTGTTGCTAACCTGTAGCTTTGGTTATTGGTTATAGAGCAGCTTGTTGTGGGATCCTCTAGGCGGCCAGTTGGATCATGGGAAAAGGATTATGATTCCTTTGTCCTTCCCCTTCTTGAAGACAAGCAACCATGTTATATATTATACAGATTAGATTCTCAGAATGCTCAAGGATATGAATGGATCTTCATTGCTTGGTCACCCGATCACTCTCCTGTGAGTAACAGTCATCAGAGACTTGATGTTGTGAATGATTTTTCAACAGTGCCATTTGATCTGAATTCTAGCATTGTGGTTTAACCCAGCAGGCAGCTAAAACAACGCAGCCATTCGCTCACTTCCCCCCACCAGTGGGATGGGGGAGAGAATCAGAAAAAAACCCTGGTAAAACTTGTGGGTTGAGATAAAAACAGTTTAATAGGACAGAAAAGGAAGAGAATAATAATAGTAATGATGATAATGGAAAAAAGAATATACAAAACAAGTGATGTACAGCACAATTGCTCACCACCCGCTAACCAAGGCTCAGCTAGTTTCTGAGCCACGGTCGTCCTCTGGCCAGCTTCCCTCAAGTTATATACTGAGCATGACGTCATATGGTATGGACTATCCTTTGGCCTGTTTGGGTAAGCTGTTGGGTCCCAGCTGTGTCCCCTCCCAGCTTCTTGTGCACCCCCAGCCTCCTCGCTGGTGGGGTGGTGTGAGAAGCTGAAAAGGCCTTGACTTGGTGTAAACATTGCCTAGCAACAACTAAAATGTCAATATGTTATCAACATTATTCTCATCCTAAATACAAAACACAGCACTATATCAGCTAGTAGGAAGAAAATTAGCTCTATCCCAGCTGAAACCAGGACACCTAGATATGAAGGAAAAGGATTTCAGGAATGAAGCATTCCTCAACCTTCCCCTCACTTTCCCCCAAGAAAACTGGGAAAACATATTTCTTGAAGCTGATTGAGGAGCAATATCAGTGGGTCTAGATGGAGTGCAGCTGATCCAATTTACCTCTAGCCTGACTGGAAGAGACAAGACAATGTTTTTGCCCTGTTTGTCTGTCTTTCTGTCATGAAAGTGTTTCATGAAAATTCATGGAAGGATATAGGACAGAAATCTCAATGGGTGTTATCACAGAGAGAAGGATTACAGTGGGAGCTCAAGCTGTTTATTCTATTTGGCTTGTCGGCTGCCCAGCTGGCACTTGTGGATCTGTGACCTGCTACAGAATATACTGTTTCTTAGTCAGTAGTTAGAGAACATGGGAGGGAACTGAGGTTAGAGTTAAGGATTTCTAGGAGAAACTAGTACAGGTTCTGGGAATGTGAGATAAATGAAGACAGTAAAGCTATTCCAATATTCCTACTACTTTCACTAGCACTTAGAAAATATTAAGACACCAAGAGCTGGAGTGCATAAAAAAGATTAAGTGGAAAAGGTGAGGTATTGTGGTAAGGGTGGCATGACGGTGAAATAAGGTGGAAAGATGGGACTGTTGAGAGAGGAATAAGTGACTATGTTAGACACACGTTCGTAGGGAGCAAACATCATTAGATCTTCTACCCCCAGAAAATTTAATTTTTTTTTCTGCTCTGTAGTTGAACCAAAACTATCTGGAGTCACTATCAAATAAAAAATAAAAATAAATTATTTGCAGTCTGCTCTTTGTCTGTCTGTTGTATCCATTAGTACACAGACCAGTGACAAAAGATCTAAACAGTTGTGGGTTTTCCCATTTAAAACTAGTAAAGATTCTGTTGCCTTTTTTTCCATTAAAAAAAGCTCATACTCTTACTAAAGCTGCAATTTAGTTTTGAAATTACTTTGATAATAATGCATAGTATCATGCCCTTGAGAATTTAATAGTGTGTGTTAATATCGTGATCCAGAGCTCATCCTGTGGAGTTTATTAAGAATTACAACTTCATAATGCAGTTTCAACACTTGACATTTTTGTTCAAAAAAGAACAAATGTTAATGGACTTGGTACACCAACATGCTAGATTCTCTGTGTACACCAAAGAAAAGAAAAAGAACCCAAACCAAAGCAACATTGTTTTATTATATGCTAGGTTCGTCAAAAAATGTTGTATGCAGCAACCCGAGCAACACTTAAGAAAGAATTTGGAGGTGGTCATATTAAGGATGAAGTATTTGGAACGGTACAGGTATGTTTTTCTTTTTAAAGTCAGCACACTGACTTTAAATACTAAATATAGTAACTGATGTTACTGGTATGAATTTGTGATGTTTCTGCTCTTTTTTTGATGAAGGAAAAAAGAGTTAAAAGCTATGTGTATAATTCTAGTGTTAAAATGTAACTGCTCTTATTTGAACAAGTAGCTAAGTATATTTAACTTCAGGATAAGAAGTCCTTGCTTCAAATGGTTATGAAAACTAAATAATCTAGGAATAATAGGAGCATCTCTTAATCTCACTGCATGCATGTGAATCCTCTAAAAGCTGTAACGCTGTAACTTTCAGGCCGATTGTATACACAAGCCATTTTGGATGTATGGTGCTCAATCAGAAGTGGGCTAGAACAGTAATTTGAAAGCTGTTAACATACACAAGCCATTTTGGATGTATGGTGCTCAATCAGAAGTGGGCTAGAACAGTAATTTGAAAGCTGTTAACATCTGAAAACAAATGTTTGTATCTTAAACTAAGCTGTCAGCTCTTTAGAGTCTGACCATAAAATGTAACGTGGCTGCCATCGTAACTTATGGAAACAGAATTTTAGTAGCTACTGATTTGTTCAATGAAAATACTAATAGTTGACTGTTCACTCATGGTAAGATAATGGGAAAGTGCATGTGTGAAATCTAGCAAGCTTCTAAGGGATGTTGCAAAGCCTGCAAGTGCTGTGCATGTAAGGAAACAAAAGGCTACTGCATTACCTTGGTTTCTTTGGGAAATAAGTCTTGCATGGTTGTGATGTCTGCCTGTTTCCCAGGCAGACATCAGACAGTCCTGACTTTTTAATCCATTGCCAATTTTAAAGAAATGCTAGTTTAAAAGTTCTCAAAGATGCAGAATTCCTATAGCTTTCATGAAAACTGATGATTACTTAGAGCAAGTACTGAGTTGCTAAGAGGGTTTACTGGTAGAGGTCATATTGTTTTTTTTCTTGCCCATTCAATCAACTAGTCTCTCACCGTCACTTGCACCAAACCATTAGCAGTCTATGTAATATGTAGATTTTGTGTCTAGCCCTACAACTCAGAGCCCAAGTCTGAGCTTTGTTAGACACAAGGGTGGTTTAGTTGCAACCGGCTCTGTTATCCTGGTCGAACCTGGTTATGGTCCCACCTGCTACTTCACATGTATTAACCTCAACATCTCTGGGCTCCAGAAACAAGGCATAATGGAATATTGGCACTGGAAACTGTATTTGGGAAGGTCTGTCTCTTTCAGAAAGGGAAGAGCTCAGAAGGAGCTTTGTCTTTCTCCTCAGAACTTGTGTATAAAATCACATTCATATGATTGCATAAAGTCCTGCCCTTTTCTGAGTGACCACCTTAACAGTAAAAACACAACGGTATTTGCCTCTGGTATCAACCTCTTTGGAGAGGGCCACAAGTGACACTGAGTATTAACAAATTCCCCAAAGTGGTTATCAGAATTCATCACTTCTGTGACATTGCATCCTAAACTATTTGCAGTATCACGTGCCTACTCCCTGTCCTAAGGTAGCATTTCTGTTTCCCATTTTTTAGGTAGAAAACTACCAATAAGTCTAGGCATGCAAAATTTATAAGAAAATAGATTTTTTTATTATTATTATTTATTTATTAGAATTGTGGCAATTCTGTGAGATTTTGTCCAAAAAGGCTGAATAACTTCATGCACACAGTCTTCATTAATGCTAATTTTTGAATTAGCAAGGTAATTGAGGTCTGACTGTGGAAATGCTGCTCATGGTACAATTGGGTACAAGAGCAGTCCAGTGGACCCTGCTGTACGGGAAGATGAGCTGAATTTACACATGCACCTGCACTTGTAATCCATTCAAATAAAAAGACCATAACTGTATGGGAGGTAACTGCTTTTCTTAGGCTGCATAGAACATCTTTGAAGAAAACTTTTATTATAAAAACATAATCAATATTGATATTGTGCTTTCAGGATGATGTTTCACTGAACGGATATAAAAAATATTTGATATCACAGGCCTCCCCTGCACCTCTGACTGCAGCAGAAGAGGAACTTCGACAAATTAAGATTAATGAGGTATTGCAATGTCTTCAAGCATGGGCGGGAAACTGGGTGCAGTGTTCCAAACGTATTGTAGGGAAAAAGTCTTTCTAGGGTAAAAAAGAGCAGAACAGAAAATGGAAAGTTTGAGAAAGTTTGAGTGAACGAGAATATAAATTTATTTCTCACTGAGTTAGAACTGCAGGATGATTATGGCTGGAGTTGAAGTGGCGTGATCTTGCTGAGTTTGCAAGGCGTAGTGTCTGAGTCAGAGGCCTCGCAACTGCAGAGCTTAATTGTTGCAACTTTGGCCCTTAACATGCTTTTAATATCACTGGATGTGCTTCATTGTGAAGGGTGACTGAGCACTGGCACAGATTGCCCAGAGAGGTTGTGGAGTCTTGGAGATCATAGAATCATAGAATCCTAGAATGGTTTGGGTTGGAAGGGACCTTAAAGATCATCTAGTTCCAACCCCCCTGCTGCGGGCAGGGACACCCTCCACTAGGCCACGTTGCCCAAAGCCATCTGGACAGAGATCTGGGCAACTGGCTCTAGGTGGCCCTGATTGACAGGGTGGTTGGCCAAGATGACCTCTGGAGGTTTCCTTCCAACCCCAACCATTCTGTGACTGCCCACATACCTTTCCCATGGTGGCAGAAATCGCAGAGAAAAAACGAAATAGCAACTGTTGCAGTGAATGATTGCCAGGAGTATTTCAACAGCCTTCTTCCTAAAGGAAACGTACTTAGCTTCCTGCACCAGTGCACTTGTCTTTAAGACTGAGAGGAAGTCAATGGAATTCCAATAAAAATAAAATAGAAATCCTAAACAAGTTGTTAGTCCTTTTAAGAGACTGATTTGCTTTTCTACAAACACTTTATAGAAAAGCTTCTAACAAATGCCTTTAACCAAGTAATTTGATGATTGCCAGCTAGCTAGTAACTGAAAAGTTTCAGAGGATTCTTTTCTCACATTTTTCCTTCACTTGATCACTGTTTGTGTTCAGACATGTATTAAAATAGGTCATGTGCTGTTCTTATTAGTTCTTTAGGCTTGTATTTTGCAGCCATGGTACATGTGTTTGAAATATGGTTTGTTTCTGCAGCTGGATACTATCAAACCATTGTGTTACACGTAGCTCTGTGTCTTCTCTTACATTTTCACTTTACTGTGCTTTTGCTGCAACTTCTGTTGTTTATTGACTTTTTTTTTCCCCAGTGGTGTGTTTTGTTATTTTCCATGTCTAGTTTTGGTTAATCCAATGTAGAAATGCATTCATCATCATCAAACACTGCATTTTACTTGAACAGCTTTAAAAAAACCAACGCTAATGAATGTAAAACTTATGTGGTATTGATTATCACTTCTGGTATTAGTGTTATCTCTTATGCACTACATACGTTGTGCTTGACAGCTGATTCATGCAGACTAAAACTTTATGTGCTATTATGAAACGTCAGCAGCAATAGCTGTGCTTTTCAGAGATACATAAACTGTAGATTGCTGCCATTTTGGCTTTGTTTTAAGCATCTTGCAATACATAACTTACGTCATTTCTCTCTTCATTGTTTCTACCATTATGAAGCCTGTAATTAGACTCAGAAATCTAAAAGCTTTCTGATTTAAAAAAAAATAAAAAATTGAGTTTTCTATATGTATATTATTTCATAATTACCCTGAGAAATATTTTACTGGGTCAGATCAAAGGATCACCTAGTCTGCTGTCAAGGCCCTGAGTGAACAACAGCAGAAATCTAGGAAGGGTGTAAGAGCAGGGCAAGGTGGCCATGATAATTCCCTTGAATATTCTTCTGTTGCCTCAATGTTTGCAGGTAGGGATCTTCTAGAGCAAGAGATGATGTCTTAGTATATAATTGTTCTCAATGAGTTTTTCATCTATCATCTAGTCTTGTCGTTTTTCTAAATCCACATAAAGTTTTTGCTGGCCACAGATCCTATGGCAGTGTATTCCACAGCTTGACAAAGTACTACATAAAGAACCACTGTCTGCTATCTATTAGTTTATTCTGATATCCCTATAGATTGTGTGGGCAAGGCAGAGAAAAGTCATTAAGTCATTCTTCAGTTTCTCCCTCCCCTTTGATAAAGCCAACCATATCCCAGAAAGCCAACCATATCCTGGGCTGTATCAAAAGAAGCATGACCAGCAGGTCGAGGGAGGTGATTCTCCCCCTCTACTCCACTCTCATGAGACCCCACCTGGAGTACTGTGTCCAGCTCTGGGGTCCTCAGTACAAGAAGGACATGGACCTGTTGGAGCGAGTCCAGAGGAGGGCCACGAAGCTGATCAGAGGGATGGTGCACCTCTCCTGTGAAGACAGGCTGAGGGAGTTGGGGTTATTCAGCCTGGAGAAGAGAAGGCTCTGGGGAGACCTTATTGTGGCCTTTCCATACTTAAAGGGGGCTTATAAGAAAGATGGGGACAGACTTTTTAGTAGGCCCTGTAGCAATGGGACAAGGGGTAATGGTTTTATGCTAAAAGGGGGCAGATTCAGACTAGATATAAGGAAGTAATTTTTTACCATGAGGGTAGTGAAACACTGGAGCAGGTTGTCCAGAGAGATGGTAGATGCCCCCTCCCTGAAAACATTCAAGGTCAGGTTGGACACGGCTCTGAGGAACCTAATCTAGTTGAAGATGTCCCTGCTCATGGCAGGAGGGTTGGACTAGGTGACTTTTAAAGGTCCCTTCCAACCCAAACCATTCTATGATTCTATATCCATGGACCTCTGTTTTATTCCTTACCAGTTGCCTATTCTGAGCTGAAGACTCCTAATCTAGGTGGGTTTTCCTCCTAAAGAAGGCACTCCATACTTCTGATCCTTTTGCTTTTCTCTACAGTTTTTCCAGTTCTGCTATGTAATTTATGAGATAGAGAGATGGGGAGGCCAAAACTGCATGTGGTATTCAAGATGCAGGCTGATATATACTGATATCTACAGTGCGTAATGATGTGTTCTGTTCTCTGCTCTTTTTCTAACAATTTGTAACATTTCATTTGTGGCTTGGAAGTTTTGGAGTTTTTTGTTTTGTTTGGTTTTTTTTTTTCCCAAGACTGGCCACCGGGCTTATATTTTCAGAGATATTCAGTGTGACCTACAAGGTCTTGCTCTTGAATGGTAGTAGCTAGCTCAACCTCATCACCTCACAGGCAGAAGAGAGGGTTTGTTTTCCTTTCCCTCCACAGGAAATTTCATCTGCCATTTTATCCACTGCTCAGCAGGCATCACTAACAAATCTTATAGTGTGAATTAAGTATTTTTAATTGACTTAGGTGGTTTTGTTTTGCTTTAATGGTCTGAAATATGTTGCAGTATGGACAAGTAGATTTTGTTCATTTTCTTAAACCTGGAGTTATGCTGAGTTTCTTCCTTTGCCTATCCTCACACTTCATAGCATGTTTTTATGTGTTTTTTCTTCTACTTGTATTTTAGTATGGTTTATATGGTACGGTATTTTATCATGGCTTATTACTTTTGTGTTGCCTATTTTATGTTTATTAATCAGGCTCTTATGCAGATATATTTTGAAAATATTTTTAATGTAAACTTCTTCATAAATTTATCAATCTTAATACAAAAGTGAGCTCTTCCACATGCTTTCTTCTCTTTCCTTGTTGCTGACAAGCTGTTCCTTAAAATGTGAAGCATAATTTAGTGTTGCCCCAAGTATCTTTTTTATTGTTTTATCAGTTTTTCCTATTTCATTAGCATCTCTTTTTAATTAAAGCTGAACATGTTCTCATTGATAGATCTAAGACCCACACTTTGTACACTTTTCTGACTTTTGCTGCTTCATCACCAGTGTTAAATGTATTGTGAAATTATAAAAGGAAGCCAATATAGTCAACAGCTAATACTTGGACAGTAAGTTCAGACTTGGGAAAATGGGAGGCCAGAGCCTATTTTGCGAGAAACTGCATGAATGTTAAGATAAACATAAATTGTTGAAAAATGGCTTTAAAATAACTATTATTTTCTCTCCAATAATTTGTGACTAACTGAATAATGAACAATTGTCTAGACTGCAGTTACCCTGGATTTTTTTACTTTGTGTTAGACCTTCTAGAAGTCAAAAATCAAGATTTTGTTTATTTGCTTGCTTTCTTTTTGGTGTAGGCTTTTGGGGAAAGGGTGTTGAAGCAGGAGGGAGGGAAGTTGCTTTGCTTTTCCTTCAATATCAGTTTGTCTCATAAGATATAATTTCTTCCTTCCTCTGAAAATTCTGACTCCCTAGAAATGACATTGGTATGTTTTGAACTAAAAGTTTTCGAGATACAACAAAGTTTATAAGCAATATTATCAGTTCAAAAGTGTAACACAGCATATGAAAATCAAGCTCTTTCCTCCTGGCTTACTGTATCTTTATATCAGAATTTAACTTAGAGCTTCTTCACTGACATTTGAGTCTGATGATTCTGTTGGCTCTGCAAAGCTAGCTGTTTCAGACATACGGAACTGTTTTCAGGCTAGTAAGCAAACACAACCTGTAAATTAAAAAATCCAAATGTGTTGTATATGGGCATGATCATTTAGCATAGTTTATTCTTGGAATAGCTACTGCTAACTCTGTGTGTAACCATATGCAATGCATTGTCAGTTATTGTATGAAACCAAACAAATGCTTGCAAAGGTTTCTGTTTACATCTCAGTTGACTTGTGTTCCAGGTACAGACGGACGTTGGTGTAGATACCAAGCATCAAACATTGCAAGGAGTAGCATTCCCCATTGCTAAAGAAGCTATTCAGGCTTTGGAGAAATTGAAAAATAAGAAACTCAATTATGTGCAACTGGCAAGTATAAAATACTTTACTATTTTTTAATAGTGAGTATAAAATAGATTACCTGCACATTAAACAATGTGCATTGCTGATGTACACAGATAAATTACCATCTTGTATTAGATTAATTCAATTTTTTTTCCCATCCTGTCATGTTCTCTGGTTTGCTTTCTGTGTATTAACTATATTCAGATTTGCTTTGTTAACAGCAAATTGATATGAAAAATGAAACTATTATTTTGGCCAACACACTTCATACTGAACTTAAGGACTTGCCAAAAAGAATTCCTAAGGATGCTGCACGTTACCACTTTTTCCTGTACAAACATGCCCATGAAGGAGACTATTTGGAATCCATAGGTATGAGAAAATTTCCCAATATGAAATTTCATTGGCTTGTTTCAAGTACTTCAGTAGTTTTGAGGCAGAGAGAAAGATGTGTCATAAAAGTAATCTGTCTGTCAGCATGATCATAAATTTCAGTCATTGGGTTGTGAAACTGACTTCTGAAGAGTCCTTCTGTGTAGAAAGCAGTAGCTATCACTTTTGATTACAAACACCCATAAAACAGTTGTCATGTAAAATCATGAAGATACTGGCCATTCTCTCATCCCCCATTTGAAATTAAACACTTACTGAAGAAAAAAAGATCCAGAATGGCGTTAGATTTTTCCCTTTCAGACTGCATAGTTGATTTGCAATGCCTCTCTGCTGTACATGATTTTATGATACAGGTTTTGATGGCGTGTAGTTACGGTCTGATTTGTGGTTTTTTTCTGCAGTTTTCATCTACTCTATGCCAGGGTATACCTGTAGTATACGAGAACGAATGCTCTACTCTAGTTGCAAAAGTCCACTGTTAGAAATTGTAGAAAGACAGTTGTGGATGCAGATAATTAGAAAGGTAAGTACACTGGGTATACTTGTATTTTCTCCATCCCACTGTTCCTTTCTTAACATCTGACTTTAACTGTCTCTGCCACCACCTTCTATAAACAATGAAAAGTGTTATGTAACTAGTAATGTTTGTCCTGAACACGAAATACTTCTTGATAAAGCTCCAGGTACAAAGTCAAGCCATGGAAGCTTTTCTCTGCTTCATAATTTTTCAGAGCTTTAACAAACATATCCTTGTGTATCAAGGGAGTGTCTGAGAGTACTTTGAAGGACTACTTAGAACTAACATGATTTCTTACTAAAAGGGCTGTCAGATTTTGGACCACAGCACATTGCTGTTGTTGAACACTAAATTCCTTTGAAGCCAAGGTTATTTAAGGATTTTCAAAATAATTTCAAGCTGCAGTTCTGGAACTTAAAACTGCTATCTTAGGAGTCCTTGATGGGGCAACCAAGGATTTGCAAGTAAGCTGATCTTTTGACATTGTATAGATTTTACTAGTATGCAATAAGTTGCTCCTCACCTCCAGAGCAGAGACCATAGGAATGGTCCATTTATGGAATATGTGCCCTATGGTTACATTCTTAACACTTGTGCTGTAAATTTAGAAAAACTTCGAGACTTGGTTTCTGTGAGGAAACATATATGTCTACCTAAAACTCAGCAGATTTAATACTAACCATTTTTACTGAGGCGGCATGAATTTAGTAGATTATCACTACGTGGTTTTTTATGTAATTATTTCTCAGAAATTTCCTCTCTACAATGAAATAAATGCACCACGTGACTCCTGAAATTCCTGTAGACAGATTTCTGAAGCATGTACTTGTAACAGCAATACCATGGCTGGCAAGTCCGTCAAGTGCTATGGTTGGCAGGCCATGAAGTGTTGAATGCTCAGCAGAGCGGGGCCAAAGCATTTCTCTGAATTCTACATTCCTGCAATTCTAAACAGTGGGGTTTGGCCTGAGAACAGTATTTTCTTTCCATTCAGGTTTATATGCTTACATTTTGAACACCAAAACAGCCCCCTCTTTGGTTCATTAAACTTATTTTAGCTTGCCCCTGGCTTGAATACTTGCTGAGTTGCAGTAGCCAGCTAATCATATAAGCTGTTTGTACTCCTCCCCTTCTGTCTCAAGAGACAACAATGTGTATGCACGCTGCTTTTACAATTAGTGTTTAAAGCATGTTTTAGTGAAAAATTTTAATTCTTAAAATGTGGAGATTATGTTGGGACAATGAAAAGTGTTTATTTTGGAGAGGAGAATTAAGAAAGGAAATTTTAGTTCTGGAGATCCATGTGCTGCTTTCTTATCTTTTATTAAGGAAGTAACCTTACAGATGAGTAAATAATCACTTGTTTCCACATGGAATGTGTACTCCTAGTTAGTATTAACATGTACACTGTGCTAAAGCTTGGGACAGAGAAAGTTTCTTGGCATATATACTGTGTAGTTGTGCTTATATTGCAGGAAAAATAATTAAGTCAAATCACATTCAATACTGGTAAGAGTATAGTGGATTCTCAGAAAAGCTATTCAAGATTGCTCAGGGCATTAGGCACAAGTTGGAGAACATTTCATGCTAGGCTCTGAACATTATTGCACATATGGTTTAATATAGCATTTAGAGCTGCAGCAAATTTTCAAAATGTTTTTAAATATGTCTTTAAGATGAATATGATAAATGTTGGGTTTTTTTCCCAGATTGAAATTGATAATGGTGACGAGTTAACTGCTGACTTTCTTTATGAAGAGGTTCATCCAAAACAACATGCTCACAGACAAAGTTTTGCTAAACCAAAAGGTCCTGCAGGGAAGAGGGGAATCCGAAGACTGATTAGAGGTCCAGCAGAGACTGAAACACCTAGTGATTAGAAGCTGTTTTTGCATTTGTTATAAAGTATTACAGTAAGAAATGAAATTCTGGCTTTTGATAATGAACTGAAATCATTCCATTCATAGATGCTAGGGGGCAAAAAAAGGCTCTTTTTACTCTTCTCTTTTCTGACCTCAACAGTTTTTATATTGTTACATGACATTTGTTGACCATGTTTTATGACATGTGGAAGAGCTAATTATTTTAAAGCTACAAGAGGAAAACTAAGGTAGTCCCCCTTTATTTTAAATTAGAATCCATTATTTAATAGCTGTACATGCGATCATAAACTTTGCAGACATAAGACCATTAAGCCTGTGTATTCTGTGGTTAAGTTGCAGCTGCATGCCTAGCTACAAACCTGTGTTCTTGTGAACAGCCTATTGATAATCCTGAAGACTCTCCATGTGAAAAGAGCTGAAGGACTATATGGCATTGTCCCAGATAAATCTTTCTTTTTCCTTGTCACTCTTATGGACAATGTACAACAGAAGGTTTTCTTCTGGTTTTGATATGATGCATTGCTGGGGTTTGTTGTTGTTTTGTTTGGTATTTTTGTAATAGAAAAGAAACTAAAATCAGTTATCATCAATTAATGTAAGTGTTCAGGAATAGCTCAAGATTTTCCCATGCAAAAGCATGGTCATTTCAAATTTATAACTAATTTTGTGGAATTGTGTTTTAAAGAAATTGACATAAAACCACTATGGCTTTTCCAGACTTCTATACCACTTGTAAGCCTTACATATGAAGTACTGAATGACCAAGTAAAAGGTGATTAAAAGTGCATGAGTCAGTATACTCAGTAGATTATGGAGCTGCTTTCAAAGCAATATGCTTAAAGTTTCTAATAAATAATTGATTATCTGTGCACTTGGATCTAAAACTGTGTAAATTCAGTAAAAATTTAAATAGACTTGCTTCATAATGGTGAGTTATTCTGGAGATCCTAGTGTGCTTGCAGTACCAACTGCAATTTTAACTTTCCAGGTATTCTGAAAATGACTTTTCCTAAATGTTCAAACTTGGATAGTAACTTAAATCTGTAACAAAATCCAACTAGGTCTTGAATAACTGCTGGCAGCACCTGGTTAAGTTTAAGATTTTGTCTTTTTTTTTTTTCCTTCCCTTCTCCAAAATACTAAAATCAGCCAGAATAGCCTAAATTTGATTGAACCATGAGTAATGTGTTTAATAGGAAGACTAAGTTATTTTAATTAGTGCATTAAAGAAGAATTAGATGTGGAAATCAAGTATTGGATGACCGTAAATATTTAAATTTGTGTAATGAGGCAAATACTAGTGGATAGATTATATTCCCCAGTGGGGACTTGCTTTTTAGTGTCTTGTATCTGAGCTTTGAGGGTTTTGAATTTTTTATTTTTAAAGCTACATGGGAGTTGCAAGTCTTGGTTCGTTGCATATTATCATAGGTGCTGGGTGTACACATTATATAGCTGAATCACGTGTTTACCTGGTGGGAGACAGATTTTAACCTAGTTTTGTAGGGAAATAATGCTTTGACACTACTAGTTCCTGATAAAATTTGTTTTATCTTATATAGTATTTTGTTTGGAGATACTAGCTTGTTATTGACGTCTGAGATTGCACTATATAATGTGAAGATTGCAATAGTTGTTGGTTTTACTGTGCTTTTTTATATGCAGCAGAAATTCGACACCTCAGCTTTTTTCATTTAATCTTATACACTACATCCATCCAATTCAATAGCTCTTGATCCTCTGCTAATCTCCTGCTTGCCCTTAGCTCCTGTATTCTTTTTCTGCCTCTTGCCGTCCCCCTCCAGGGCAAGGAGCTGGCCCTTGGAGTGTTTCTTCTACGTACTACTACCCGTCAGGCAAGTGTCACTGTTTTTTAAATATGGCCAATATGTGTGCGGGTCATTGTGCACCATAATTCAATGTATTTTTAGTTGAACTCCGAATCTTTTCGGCACACCTAATTCACTTTGGGGTTTTGGGGTTGGTTTTTTTTCTTTTTTTAAGAAAAACCTTTCAGTGTAGCAGTTAAAAATTACCACTAGAGGGGTTTTTGTTTGAATTTAGTATTCCTGCCCATGTGTCAGCTGTAACAAGTGCACATAAATTTTTACACTTATTTGAGCCAGTAAAGAAGTTCAGCTTTTTAATACCGAATGTTTTAAATAATGAATGGTCTGGCCTGGTATGGTTATGTGCACATTATGTTTTGGGTGGGTTTTTTCCTAACCCTGCCCTAGGCAGCTGAGGGTAGGAGCTAGAAAGCTTCATCTGGAGGGTGGTGAGAGCTGGTCAAGTGATTATGCAAGGGCGTTCATAACAAGCTGCGGGAGAGTTCGGCCCAGACCAGACATTGTGAGTTCTCTTACTTGAAAATATTCAACATGGGGGTACAAACTCCTGACCGGCCAGCAGAGAGTCACGTCCAGAGCATATTTCCCCCTTGATACAACAGAGAGTTGTATCAAGTCTTGCACTGCTGACTGCCTCTCCAGTAGCTACTCTCCTGACAAAGCAATAAGCATCGTCTGGTCTTTTTGTGAGATCTGTCACGTTTACATCTGCGTTGCTGCCTCATGTAACACTGTTAATGAATGTTCAGAGCCAGCACAAAATGAGGGCATTAATGAAAGATACTCCTTTACTGTCTCTGATCATTTACTAATTGAAAGTGTCCATTCAAAATTGTTGTTGGCCTTCATAAAGCCCAGAAGCAATGCAGTTGCTTGCAGTTAACTCACAAGCTATTAAATAGTTGTTAAATAACATGACAGGTAATTATTTCTGAAATGTTTGTGTTGCAAGGTAGGGAGAATTTGATGTTTTAAGACACTTCTATCAGAGGTTTGTAAAACTAATCAAGGTAATAATTGCTCTATTACTTAGAAACACTTCAATAAAGGAAACTTTTGATTCACGGTGTCTATGTATTCAGTGAAAACCACCTTCAGATGCTAAAATTAACTAAGTTTACCTTATCTATTTTGTAATTTACTTTATAAATAAAGATTGATGCTTTATTTTGGTGTTGTCTGAATCATTTCATAATCTTTTTGACAAAGATCCATATTCTAACATCACGACATGTAGGAAACAGGCAGTTCCCAAGGGACTAGAAGGCAGTATAGAAGCAGTTGCAGGGTAAGAAGGGAGGTGGACAGAAACAGAATTCCTGGCTTTGCAACTGGAGAAAAATCAGTCTGTTAGAAACTGCTACTTTCCTGTCGCTTTATGGAAGCAGCACCAAGGCCTCTGTAGCAGGATCCAAGTGTGTTCATCTCTTGAGGTTTTTGTGCTTTCAGTAATAAGGCCCTTCAAAAGTTCTTCTGTCCTTTTAAAATGCTGAAGTAGTTGATTAGTCATTTAACAGTTCTATCTGTTGTTACTTGCTCAGCATGAGGTAGTATAATTAAACTATTCAAATGATGTTGTTCCATTAATGTTTTTTGTCTAAACTGAAAGTAGTTTGCTTGAAGTCTTCCTTTTGCTCTCAAAATACATGCTGAAAAGAACATCCAGTGGTTTGGCTTTTCTTTTAACTATCCTGTCAACACACCCCCGTGGGGAAAGTGGAGATATGGCAATTTTGCAGTTGAAAGAAGGAACTTTGAAGATGTGTTGAACTAGGATTTAAGGGAATAATTTAGATGTGAAATGCTACACAGGAAGAAAGCTATTGCTGGAAGAGGAGCAGGGAAGAGGCTAGGCCTCTGAGCATCAATCTCAGCAGCACTGTTAGTTGCCTTTTGGTCAGCGGGTGTTAGAGCTCTCAGCTGGCCAGCCCAAATATAAAGATGAGGTAATTCTTCCCATTTCAGTAATATGAAGTACTATGGCTGGTAAAAGGTGTGTTGGCTCAAAAGGCAACTAGACAAACTGATCAAAGAAAATTTGATAGAGGCTTAATAACTAATGAAGACCTCACATCCTTTTCAAAGTTAACGAGCTGCAAACTGTACAAAGCCATCAGATTCCAGTGCAGTATCTCTGCATGTCCTGTTCTTGCATTCTTCCCTCAGCAGCCCCCAACAGCTCGTGTCCCAGCCCAGGGGCTGTGCAGACCCCCATGGCCTGACCCACAACAGCCATTGTTGCCACCTGCTGTGGCCAAGGATAGAGCTGTTACCCTTCCTGAGAGGTTCCCTTAACAGCACTTTTCTTTGGCTCATTAGCATTTTAGCCTGCTGCTGCTTTCTAGAGTGTCAGTTGGAATTGCAGTAAATCACTCTTGCTATTTTTTGTTCATACTTCCTTCAGGGGGAGACTAAATTGCTGTATGGTACAGTTCTCTAGACCCTTACCATGCAAAAGGCTGGCTCTTGCCCTGAGGACACCAATCCTTGGACGCCCGCTGTGGCCCCTTCCCTGCCAAGAAGGACCTAGGCCAGCCACTTTAGCTCTGCCTCTGTCCCAGGAACACCTCCCCTGCGCAGCTCTCTTCGCCCTCCAGAACCATGCCGTTTCCTCTCACCTCCAGTTCTGTGGAACTAGGTCATCCCTTTACTCACAAAGAACTGGAATGGCTGAAGTTACCAATTTGTGTCCTGGAAAGCTTTACTATAGTAATTAACACAAGTATGGATCCTAGGACAGGTTAATGGTTTTGCAGGGAATAAAGGAGACAGAAGTCAGTCTGTGCTTATCCCCTGGTAGTGTCTGTAGTGTCTACAGGTGCTGACTATCCTGTATGAAGACCTAAAAAAAAAAAAAAAATAAAAATCGGGGAGAAGGGGAAGTTCCTTCTCCTTGCACCCTGTGTATTTTTAAAAAAAAACCAGTTCCAACATAAGTAGCTTTACCTAATTACCCAAGATGTCACATTTTCATTCCTCACTAGAATAATATTAAACAAGTTCAATTTTTTTTTCTTGTATGAAATGGTAGCAAAAATGCTTCATTTTCAGTGAGTGAGGGAAAATGACGGCCAAAACTTAGGTACTGAGAGCAGCGCTGCATATAGTCATGGTCCAGTATGACAGAAGAAGAGGATCTCATGTGCTTGTAGCCAAGATTCTCCCAATAGTTAGAACATCACAGCTGGTGCATAAACAAATTGTTCTACCACACCAGAGGTGAACAGTGCTGACTGGGGAGTTACTGCAGCAAATGTACTTCAGGGCAACCCTATGGATGTGTTCTAGCTCCAGGGAACAGTAAAAAGCAGACATGATCTAATAAGAAACCTTCACGTAACAGCTGGAGGAGATGGTTAAAGCTGAATGGCTTAAGCAGATTTTATTCTGATTTAGCTTTATAGCAGTTTTTTTTTTCTCCCCAAGCCCCGGTTCAGAGCTGTACACCTTTATTCCACGCAGTGAGGTTAGCATAATGTCATTATCAGAAACGCAAGCAATGTAACATGACTATTGTTTCCAAGGCTCAAAGTTTTATTAGCAGAAATAATCATCTGCAATGATAATGCTGAGTTTTTATTTATGTTAACAGCTTTTTACAATTTATGCTCAATAAAACTAGAAGCTGTTTAAGTGGATACCTTTTTCTGAATTAAACTATCAGGTTTAAAAGACAATATAGAATGAGTTAATAGACATCTAGTGACAAATACAAGTGTTCAAAACCACATGCTTTCTACAAAGATAAATAGATATCTGTGAATGCAGTCAGATCATTTTGCAATGTTTCCTTTTCTTTGATAATCAATGGAATTTCAAATTTAGCTGTAAGCCAGACTATTTTCCTACCCCTCCAGCTGTCAAAAAAAAGTTCATGAGATGCAAGAAAGGTTTATATGAAAATAACCTCTTTCATTTACAATGGTAATATTTTCATACCTACTTAGTCCAAAGTACCTGGAATCTTACTAGTCATTTTCATTCCATTTTTAGCCTGCTTTGCTCTGTCAATCTATCTACTGTAGAAAGCTTTCATCTTGCTTTTTTAAAAGTGTATTTAAAAAGCTGTGGAGAAGATGTACCAGCACTGCAATTTGCTAATGTAAAAGAAGTTTTCTCATGCTGAGGGCCCAATGGCTAATGTGAAAAATGGGTATGTGAAAAGGCTGCTCAGTTAACAAAAACAGCACGGGGGCGAGAGGCCAACACCTTACATGCAGACCAGGAAGTTCTGGAAAGCAGAATAGCTGATAATATTGCGCTAAATAGTAATAAAATATTTGCTGCTGTGTCTACTACATTACAAAAATATTTCTGTATCAGAAGAAACATGTATCAAGTTTTTATCTCTTGTAGATGCTGTTGGACCTGCAAGAGAACAGATAGAAATATAAATAACTGATACTATAACCACACACACACGGACACACACTCTCAAACCTTTTCTCCCAAAGACTACATACCATCTTAATGTCTGGCCGCCTGTTTTTTTTCTCATTCAGACACTGCTCAGCAATTGAATATATTTTATGAACTGAAGATACATCCCAGTCACTCATCTTTTCATCAACATAATCCTCAATAGTTGCTTCCTCATCCTCAATTTCATCTTTGATACTTAACTACAAGAGAGTTTGAAGCAATGAGCAGATCACATTGTAAGCATCCGAACATGTATTCCACACTAACACTTTGAAGTGTTCACTTTGCTTTTGAGTGTTCATTTCTTTTCTCAACCACTTTTCTAGACAAAGAATGATGACAGTCGTTCACCAGCATAATTATTCATCAGTAACTGCAGAAACAGCCTATGAGACTATAAAAGGACTATACATTTTTATTGTAAATTACTTCTAATTAGCACAAAATTATAAGGCAATTTTCTTTAAGCTGCATCATACAGCTTTAACCTCCTCCCAGTTCAAGGCTCAGTTTCTTAGTATTGTCTCTTTTTGAAGAGAAGCAGCATGATCAACATAAAGCATTTACGTTTACTTAATAACCCACAAATTTGCAAGCTTAAGTGTGAATAATTTTTTTTTGGTCAACTTTATAAAGCCTCTTTCTGTAAACTTCTGTCACCAGTCTTGGTGGCTGCTATACCTATTCTAAAGGAAACTTTTAGTCTGAAATAAATTTTTTAAAACTGACTGGTTTAGTCCAAAGCTCTCCAGCTCCAACACACTTGAAATGCGTTATCTGTAATCACAAATAGTGTTTGAGGAATACCTCAGACAAGTCAGCATGGTAAATGAAGTAAGAAATAAAAAGTCAGTGAGTAGAGGCAGGCCTTCTGCTTTCCTCTATGGGTCAGTCTGAAATTGCTGACTAACATTCTACTCCCCCAAAATTTTCAAAGCTAAGGATGCCACATTATCTTGCACTGATCATTCTCTTTATGCTCCCAAAAGTACATTACAAGATAAATTGTACCAGTCAAATTACACTTTATGTTCCTTTCTAGATCCTATCTCTGAAAGAGCTTGCTTCAGAAAAAATCCCAAAACCTCAAGATTCAATTTGACAGGGACTGAGTTCTCCAAGGTCTTTACAGAGCTCAACAAGATTAAGTATTATGCCGCTCCAGAAGATACAGCTTAGAGAAAAAAAAAAAAAAATCTATTAATAGTACACAGGTATTCCTAAAGCTGTGAGGAAAGTGATCTACTATCAAACAGTATGGAACAAAACCAATCCAAACCTCAATGCTATTTCATACTTAGTAAATAAGCAAGTCTTTATGTAAAAAATATTCTAGGAAAACCTTGGATTAATTAGCTCAGAAATTAATTTTAAGCTAAATGAAAGGCTAAATTGAGAACAGCCTTGTAAGATTTTTAATTCAAGAGAATGATCTCTGAGATATTAGTTTCCTAATTAGTAAACTGAATTACTCAGTGAATAGTAAAAAAGAAAACAAAATGCAAACCATCTCTCACCCTGCAAACAAGCCCTTACATCTAACTCCCCTAAGGTTAAAAACACAATGTATTTACAGATTATTAGTAAGGTTGGAGAGGATGAAAATTGCTACAGGAATGGTAAAAAGTATAAAGAACCATAAAGAAACAACAGAGATGAATAGTTTAAAATGTTCTGATGAATGAGGAACTATCAGGGTATCTGGGCATAAGAGGAGTATGCTGATAAAGCGTAATGGTATTACAATAAGAAGCAGTGCCAAAACAAAGAGAATTATAGTATCAGATCAGAAGAAGATGACCTTGGGGAGTGAATAATCTTCTACCAGCCAAGAGATAAAAGTTTCAGCCTCACCTCTATGACAAAAATACATAGTTATGAAAACAGCTCTTGTATCAATGTTTATGACTAATTTGATTGTCTCAGATCCTGTTAACTGACTATGATTTCATATAAAGTGATCCTGGAGGGGAGGAGAAAGCAAAAGGAACATACCAGTAACTGTGGCTCCCGGTTTTCATCTACTGGAGGAAGACCCGTTATTATTTCCAGTAAGACCTAGGCAAAAAAACCAACAAAACAGAAGAGAAAATCATGGAATCATTTTGGTTGGATAAGACCTTTAAGATCACCAAGTCCAACCATTAACCCAGCACTGCCAAGTCCACCACTAAACCATGTCCCTAAGTGCCACATCTATACATCTTTTAAGTATCTCCAGGGATGGTGACTCAACCACTTCCCTGGGCAGCCTGTTCCAATGACTGACAACCCTTTCGATGAAGAAATTGTTCCTAATATCCAATCTAAACCTCTCCTGGTGCAACTTGAGGCCATTTCCTCTTGTCCTATCACTTGTTCCTTGGGAGAAGAGACCAACACCCACCTGGCTACAACCTCCTTTCAGGTAGCTGTAGAGAGTGATAAGGTCTCCCCTCAGCCTCCTCTTCTCCAGGCTAAACAACCCCAGTTCCCTCAGCCGCTCCTTGTAAGACTTGTGCTCTAGACCCTTCACCAGCTTCGTTGCCCTTCTTTGGACACACTCCAGGACCTCGATGTGTTTCTTGTAGCAAGGGGCCCAAAACTGAACACAGTACTCGAAGCACAGCCTCACCAGTGCCAAGTACAGAGGAATGACCACTTCCCTAGTCCTGCTGGCCACACTATTTCTGATACAAGCCAGGATGCTGTTGGCTTTCTTGGCCACCTGGGCACACTGCTGGCTCTTATTCAGCCAGCTGTCGACCAATACTCCCAGGTCCTTTTCCGCCAGGCAGCTTTCCAGCCACTCTTCCCCAAGCCTGTAGCATTGAAGCATAGAATAATCCTTAGAGTATATGTATATATATATACACACACACCATTTTCAAAAAGGAGCACATCTTTCAAACAAATGCTCAAAGGGTCTGTGTTTGTCCAAAGATAGCTCTCTGTACAGTTGATTGTTGCTGTTGTTCCTACCTTTATTTTCAGTAACTGTTATTAGCAGTGTGGTTTATGAATTTCAACACAAATTTTTCTCACCCTACATTGTATTGCTTCAAAGGAAGGTGGAAGGATTTCCAGAGCATTCAGACACAGGCCTACCTCCCCATGAAACTAAATGCCAAGGAGTGGTCAATAGCAATTAGGATCCTGGATTTATTCAGAATGGATTAATTATTCTCCCAAATATTAAGTTCATGTATTTTTTGTACTCAGCTTTAAGGCAAACCCCACATCGACAGCATACTTTCAGTACTTAAAAATAGTAAAGCACACTTTATTTTGGAACATTTTCTTTAATTTTTTTTTCCAGCCTGAGTTATATTTTTGTACAATATCATGCAAGAAGAAACAATGTTCCACATTACTTCAAACTACATTTAGCTAGAACTTGGAATGTTATTCTACTCTGGTCTTTCATATGCAAATTTACATTTTAACACAATTATTGTAATCATTAGCAAATTCAATGGTTTAATCAACATATTCAAATGATTTTAACCCAATGAAAGTTTAGAAACACTCTCTTAAGAGCATATCTATTGGGAAAAGTAGAAATGATAGATCAGAGTGGATTATTTAATTTCGGATATCCTTGATTTTGTATGTTTTTATCATTTACAAAAAGAGTAATATACTACCTCCCATATTCTACTTACTACTCCAAAACTGAAGATATCAGATTTAGGCGTTATCTCTCCTCGCAAAGCTTCAGGTGCCATATAGGCTGCTGTTCCGACAATTCTTTCAGTCATGATTGTTTGTGTGAATGTTACAGATGCTCTTGCAAGTCCAAAGTCCGAAATTTTGGGTATATATGTATCAGTTAGTAAGATATTTGCACTGAGGGAGAAAAAAAATAAAAAAAGAGAATTTTCCAAACCAGTACAATAATTAGGTTTTATAATGGCCTAGTAACTCTTTAGTAACTAAATGCAAACTGCTATTTGGAAGTGTTTCTTGAAATCCAAGATATTTATTTGTTATTCATAAAACAAAAAAAAAAAACTAAGAGTTAATTTTGTTGGAAATTGCACAATTTCAAAATTAATTGCTCTAAATAAATCAAAGTTTAAAACTCAACTTCTAAAAGAACAGGATCACAACTTCATAAATCTGAGCTTCTTATCAACTTCAGCCAAGCCCAAAGCATGGTTGCTTTTTTGATACACCACAAAGAGGACAACAGAAGCAAGTTACTGCAACTGTCAAGCCCCAAGACATAAATGATCTATTTTCTGGGCATAACCAAGCCAAAAAACTATGGACAATTCTGAGAACACCCCATCATGTCCCCTCTAGTCTATAGAAAAGCTGTTGTAGTGCCTGTGTGGTTACAGATTGTCTCCACGCATCATAGCAAAACGAAGACTGAAGTAAACCTTCTTAGATGTCTCTTCATCTAAGTTTTACCTGGGAATGGCAGCACTATTAATAACACCAACCAAGCTTACTGAACTATTCACACTGCAAGTGCAAGAGGTTGCAAAATGGAATCCAAACAAAAGAAGAAACAAAACAAAACCCAGTCCTGTAACATGATCAACTCACAGCAGTTAGAAGGGTAGAGTAGCGTAAGGTAAAAAATGTGTCCCTTCCAGTCATTACACTTGTCCAGATGCTTAGGCAGGGAAGAAAGAAGAAACATAAATTGTCAAAGCAGCAAGCACATTTTAGGAGGCAGCTGAAGCAAAAACTTGTTTCTCACATGCTGGAAGGTGACAAAACCAAGTTGCCTACATTTAGCAGAGTTGCCAGAAGCAAGAAAGCTACAGAAACATTCATCCATGACACCCAATCAGTCAGTTGCTCCTTCTTAACCCACAGAAGGAATAATGCATCCGAGGCTTTTTTTCAAAGATCTGGACTGCTTTGGTATTTTAAAAAACCCCAACACAACAAACTGTAGCAAGAAAGGGGAAAAAAACCCAGAAAAAAACCCAAACAAAGCCCCTACAACAAAACTCCCACCTTTTCTGAGCTCTGATATCCCTATAAAAATTTCCAGTATAACACACAAGTGAATACACATTATCCTTGAAGAACCCTGAACTTCATAAACCTGACTGAAATAATTTTACTGTCTTCATAATAAATAGCAGTAAATCAAAGGAGATACTCTGAAGAAATGTTCTGGGGGAAAAAAAAAGGTGGGTTTTTCATCTGAAAAATTGCCCATTTAAAAAGTCATTATGTTCTTGAACAGCAGCTTTTTCATTAGCAGCAGTTGTGAAAGAACAGAACTTCTGGTATCCTCGCAGCACTCAAGTAACTATTTGATAGTAATAGATTACAATAGCCTCATAATTATCTTTAGAAGTCTGTACTGGTCATGTCCTTGTGGCACAGACAAGATTATGGTGATGGATGTCACTTGCAGAAAAGATTGTGCCCTTGACTGAAGGAATGCTTCTTGCAGGTTTTTCTCTCTAAAACGACTTTAACGGGGAGAAGAAAAAGAGGAAGAAAAAAAAGGAAAAAGGGAAAATGCAGCCAGTGATAGTCAGCAGCTTTTACCTTTTAATATCTCTGTGAATATGATTATTTTCATGCAAAAAGTTGATGCCATTTGCTGTACCTTGAACAATTTTACATCTTGTATTCCAAGAAATTGGTGGAGTGTCATCCTTGAATAAGAAGGGAGAAAGGCAAGTAGAAAGGTGAAAATCTAATATGTATATGCTCATATAAAACAAAACATACAAAACCCCCACAATCCAAAACCAACTTCTTGATGTTTTGTGGTTTTCAAGTAAATTGTTAAAAAGACTAATAGCATACATTTCTTCATTCACTTGGGCAGAAATACATGCATTTGTCACATTCAGTTCTTTCCCCTGCATTTTGCCTTAGATTAATTCACCTGTTGCAAAAAGCGTTCTTAATAATATTCAACTCTGACCCTACAAGGCCAGCTGCACTGCAAAGAACTGCCTGCGTCTACTGCATCTTCACTTTGTAACTCCACTGATACAAGAGCCTTTTAACCCAAAGCAACTCATTCAAAGCAATCAACAGTTTTTATTAACAATGAGAAGTCAATCTTCCAGTGTTTTTGGATTTACCACTTCTCAAGAGTGTAGTTCGATTCGTGTTACTAACTAGACGTTAGAAGTGAGGACACCCACATTTCAAAACTACTTCTTAATCTTGTCAGTGGCAGAGAAGAAGATTAGAGTACCTCATCATTCTACCACCTCCTTCACCTGCTCCTCAAAGTCCAGACAAGAAGACGACATAAGCAAGAGCCCGTGCCTCAAACACATCCAGTGAAGTCACAAAATGAAGTTACCAGCAAGAACACATTCAGTAAGCCAATTCCTCACCTAATCGACTTTAACAGAAGAAGATTCTTTCTGATTTATAGATTTTGATTTAGATTCTCGTAAGAAGTTAGTCTCTTCCTTGTAAAGGGCTCAGTTATTTCTACTTTAGCTTTCAATTACCACCAATCTTTCAATTATTACCAATCTTTAACTTCACCTGATAATGGCCAAAGTTACATGGATGAACATTTTCAAGTACATCCTTGTCAAACACTGCTCATTTCTACAGATAAACTTGCACTACCGTTAAGGAGAACTTAGTCACTCTTCTGCACTGATTCAGTTAAAAAAAAAAAAAAAAAATTGCAAATACATAAGCACGTGCAAGGAAATCAACCAAACCAACCTAAGACAGCAGTGCTACCAAACATATCCAGTCCTTTCCCCAACCACTGCTATTCATTCTCATCCTAACACCACTTCTTCTTTCCTGTTGAGGCAGAAGTACTTGTGCAGCTTTGCAGAGGAAACGTCTCCAGGTGAAAACTAAAGATTTTTTTTCACCGAGTATTTTTTTCAGCTTGATCAGTTCCCTAACCCAGTTCTTTCTCCGACTACTAAATGATTGATCCAGTGCAACAAGATCGGTGTAGAAAAACGTAGAATAATATTTTTTAGGTCTGGAGGCATGGGGGGTTGAAGTAGCACCAGTTTAAAATGTTGACAAGATTACAACCTCAGAAGCTGCATTTGCTTAGTATAAAGCAGATTTTTTAACTCTTTCAAGAAACATGGACACTCATCTACTAGGTTAAGTCTGGCTTACTATTGGTATCACTCTAACAAGCAACTACTTGTCCTTCATACACAGACTTGCCTCATCAAAAACAAAGCAACTTGTTTACTAAAGGCCAAGGCTAAAAGATACGTCATTTGATTAAATCAGAAGAAAGCACTGCATTTACACAAAATACTAATTTTAAAAAAAATTATTTCCCATTTACTTAGGCACTTCAGAAAGAGATACACAGATTATGAACATTGCGTTATAACCATTATCACAAGGGCAATGAACAAAGGGCAATTTCACAATGCAGAATCTCAACAACTAGCAGAGAACATGTCAATGTCAGAACCAGGAACAATACTGCAGCACCCTCTGCTTTGCTCCACACAGACACAGCAAGTCCAAGTTCCTGTGCCACTTCAGGTACTGGTACATGACATTGTATTGTCAACCTGCTTTGACTTTAATGTGTCTAAAACATTTGTATAAAACATTACTGGAAGAATACTTGTTATCATATTTGTCCTCTAGAACACAGAATTAAGTAGTAAAACATAATTTGGCTGCTACAGTTCAGTACTGTTTCAAAGATATTTCATAGATATCTACACTTCAGCAAAGTACGACAGCTGGAGGCTAGAAAAGATTTTACTTACCAGACAAGCAAGTCTGTCAAGCAATGAACCGTTGGGCATGTATTCATACACCAGACATGGCTGAGCGCCATCACTTGAGAAACCAAGCAATTCTACTAGATTCTCATGCTGACACCTATAGCAAAAAAAAAAAATAATCTATTCATATATGCTCTGAAAGACTCCCAACATTTGAGGAAAATACAAGGCAGAGGAAACTTGATCCCCAATTACATGTTCCAGCCCTGCTGCACATAGCCAGGTTTCTGCAGTGGTGCTTTAAAACAAACAAAATACAGTCATGTTGTATATGAAACACTCTCACTTAACATGAAAATCATTAAATTATGCTAGAAAGACAAAAATAAGGGATCACACTAGCTAATGTATTATCTGCAAACTTAGATTCCCATAAAAGGCTAGAATGACATTGTATAATTGTACTCACTTTGCCATCATTTTTATTTCTTGATCAAATTGCTGTTTCAAGTCCTGAACACTAACATCAACCATCTACAAAAGGAAGTATTTGGTGTTAATATTGCTCGCCATATTAAAATGCACAGTTGTTCCTTAAAAAAAAAAAATTAGAATTGTAAGCCTTTCTTTAGATTAGTTACATGTAACAACTACTTAACTGTTCACAATATTTTTTTTACTCAACTCAAAAATAAAGTATCATTTTTAATTCCTTGGAACACGATATTATTGGACAAATGGATCCAATTATAGCACTGTCACCAACTCACCTATTTTATTTCACTGCAGTTACCCACTACTAGCACTTACTCATTACAAAATTAATTATTCACACAAACCATTGGTTATGAAGACTAAAATTCTATGGCAATACCTATTCAGGTTGGGAATCGTTCATCTGATTCTGAAAGGGAATCCTCCCTATCACCTCTTCCCTTCTGCCACTTCTTGTGTGCAGGGGAGAGGGGGAACTGGGGGAGCACTCTGCTTCTCATGGGACTACAGGATAACGTTCTCAACCCAACTCTTGTTTAATATGGTGACACTTTCTGAAGTGTATCATTCAAGACTTTCCACAGATAAACAAATCTAAACTATAAAGTACATAGTCATTAAAAAGAAAAATGTCCAGGACAACTCACAGCAACAAGCTTCTTGACAGCCACATTTCTGCCATTGATGTAGCCTTTGAACACAACGCCAAAGCCACCTTCTCCCAGTTTATTACCTCCAGCTGATTCTGGTCGTGCATCAAAATTATTTGTAACACTTTCCAAGTCATGAAACCAAAAATTATGGAAATCTGAAAGACATATTCGCTATTTAGCACAACTACGTTTTCACTTAAGAACAAGTGCATTGAATAGATTCTCTGCTTCAGTTCTATTAAACGAAAACCTCGCTACCATGCAAATCCTGACATAGTGGAGCCCTACTTCCAGCATTGTGATGAAGGTACTAGAAAAAAAATGAAATGCAGATAAATAATTTAATTAGCTACGTGTAATTTTCTTCACAGCTAGCACTGTAGCAGCCTTCCGATTGTATTTTTTGTTAATACTTGTAATACAGGTAATACAAGTTAAACGTGCAGCAGATCACAGAGTGCGCCACACTGTGTCAGATGTAAAAATCACATGATGTTTCTGGCAGCAACCCAAAAGTGGAACTTTAGGAAGGAATAGACCAACCATATACTTTCCTGTAACGCTTTCTTTAATCATTTTTCTCCAACATTCTCAGTCATTTCTGATATGTAACATTCAGCTTTGAAACACAAGATGCTAAACAGTCTACAAAATCAGTATCTAAAAACGGCAACAGGATTACATGTAGCACAAAATAAATTGCAATGTAATTAAAAATCAAGTTTTCCATCACAGTAGCTGCCTTAGGGGCAAGGTGCAACTCATGCATTGATATCTTATTACCTGGGCTAAACTCAGAGTCACACAGAACAAGAGCAAAAGCAAGATGCTGTTTCCTATAGATGCACGATGATGGGAATATAGTCATTACTCCAATGCATTCCTACGATTTATTTTGCATGGGATGAAGGACAGATCAGCAAAAAAGATTGTACTTAACTCTACCAAACTAAGTGCATACCTGTGTTACTAGACTGTGAGCTGCTGTTTTCCTGACTTAAGCAGGAAGGAGCTGAGTGTTGCTTCTCTATACTCTGAGCTAAAACAGGCTTTACAGATGCCACTTCTTTTTCCTGTATAGGCAGTTGTTTCTCATGTATAGGCATGGTTTCCTGTGAAGAAAGAGGTAATGTAACTTCTTGTGCCATCCTTACAGCTTCTGAAAATGGAATTTAGAAAAAGTGTTAACTACATTAGGAATCAGAAAAAAAGAAGTAACATTAATGCCAGTATTTACGACGATTAGGAGACACATAAGCATCATGAGAAGGGTATATTCTGCCACCATGTGTAAACTGCAGGACTCTTAAACTTGAAACTCTTATTTAAACTGTTATTACAAATAACGGGAAATATATCCACTTTTGGATATTTTGACCTAATCCTTTCTGACTGTCAAGTTACTGTGAAGCTCTTTAGCATCTTAGAAAACTGAGAACACAGTACAAAAAGTACAAGGGTAACAGTTACCTGGTAGCAAAAGGCTTGCTGGTGCTAGGAATTGATTCCTAATCAGCAGATCCACAAGATCACCAACTGTACAGTTTGTCGTTCCCCAGTCATAAAGTAATTCACACGTGGGGCTCTTTCCCATTTGTACAAATGCCTCAAATCTCCTTAAAAGAGAAATTAAGACCAACATTAAAAAAAAAGTGACCTCAAGAACCATAAAGGGAAAGAGATTAAAGGTAAAAAATTTTAAAAAATTCTGAATTTACTGAACTGTACCATTATTCACAAATCTTCTGAAAATGCAGCTAAAAAACCTAAAGAAATTCAAACTTGGGGAAAAATATGCAAAGTATGGAAAAAACTAAGGGAAAAATATGCATACATGTCTAAGACCCTTATCAGCACATGGGACTAACAGAGAAAAGAATGTCAGCAAGAGACAGAGGGCAAGTCAGAGTCTGGAAAAAAATTTAATGGTTTTCCATCCATTTCGCATTCACACTTCATTTTGAATATTTTGAGATGGGCATTAAGCAGAAGTTGAGATCCATTATTCTGACTGATTTATTACTATTACAGAAAGACAAACAAAGATTTAATGTCACTAGAAGACTGAAAACCCAAGACGACACGTAGGGTATTTAAAATCTCATAACCTCTGAAATACCTTAAGGATTCAACAAGCCCTTCAAGCAACAAGGTGTTCACAAAATACTGCTGACATTACTTCTCAATTAAACTTGTTAGTTTTAGGCCTCAGGCTCCCCACATTTGCTGGACATTTTCTTGGGAACAGTGAATTAGGAGTTACAGTCCAGTTGTCTCTTGTGCTGTTCTTGTGTGAAGATGCACAATAAAGTCAATGTTTACTAGTCTCTAGGGTACAGAAAGTTACACAGCCACTGCTGCAACACTACAAATACATGTCTGTGGCTCTAATTAATTCTAATTTCCTTAGTCAATTTTCTTTGGCTAGAGCTTGTCTGAAAACTGAGCTGCAAAACAATTAGGAGTAATCACCTTGGGTTCCCTAAGGACACAGTACTGTAAGATGTTAAGTACGTACTGGCACACAAAGTGCAACAAGTTACAATAATGGCATGGACAACGGTATTTATACTAAACAGTTAATAAACAAGGTTATGTGACTTCTATATAGGACCTTATATGCATTTGGTTGTATCTGCTTTCACCAGACGGGTCGGTTATGTCTACTGCTAATTTCTTCCACCCTTCTTGCGGATCGATGAAATCTGCCAGCTGCCTCATGAGCCTATAGCTAATGCAGCGGACATACGTTGAAGTCGTTACGGGCTTGCTCATCTTCAGCTCCTAAGGAACGCAAACGGCACCGTTACCGAACAGGTTCGCCGGGGCTGCGCAAGCCAGTAACGCGTCACATACGACACCACAGCTGCTTCGCGCCCTGCCCGACAGCAGCCGCAGCCGCAGCCGTCCCCGTCCCCGTCCGCCTCCTCACACGTCCACCAGTCGGTGCGCGGCCGCTCAGGGAGGCCCGGCCCGCCCAGCGCCGCCCCCCGCGACGCAGCTCCCGCCCGCCGTCCCTCATAGGCGACCGCCCCCTCCCTCGCCCCCAACCGGCGGCGGGAGCCACCTCACCTCACCTCACCTCACCCCCTCCCTTCCCACCCCCCCCTCCCCTGACCGCCGACCCCCGTCGCTTCCTGGCGGAGGCGCCCACGACCCGCCCCGTGCGCCTTGCTTCACGTCAGGCGTTTCGACTGCATCACTTCCCCTTTAAGAGGGAGGGATTCAACCTCTGACGGCTCTGGCGTCACCGGGACGGAGACGGCAGCTCGGTAAGGAGAAAGCGGAAGCGGCCTTCCCATAGGCTACCGAGTAGATGTCCCGCCCCCCCGGCGCACTCCATGGCTGGCCGGGGGGGTGGTTCCCTTGCTCTCTTTCCCCGCGATCCTGGAGAAGTTGGTACCGTCCTTGGGCCCCTTCCCCCGTGGGGACGGGGACAGGGACGCGGGGGGGGGGAGAAAGGGGAGTTGTGGCGCCCCCTGGCGGGGCGCCTGCTAGCGGCCTGCGGGACTGGGGGCGCGGCCGGGTGCTGCCCCGCGTGGCCGTGCCGTTGAACCGGCCCGTTACGGCCGTTCGGGACGGGAGCGGTGCCGGCGGCCCTGCCTGCCTGCCTTTCAGCAGCCTTTTCTTTAGTAGTTGATATTTTTAATTCTTCCCCCCGCCTTTTTTTTTTATTTTCTCCTCTTGTGCAGGTGTAGTGGTTTCTGGCTGGGAGCAGGGGAAGGCAGGGGAGCCATGCTTCGTTCCTTCAGTTACCTGACTGATCACACCGGCTTCTGTGGTACTATCAAAAACTCACCGAGTGACTTCGTAGTGACAGAAATCGAGGTGCCTGAACACTTGCTTAGGGATACCCGGGCTGAATCGCTTCAGAAAACCACCGAAGCCCCCAAAAAGCTGAGAACGGAGCCTCCCGGTCAGTGTGCCGAGGGCTGTGGTGGTGATGTGCCCAGTCCTTCAGAGCGTGACCCACGCTGCACAGGAGACGACTGTTCTGCATCCCCTAACAAAAACCAGTGTGAGGGTGAACCTGAACAGAACTCTGGCCTCGAGGAAGCCAGTATATTGGATTCCTTACTAGGCAAACCCATGAGTGAACTGCTTAATAAATTTGCTTGTGATCTGAAGGATGCATGGGACTTGGAAAATAGTGCCGATTCTAGCACTGGAGAGTTCTTGCTCGGACCTATACTGGACAAGAAAACTCGAGCTGATTTACACAGTGCTATTAGGCAGAAATTCCCCTTTCTAGTCACTGTTACAAAAGGCAATGAAATGATTGTAAAAGGAAATGCTGATTACAAAGAACTTTGTCAGTTAGTGACTGAAAAGGAAACAAGTGATTTTTTTAAATTTTTAGATGCAAAGCTAGAAAATACTACATTTTCTTTTGAGCCTGATGGAAACAAAGAGCACAGAAAAGTAGTTCACCACTTTATCAATAGAAAATTTGGAAAACTTTTAGAAACAAAGTCTTTTACTGTGACAGACGTCAATGATCAGCCAAATATGTCAATAACGGTACGATTTCGAGAAAAAAGTTGGTCCAGAAAAAGGTGTGCTGATGGTTTCCAGGAAAAACAAGATCTTTATACAGGTAAATATTACATTTTTAGTGAAAGTGTCAGATATTAGGGTGTCCTTCAGTAAGACTGAGTCTCAGAATATTTTTTGTATGATATGTAGGCCTGCTTGACCATAGTTTATGCTGAAATAAATTATTATTAAAGCAGTGTAGTTACATCACTGGAGAATGAGATGGGTTAATGAAGTTACTGCAGTTATTTTACATAAACTGTTCAGTGATAATGGTTACTGTTATTTTGGCTGTAGCTCTGTGTTATTCCCTGTGTGCTAGCTTTCCCTTGAAAGTAATTGGGGGCGGGGTGTTAGAAAATGCATCTAGATGTTGGACAAGTTACTAAGGTCAAATTTGATTTATGGTCTCATTCCTTAAAGCAGTTGGTTTCTGATACAATGTTTCTGGCAGTAAGCCAATACATGTTCATTGAATTGTGTTGCATTTTATCAGGTGCTATTTTTAAAGGTAGCAGGGGTTTCTGGTTGTTTTAAAGAGTTTTGTGTACTGTGTCTTTATTTTTCTCTTTCTGTACTGAAGAAGTCACATTTTCTTTAGTTTTGTGGGGTGGTAGGACTTTTTTTTGCAGTTTCCATGCTATTATAGTTTGAAGAGAAGAACCTGCCCAGCTGTCATGGCAGAACACCTGTATGATTTAGAAGTGCAAATTCCTAATAATTCTGAGATGATTGTTTCAGCTTTCACTCTTCAGAAAGAAAATCTAGAAACCCTAGAAGCAATCAGCTTCTTGGCTGCTGAACTTGGCATTCTTCCTTCAGACTTCAGTTACACTGGCATCAAAGATAAGAAGGCTATTACTTACCAACCTATGGTTGTGAAGAAGGTGACTCCTGAGAGGTACTAACAATCTGGACGCATTCCTTTTAGCACATATTTTTAGATATTGCTGAGTATCGACATGGTACGATCTTCTGAAATGTTCTTATTGATGTGTCTTCCCTTGTCCTGTATTAGAATTTAAGGAAAGGTCTTGCCTTTCTCTGTATTTTTCATAATACGAATATACTATATCATCTGGGACAGTATCCTTCCAATTCATGCTCATAGGATCCACTTTACAATTTCTTAAATACCATCCACTAACTGGAACCAAGAAGAAGCCTATGCCACATGATGCAAGAGGTTTCCACATGCTGTCAAAGTATTGTCTTGTGGTCCACAGAAAACAACTTAAAAGCTTTGTACAGCTACAAGACCAAAGTAAATTATTACAAATATACGTCAGACTGATGCTGTCTTTGAGTGTTAAGTGTCAACTTCTATTGTATTGTCCAGTTTAGAAACATGAGACTAAGTAAAGAAGATATCACCAAACCTGAGGGCAGAAAATACGTTCTGAGTAATGTGTCAATAATAGAAGGTGTGCCTTTCCATTCCTTGTTTTTCTTACTCTCTGTAGCCAACTCAGTGGGTAAAAAGTATATGTTAGGTTCTGCCATAGTAACAGTAAAAAATTGCTAGAGTCAAAACCATAACTTATTTCGTCCTCAGCTTTAACTTTCTAGTGGTTTTTGATCTTAGCAACAAAGTACACTTCGCAAATAAAAGAAAGTAGAATTTATGTTTTTAGGATTTATTACTAACATAAATATATATCAATAGTAAAATTCTATTGCAAACTGGGCTGTAAGGCCAGTTGTTCTAGAGATAAATAGCAAAAATTTGCATTAATGTTTAAATAAAGCAAAATAGTTAAAATAGTTAAATACTCCCAAGCCACAAGCATAACAGGGAAAATAAAGAATTTTAAAAAATAATTTATAAAGTTATTAAAAATAATAAATAATAAATAAATAATAAATAGCTTAGAATGTAAGCTCTTATGCTGAAAGTTTCCTTTGATTTGAGTGACTGTTACTTACACATAAGAACAAAGAGATTGAGTGGATACTTTAAAGGGCAAATAGTTGAACTGTCAGCTGTGTTTCCAATTACAAGCATGTGCAAGCATACCCAGAGAATCAGTGCACTGAGTTTGTTTTTGTTAAGGCTGACCAGGAAAGAGCAATTATGTTTTGGAGTCTGCTAGAGCACTTTTCTTTTTTTCTTTTTTTTTTTTTTTTAATGAAAAGCAGATTTTTAGGACTGAAGAGTAAATTACTTGTTTTTCAATAAAAAATGCAAAATTCAGTTCAGTTGCCTTGAGAAGGTTCAGTGAATTGCTTCATTCCAATATCTGTTGAGCTACAGAATGTAAGTGCAAGTGAAGCAAACATTTAGCAAGTATTTCTGGACTATAACTACATTTTAAGACTTCTATCTCTGCATTTGATTTGATTTGATTTTTCTCACGATACTCTGTTTTACATAACTTTATTTTTTAAGTGTTTTTAATTCTAGTGCAAAGGTGAAGAAGATATTTGTTCGAAGTTGATAGCTTTAGCAGGGGATGGTTCATAATTTCTTCCAATTATTTACGCAGGTTGAAAGAAATTGGAAGCAAAATGGAAAAAAAGGGCATGAGAATACACAACATACATTCAGCATGCCAGCACCTTAGACTTGGTCAGCTGAAGGGCAATCACTTTGATATAGTTGTGAGAGATCTCAAACACCACAGTCATGATTCTTCTTCAAATTTGAAAGAGAGAATATCTGAAGCAATGGAAAATGTTGAGGTAAAAAAGCTTCATAGTTGCCAATAATGAACAGAGTTTTAACTCTGTGCTGTAAAAAAAAAAGTACTTCTAAAGAAAATGCTTGTAATAGCACAATAATGGCACTATTTCCCAGTTTTGATGCTTTTTGCTATTTTATGTGTTTCCTACATTACGTAAGGAATCAGGAGTAAAGCTGACTTCCAAGGAGGAACCATAAGTGAAATCATTCTGGGTTACAGATTGCAGACCCCAGAATGGTGCAGCAAGACAAATGGGAAATTTGGTAGCAAATGAGTACAGATATATGAGCTATTGCTGCACAGACCTAAGGCCAACCAAAGCACTGTGTTTCACTGTGGCAGTTGATGGGGTAAAAGAATATAGTTACACGTGTCATCTGGTTGCCTTTTTTGGTCACGTGAAGAATATGCATGGTTGGCTCAGGTCAAAAACTTTCATGTCATAAATACATGTGAAATGTCCATCACAGAGAAAGAAGATCCCCTGAAATTCAGTGGATTTTGATTGCTGTTATCCTTAGTCCCTGAAGAAAACCCCATCACCAGACATTCCTAAACCACTGAGAAAAGTAAAAGCAAATTATGGAAAGAAAAACTTTAGGTATTTTGTACAGCAGTAATTTTCTTACCCTATCTAAGTAATAGCCATAAAACAAATTACTTTAAGAAGATTAATCCAGGAATAAAGACTTGAATGAAAACTACCCAGTGTGCAAAAGCAAAATACATTACATGTCTTTTGGAAATTAATTTTATTATTGAAAAAAAGCATTCAACTGGTAATTTCATGCTTTTTTCTCTCTGTTCCATCTGACTTTTTTTGGTTTTGCTGTTTGGAAGATGAACACAAATTCTTTTGATTGTGTGTCTTGCTTTATTAAATTTAACTTACTGGTCAGATGGTGAATGACAAAACCAGCATGTGTGTTAATCCAAAATACAGATTTTTCATCTTCCATGTGTATGGGACCTATGGATGTTCAAAGCAAGGTTATATAATTTGAACTGAATAACCATTTAAAAAACAAAACCAAAAACCCAAACATGTTTTTTGCTTGTCTACTCCATGCATACTTATTATTTTCTAGAAAAGGATGTTCTGATTGGTTCGCATGGCTGTGATGTTACTGCCCACATGTGACCTGGAACTCATCAGGAGACTTAAAATCCCAATTAGAAGAAGTGCTCACTTGGTCTTTACTATTGTAATAATAGTACAAATGATCTCATGTGAAAAAAGATTAGTATTTTTAAGAAAAAATGTCCAACGATGGTTACTGTTCATTACCTGTGCTATGCCGCATTTGCTTGATTAGAGGTTTCATAAGCTGGTGCATATAAAAAGCTCAATGACTTTGACTTGACCTGTAGTTGTATTTAGAATAATCAACTATATAGAAATAATTTTGTTTCGTTTACCTATTTTTTTATGAAAGTGAAGACAATGATAGAACTTGGTTGTCTTTTTAGATGTTTCTAAATTAGGTGCTAAAATATTGTAATGAATCATGAGTTACAATTTTGTTATGTATTATTTCTGATTAAAAAACCAATTTTTATACATTTTGGATGTAAATGTAGATGTATGTGTGTTGTATGTTTAGTCTTACTAATTGTACCTGGTACTTTCATGCTTTTAACATATTTATTCTTTATCATTCTAGACAAAAGGTTTTGTAAATTACTACGGACCTCAGCGATTTGGACAAGGACAAAATGTTCAGACAGATCAAATAGGATTGGCTTTACTGACTGAAAAAATGGTATTTTCATTTTGTAATTTAAGTAGTTACTGTCAAGTTAATTTCATATTACTATTGCAATGTCTAGCGCTGGCGTTGACCTTCCCAGTGAGCAATTTCATTTGTGAGATAAACCCATATGTGTGCTGGAAGTAATTGCCAGATCAGTTTTGACAACAACATAAGCATGAAGATCTTCATGCTGAAACAGAAAATCTTTTTTAAACAGCAGGTGCAGCTTTAAATAGTTCAGGAAGTGATTTTTCTGTCTATGATTGCTATGTGATTGTGATTGTCATCATGCCATTTGGCAGGAAAGTGGCTGCATTCCATACAGGGTTTCAACACTAAAATGAAGCAATCTTTATACAGTATTTATTCATGGTCCTGATTGCCTCCTAACTTGTAGCCTCTTTATCCTGCTGGGGGTCTATATACTTCTTAAAAATGTCACAAGAAATTACATAGGATCCTATGAAAGGATTTACTTTTTCAATACCACAGTAATTTATCTGCTATATAGAAGAGATTGCTGCTTTCCATTATCCCTTGGCTACTTTCCCAAACTCTTAGTTCTGAGTGATTGCTCCCATGTAAGCTAAGGAGAGCTTATTTCTTAAGTAATAATTCATAAGATAAGAGTCATATACTTTTCAATGTATATGGTATAGTACTTGGCACAGGTCTAAAACAGAATCAGACACTACAAAGTCAAATGAATACTTGAGTATCCTTTTCTTCTAATCTGTTTTGATTCTGAGAAAAGTCAGGAAAACTTATCCTCCAAATATAAGAAGAATCAGGATTTGAGGGCGGCCCATAAAAGTTACTGTTGATGTATCTGACATTTTTAATTCTGGTAGTTGGTACCAGGTGCCAGTCCTTGAAGAGTAATGGTTTAAATCTCTTAACTCAGTTATTTTTTAATTTAAAACATGTAGGAACTACTATTTATATTAAAAATGTGCCAGTGTGTGCTTGCACAGTCCAGTACAGAGGAGGACAGGAACCAGATGTCACAATTTAGTGTAAGTGCTAGCAAATTGTGTGGCTCCACTGGTGTTGCAAGTAGCAGAGGTTAGTGTAGGGCTTTCCCTGTCACAGTGTCATCTAACCTAATACAGATCAGTATAAAAAAAAAGCAAGATTGTTTTCCCTTTGTGTGAGACTGTGGGAAATGTTCAGTTTACATTTTGCATGAGACATGCAAAAGGGAAAGAAGGAGCCTTCCTGTTCAGGGTAGAATGGTGGCATTACAAATTTGAGGAGTTCTAACTGGATGTTCAGGAAAAGTGACTGATTTCTCAAGGAGCTTTGAAAGCTGTCTTGTGTCTTCTGTGTGACTGAAACCTTTCTTTAATCTGAGAAGGAACACAACCATATTGGTTTGCTGTTCATGGCATTTTCTGTGAAAGGGAGAATTTGACTTTGCCCTTGAAGAACTGCTACCATTTTGAGAGGTTGCAGAATATGTTAACACAGAATTGGATGCATGATTGTCTGTTTAGTTGACAAATAGTTATATATAAATGCAGAAAAAAAATTATTAATATTGTTCTTTAAAGGTGAAAGCTGTGAAGTTGTTCTTCACACCTGAAGATACAGATGACCCTGTAAACAATGCAAAAAGATACTTTCTTCAAACTGGTATGTCTAGTTAAATTGTCTATATATTTATTGAGGGTCGATATTGTGAAGGAATAAGGTGTTGCTGCACAGAGAGATACTTTTTATTTTGCTGCTGCTTTTTACCGCTTAATAGCTTATTCTGCAGAACTCAGTAGAGTCGCACAGTTAAAAATTAGATGAGGATGATGCCCTAAATGTGCAAAATAATGGAAAACTAATGTACTTCAGGAGCAAGACAGTATAGAAACAAACACTGTATAGCACAATACTGGAAAAGACTAAGATAATTTTATCAAAGCAGTTTTATCCTTCTTCCATCTCTTTGCTTTTGGAATATAAACTTCTCTCTAATCATAGAATCATTATAGAATCATAGAATCACAGAATGGCTTGGGTTGGAAGGGACCTCAAAGATCATCTAGTTGCAACCCCCCTGCCACGGGCAGGGACACCCTCCACTAGACCACGTTGCCCAAAGCCTCATCCAACCTGGTCTTATACACTTCCAGGGATGGGGCCTCCACAACCTCTCTGGGCAACCTGTTCCAGTGCCTCACCATCCTCACAGTAAAGAATTTCTTTCTGACATCTAATCTAAATCGACCCTCCTTCAGCTTAAACCCATTGCCCCTTGTCCTGTCACTACACTCCCTGATAAACAGTCCCTCTCCAGCTTTCCTGTAGGCCCCTTCAGGTACTGGTAAGCCGCAGTTAGATCTCCCCAGAGCCTTCTTTTCTCCAAGCTGAACAATCCTAACTCTCTCAGCCTGTCCTCATAGGAGAGGTGCTCCATCCCTCCGATCAGCTTCGTGGCCCTCCTCTGGACTCTCTCCAACAGCTCCATGTCTGTCTTGTACTGGGGCCCCCAGAGCTGGATGCAGTACTCCAGGTGGGGTCTCACGAGAGCGGAGTAGAGGGGCAGGATCACCTCCCTCGACCTGCTGGAAGTATACAGGAATGAGACACCCAACTCATGCTCAACACTTACCACATGTGGGCATCTAATTTTCTGAGATTTCTGTAACAATCTTAGCTCTTGTTTTTTGCACGTTTGCGCTTAGCTTTTACATCTCTTTAATTATGTATCTCTCCTATGCTTTCCTGTGATCTGCCTTCTTTCTGTCTTGCACTAAAATCAACAAAATATCTCAAAGACAGAAGTCTGCTGAGTAAAATGCTGTTTGTCATATTTATTGATTTTATCATTCAGCTTAACTTTCTCTCCAAAACTAAAAATTTCGAGTTGCTCTTGACTTCAAATCTATTTGTTCTTTTCAAATATTCTACATCTATTAACCTGCTTATCACTGTAGATTGACAGAACAACTATGATATATAGCTTCAAGAGACATAGATACGTTTCATTTCACAAAAACAATGCAATGAATTGTGCTGTACATTGTACATGGAAATACATTGATGTGGACTCTGAAAACAGATGCTTGCCTTTTCCTGCAAGCAAAATGTAAAAGAGTATGTGAAAGGCTTCATCAGGTAATCACTCGTAATGAGAAAATGTGTGAACATTAAGATTTAAAATATACTGCATTTATAGAATGTAGTACAAATCTGATTAAATATATTTGCATCTTGGTTGAGGCTCAGACTTCCCAATGGCCAATGCAAATTGTACCTTTCAAATAAAGTTTTTGACCCTCTATGAAATACATGTTGTCAAATGATGTAAAGCAGATGTTTAATGTTCTTTCGTAGCTTGGTTTTTACTTTCAGTTACCTGATCTAAAAAAACCAAACTTTGGAGTGATGAATTAAGTTTCTAAAAAAAAAAATAAATAATGCAAACTAGGCTGAGTATCTGAATAACAGCTAGTTTAGTTTATACTGCATGAAATAGAAAAGAATTCATGGGACTGTGTTGATAGGCATCTAAGATGAAATCTGTCTAATGTGACACATTGAAGGAAAGGGAATAGTAACCTAAAAGTCAGCATAAAGAGGTTAGACTGACATCAATTTTTCCCTACCTGATTATTTCATCTTCTTAAGTGCAGTTTTTCCTGACAGGTAATATTTGAAAAATCAGGGATTACTTACATGGTTATTTCTGTTTATATCAGAAGATGCAAAGGGTGCACTCGTGATGCTGCCGGAATATAAAGTGAGAGAGAAGATGTTGCTACGAGCTTTAAATCGCTATGGTGTAAATCATGAAGGTTGTACCAAAGGATGGCTCAATATTCCTCATTCCATGCGCATATTCTATGTCCATGCTTATTGCAGTAAAATTTGGAATGAAGCAGCATCATATAGAATGAAGATATATGGTTCAAAAGTTGTTGAGGGTGATCTTGTCTTCTCAGAAGAAAATGATGAAAGTGTTTCCCTGAATGACAAGGTGAGTCTTCACAAAATAGTTCTTGGGGAAAAAAAAAAAAAGCTTAATGTAGTTGAATACATACTCAGATATACTCTAATGCTTTTATTTTGGTTCATTCATTAACGTATTTGTGACAAAGGTGAAAAAAGTGATGCAGCTTTTTTTGATTTACCATAAATAGGCGTATATGCTAGATGTATATTAGCACCTTTTTTCTGTTCTGACTGTTCGTTTTATTCAAGTGAGAAGAAGGAACAGAATGTCAGAATTCATATATCTAAGAATTTAGCCTGCATTGTATATAATGCTCTTTGACTGGGGAAAACCTTCAGAATGGGCTTTGGGTGTGCCTGTATTACCAGTCAGGGCAGATGTGAGTCTTGCTCTCCAGGTCAGACCTTCCCATTATATATATTAATGAATGTTAGCCCATGGTAAAAGGTGGCCTTAGACTGAACTGGTAATCTCATTGCAGCTACACAGTCAAAGCACATGTAGCACAGTTTCACTGAGGCAATTAAAACAGATTGACAGTGGGTCTAAACTGTCAGCAGCTGTTCAAAAATTGCAGCAGTCTCTTGGGAAAGTAGTAAAGGGCAAGGGAGTGCTTCTGCTCACCCACAGCACAGCCTGGGTGCTGTGCGTGGAGCCGTGGGTGAGCCAGTGACCAGAAGCCAGCAATGGAGTGTGTGCTGGTCCCAGGTCTTGGCATGCTGAAGTCCATTCTGAAGCCATCTCTTCTTTCAGTGTTAGCATACCTTTTTATGGTGGAAGCAGTTGGGTCTCTTCGCCCAAGGACCAAGTGATAGGACAAGACGAAATGGCCTCAAGTTGCGCCAGGGGAGGTTTAGATTGGATATTAGGAAAAATTTCTTCACTGAAAGGGTTATCAAGCATTGGAACAGGCTGCCCAGGGAAGTGGTTGAGTCACCATCCCTGGAGGTATTTAAAAGACATGTAGATGTGGCGTTTAGGGACATGGTTTAGTGGTGGACTTGGCAGTGCTGGGTTAACAGTTGGACTTGATGGTCTTAAGGGTCTTTTCCAGCATAAGTGATTCTATTATTCTTTCTCCTGATCATCAGATAAACCATAGAATTTTGCAGTGTTTTACTGGATAATAAACAGGTGTGTGCATAGGCAGAATGTATCCCATTTCTTTTGGGTGAACATCTTACAAATTTGAAAGCAAGAGGACTTAGAAGGTTACTGAATAACCTCCAGTCCCTGCTTCTGTTTCCATTGTGATTTTTCTTCAACTGTATTTTTGAGATTGAATGTTAATAAAACTAGTACATCAAATAAAATGAAAATCAGAGGTATCAAATTGAGTATTGAGTTAAATATAGATATATTCCTGTTTAATATAAACCATTTCTCTTATTATTTTTGCTTTAGCTGATGTAGCACAAGATTGCATCAGCATGGTTAACTTCAAACTCAAAGAATACGAGTTCGTAGTGATAGTTTGCTAATTGGTGTTAGCTAGCATCAGTAAATATTGAATATAATGCCATTTACTAGTAAACAGAGAATCTGTACTATTTTTCATACTGAAATAGCTTATTGTCCTTGCAGTAATTAAACAACATTAGAATCCTTTACAAGTTTGGGAGTACGGTGCATAATTCCTAAAATAGTGTGTTTTATTTTTAAAAAAGCTTTTTTTCTTAACTTCTTAAATGTCTTGTCAGGTTCATGTAGTCACTGCTCCAGAAGAATCAGTTAACAAATACTCTATACACCAGGTAAGTCTGTATGAAAAATTTTGAGTTGTTGATCTCTTTATTTGATTAAAATGTTTTGTTTTAAAAATAATGTGATTAAGTTAACTGGTGCAGCCTTCTTCCTTGCCAGAATGCACATTAAAGAAAACACATGTGAACTAATCTCCACTCTCATAACAAACAGGAGGAAATAATATTTACTTTGTAATGGAAATAAGTACAGTGTCATTTGCATTATAGCAATATTTATCTTGAAGCTGAATGTAAATACTTTGAAAATTTTTTCAGTCCACTGGGAAAAACATTCAAGAGCAGTTGAGGGTCTAATTTTTGAAGGTTCAGAGTGCATAGTTGTAAAGTCTTACATAGGCAGCTTAATGTCTTTACTACTATATCTTTCCCAACAAGCAAGAAGATTCATATTAGTTTATTTCTAGTTTGTTTTAGGAATCCTGATACATTGATTATTTTTTCTGCTTTAATTACATCCAAGATACCTGCCTTGCACAGCTTTATTTCACAAGAGAAGCTGCTGGTTTACTATTTCAGGCCCCAAAACACAAGATTTACACATTTAAAATTGTAATCACATTTATTTAAAAGGGAATTGGTGGGCTTTATTTCAAATATGTTTGTTGTTTTGTTTTTTTCTTTGAAGGTGGTTCTTCCAATGGTGGGACATAGTATCAAGTATCCCAGTAATAAAGTTGGGCAATGGTACCATGAAAGACTTTCTAAGGATGAGCTGCATATGTGCAAATTCAGAGTTTCTCCATTACAGCTGAATATACCTGGATGCTACAGACCCATTTTGAAAAATGTTCAGAATCTGTCATATTTTTTGGAAGGTTGTGAAAAAGGAATTGAAATTGAAGACAACAATCTGAATGAATCAAAAGTCTCTCTTCATATATCATTTGACCTTGATCCTTCATGTTATGCAACAGTCTGTCTGAGAGAAATAATGAAATGTGACTTTTAAGATTCCAGTTAATGAAAGATTGAAGGAATATTATACAATGGTGATATCTTATGTATAATGCCAAGAAAATAAGGGAGAATAACAGGTTCAAGCCAGAAACAGGAAAAATTTGTAGATTGAGATTCATACCTATTGGGGAAAAAAAACCCAGCAAACCCCTTTGGAATGCTCCAAAAACATTCCAAACCCTAAATGCAAACCCTTGGATGCATTGGAATAAAGCTATGTGTTATGCCAGACATGTTTAACAGAACTTAAAGAAGCCATGGGCTGCAAGCACAAATTTCATATTTGTATAGACATCTGATTTGCAAAGTTAAATCCAGGAAAAATGTTTGCAGCAAACAAATGTATCTTTTATGTCATAATATTTTTTTTTAATATGGTTTATATTAAATGCTGTTCAAGCAATAATGTTACAAGTTTGCAGCCTACAGGTATCTAACTGAAAAGTTGCTGTACTGAGGTTCACTAAATATATTGTGTTTTCCTTGTGTTAAAAGATAAAAGTCCTGAGTCAACAGTGATAAGTCATCTGATACTTTATCAGACATTTGATGAATCCCCCAACTTAATACTAAAAATTCCAAGATTAAGTAGCACATAGCTGTTAGTGCCTATTCAACTAAGCTTATCAAGAGGAGGTGAGTAATTAACATAACTACAAAACCATTTATAGTAAAACCAAACCCCTATTTTATTGTTTATAGGATGCAGACTTTATTCCTGTTACTGTAAAGCCTTATGGTGGCAAAAAAAATGTTAATAAAATCATCCCTGGAAAAAACTTTTATATTCTTTTCTTAATTAAAAAAAACCCACCACACAACAGACACTTAACTGTGATAAAATGAGTGGATGTGTGGAAAAGGGAAGAGCAGAAAATATCATTTACCTTGACCTTAGCAAGGTGTTTGACACCATCTCACAATATTCTTGAAACCAAGTTAGGACATTACGGTCTGGATGGGTGGCCAGCCAGATGGGTTAAAGAAATGATTGGATGAGGCTTGCAGAGTGGTGGTTAACAGGTCATACCCTACTTGGAGTGAGTACCACTGGGGTCTCTCTTGAGCCTCAGCTTGTTTCATGTCTTTGTCAGTGACCTGGAGAAGGTAACAGAGTTCACCCTCATCGAATTTGCAGATGACACCAACGTAAGAGAACAAATGGATACTCTGGAGGATCAGGCTGCCATTCAGGGAAACCTAAGCACGGTGGAGCAATAGACCAAAAGGAAACTTAGGACAAACATTATGGCAAGGACAAGCGCAAAGTGCTACCCCTGGGAAGGAAGCACCCCTGCCATAGCCCAGGCTGGGGTGGGACAGGCTGGGGAGCAGCTCTGCAGGAATGGCCCTGGGGACGCAGTGGGTAGCTGAACATGGGCCAGCTGTGTGCCTTGGCAGCAAAGATGGCCAGCAGCCTCCTGGGATGTGTTAGCAGGGACACAGCCAGAAGGCCGAGGGAAGGGATAACGTCTCATTTTTCAGCGCTTGTTAGACCACATTTAACTTCTTGTCCAGTTTTGATCGCCAGCACAAGAAAGACATCAAAAAACGAGCGAGTTCAGCAAAGGGCCTCCAGGCTATTTGGAGACTGGAGCACTTGCCATTTGAGGAAAGGCTGAAGGAGCTGCATTTCTTCAACCTGGAGAAGAGACGGCTTGAGGGGAGAACCAACAGCAGCTCCCCAGTACCTATGGGGAGGTTAGCAAGAAGATGGAGCCAGACTCTTCCTAGTGGTGCATGGCAGGAGAACAAGACACATAAATTGAAATGAGAGATTCAGATTGGTTAAAAGGCAATACTTTGCTCCTGCGAGGACAGTCAGGCAGTGGAACAGGCTGCCCAGAGGCTGTGCAGTCTCCATCTGAGGAGATTTCCAAGACCAAATACAATAAAGCTCTTGAGAAACCTGGTCTGAGCTCAGAGGCAACCCTGTTTTATGGAGTCAGTTGGACTCGAGACCAGAGACCTCTTCCAAACTGGATTACCCTGTTATCCTAAACAGAATATTGCAAGTGTTTATTCAATCTGTAGATGGCAGTATGACTTAAAACTAAAATGGAAAACTCTACTCATTTTTACTGAGAGAATTAATATAAATTGAATTCTGTTTACGGCATCAGTCTTTCAGTTGTTGCTAACAGCTGAGTAAGATAAATCTCCCAAGGTTGATAAATAGACCTAGAATTATAGGAATAGGAAAAATAGAAATATAGAAATATAATTCACATGATTTCAATGCCTCTATAAAACTATGTAGCAATAAAGGATCCAGATAATTCACTGCCTTAACTAAGAGGATTACTCTGTAAGACTGTATAAGTAATTCAAAATGTGACCCTTAGCTTTTATATGGGAAAATAGACTGTCGTGCAAACTATAGCTACAAAGCCACTGCAGGCAACTTACAATGCTTGCTCTATTACAGTGCTAGCTCTACACCTCAATGTACGTGGTACAGCCAAACTGATTGAAAAATCCATTTCCCTGCCACAACCCATGTGAGACACCTTTGTTCCTGTCTTTGCTCTTCAGTACCACCTCTTCTGTCTTCCACCTGCCCTTAAAAATACCCCTCTTCTGGAAAATTATGTTAAATTCAAGGTGTTTTGGTGCAGCATAGCTCAAAAAGAGTTGTCCTGTCACCACTGACATGGTAAAGTGCTCCGGTGAAGACAGGAAGCTGCATGCAGTTACAAATGACCAGAATAAATTAGCATTGAAGTTCCATTTGAAGAGACTCTTGTGGTAGTCTTCGATGTGGCTCAAAACAGCCTTGAAAACCATCTCATCACATACAAGATTTGAATACATGTAGTATTAAAAGTTGAGCCTTGATTTGGAAAAACACAAAAGGTCAGATTAAAATGTTTTTGACTGAAAGGCACACTATTTTAAAATAAAAGATCAGAAGATGGTGTTAAAAGAGTTCCCCTATAATCATTTTAGGCTCATTTGTCAGTACTTCCATTGAACACTAAAAGGACTAATCTTCTTAAGCAAATCATTCTTTCAGCAACTTTAAGGTGAAAGAGCTAATTATGTGTGTCCATGGGTTAAATTCCTATAGCAGAAATGTTCTACTAGGGAAAAGTCAGGTTAGCTATTATAGTGTTTATATGGTAAACATCCTTCGTATTTCAGTGGGCATTTATTTGTAATTCATTCTCTTGATCTCAGGAGCTACTTTGCAGGATTATGTACATAAACAGTTGAATTCAGAGAGTTTTGTATGAGTGCAATACTCAGCTCCCTAAGTATAATCTATATAAGCAAAATATCTGTGCCCCTGCTTTTAGAATAGAAGATAATCATTGAGCACTGATCTGAGTTTAAGGAAAAGATTAATGTGTTAGTCATCTCTCATCTTGGTAAGTACTTCTATTGCTACCATCCTTTTCTGATAAGCCTTAAAGCACTTAGCTAATACTGATGAAGACAGGTCTCTCTGTTTTTAACAAAAGGGGTTTTAAGTTCAATGGCCAGTTGATTTTTTTCAGCACAGATGATAGATAATTGGGCATTTGAATGGGAAAAATGCAAATGTTCTTAATCTGTGAAATCCCGTTACTTTTAATTCATTACAAATTTGACAACTAGTATTATCCTCAATGAGAATGTACAAATTTTCAGATCTTTCAGAATGAGATGGCTTAAAATTACATTCCTATCATAAAGGCAGTTCAGAGGCCAGGTAGATGTGTGATCATTGGCCCAGCTCACTCATTAAAACTCCATTAACTCCTCTCTTAGTGTCAGTGCCTGTCAGCTGGTGATCTGACCTCTTACACCCAGCTGATGAGCACTAAACTCTTTTCCTTTCTCTTGCAGAACTTCTGCCCATAATAAAAGCTCAAGGGAATGAGCTGAGAAACTGTTAACACTTTCCTTTCTTTCACTCTGCAGTCATACCTCGCAGCCCACTGGTTCCGATCTGGATTCCTTTTAGAGAAAATGAAAGCAGAAAGTGAGCTCCAGCTGCATGCCAAGCACACTCTGTGTCCAAATGGAGGAACAAGGATCCAAAGGAGAGGTTGGTCATTTGGACAGCTTCAAACCCTGTACGTGGGGGTGTGCTGTTGTGGAGTCGAGACAACATTTAGCCCAAAGTAAAAACACTGAACCACACGTTGTCGAAGTACAGGGGCTTCAGTGCTCCAGTATGTTCATCTGTTTCTGTCACACCAAAAAGCTTGCTCATGTAGACATTGTCTAAGAATATTGATTTTTGCCTTCTTTGCAAACATAACAAAAAGTCACATGTTTGCACTATCTGAAGTTACCTCATTCCACTCAGCAGAAGTCAGAATCTTATATTACAGTAGTTTAAATGTGTTTTCAGTTTACACACAAATGCTCCTACCAGCTTAGAACATCAAGGTTTTTAATTAGCTTTAGAAATGACTGACTGAAAAAAAATTGATTCTAACTTTCAGAATGTTCCTCACCTTAGAAACCCAGGACGCCCTCTCCCACCCCCAGCAAAAGGCACTTTGTCTTTTTACCTTCACATCTCTATTAACATCTCTACTGAAACCAGTAATATCTGCGTTGAGCTCATAAGCCAAATTTCAGAACTCTGCATAAAAAGAACTGTAATAATACATGGCCAAACCATTCATTTGTGAAAGCACAACAGGAACCATTTAGTGATTTTTGCATTGATATTATATAGAAACAAATACATAGAATTAAACTGGATTTGGATTTAGCGCTCTACAATTACAGTGGTTTGGATCAAGGCTCAATCTTGTACCTTATCCTGTCTGCAACAGTTCTAATAAGTGGACATGTAGGAAAGAGTAAAGCCAGGGAAGCATACATGATATTTACCCTCCAACTATTTAATAACTCTCAATGGATTTCTTTCCCAGGTATTTCTCATCCTCCCTTGAATATGTTCAACCTCTTCCCAGACTTCCATGTTTGCTACCTGTTGTAGGAAGGTCCACCTTTTGTTGTTTGGTTTTTTTTGTTGTTTTTTTTTTTTTAAATTGCCACCTTCTGACTTCATTTGATGATCCTTGACTCTTGTATTTCAACACAAGGGATAGTAAAGACTTCATCCCTATCCATTCTTTTGCTACCCAGTCATTTGTATGCTTCCCATATGTATCCCTTAAATCAGTTGCTTACAACAACTGAACAGCTATGCAGTCTCTGTTGCTATGGAAGCTATTCCATCCTTATTATACTTCACAGAATCACAGATTGGTAGGGGTTGGAAGGGACCTCTGGAGATCATCTAGTCCAACCCCCCTGCTAAGACAGGATCACCTAGAGCAGGTTGCTCAGGATCGCATCCAGGTGGGTTTTGAATATCTCCAGAGAAGGATACACACGACCTCTCTGGGCAGCCTGTGCCACTGCTCGGTCACCCTCAGAGTAAAGAAGTTTTTCCTCATACTGAGGTGGAACTTCCTGTGTTCCAGTTTGTGCCTGTCACTACTGAAAAGAGTCTTGACATCTGGTCTTTAGATATTTATAAGCGTTGATAAATATTTATAAGTCCTTCTGTGAGCTTTTCCTGATTTTTAATATACCCTTTTGGAGATGAGGGATCTAGAATTGCACACAGTTCCATATTTATACCATGGATTTCTCCACTGACATAGTGATGTTTGTTTTGTCCCGTACCTCTCCTAATATGTGATTTCCTTTTGGACACATCCTTCTTCCCCAAGCATTGAAGCAGTGTATTCTTGGAACTAGGTATTGTAACCCCAAGATTCCACCCCAGAGTGGTGATTTCACCCTGGAGTCAGGTGACAGCTTATTATTTTATGTGTGAAGTTGGGATTTGTTTCATCTGTGAGTCATGTTGCATGTGTCTACACTCCAAATTTCTTCTGCCATTGTATTCCCCTGTCGTTAGCATCACAGGATTTTCTGCAGTTCTTCACACTCAGCCCTTATCTTTGTTACCCTGAGTAACACTGTATCATCATCAGTCTGTCACCTCTGTGCTCCACCCCTTAATGCGCACACTGAACTGCATTCCAGGGCCCTCCAGCTTACGCGGGGACTGCTTAAAGGTGCTTGGTGACAGATTTTGTCAAGTGCCTTCTGGGGGCTCAAGTCCTCCACCTGCACTGCAGCAGGTATTTCCATGCAGCTCTTTACCTCTCCACAGAACTCCAAGGAAGCTGTGGCGCAATGCTTTACAGAGGCCACGTCACCTTTTCCCCAGGAGATCATAATTCTTCAAGTGTCCACTACTTCTACCCTGTAATAGATTTGCCCATTGCAGTTCTCTGGCTTATAGGCTTGCACCTCTTCTCATTTTTTTCATCCCCTTATGCAGTATATAATTTACACTTATATAATTAAATAGCTTAGATATCTACTATATCATAGAATAACTGCAGAAAATGCATACTGTTCTTACCAGTAGTCTGAAATTGAGTTGAAGGTATGAGAAATACACTGAAGAAGGCATGCCAGCTTAGAGTATTTTTTTAGCTTTGTTAAAATGCTCATGGTCTTTGAAAGATCTTGGTTTGGATCTGTACTCTGCTTAGTTCAAGGTGGAAATTTGAATCCATATTTCATCATAGCCTGTTAACCACAGTTCTAGCCTGTAAAAGTAACTGTTAATGAAGGTAGTGTCAAAGTATGACATTTTCGACTGAAAGTAAGAGAAAGACTTTCCTGAAATTTGAATATGGGAGACAAAAGGTCAAGTTCTAATTCAGGTGGAAAAGACTTTGTGTGGTGTAGTCAGCAAATTATTCTGCAACAAGAGACTGACACAGCTGTATGCCCATGCTCAGTGTTTCAGGTCCTAGAGGTGAGATATGGGAAAGATTGTCCCTAATGAGAACCTTGCTTCTGAGCATCAGAGGTTTGGGATGGGAAAAGAAGGAAATAATTAGTTCAGTTTCTATGTGCCCAGCAGCAGAAATGAGCTAGTGAAGGAACTGAGACTCCTCAAGGATTTGCACATGCTAAATAGGACATTTGGGAGTGTCGTTAATACCTAACCACCGCGGAGAACCCAAGCCTTAGAGGCAACGTCTCATAGAAAATCAAGCACTTAAACGACCATTTCACTTTTCAAAGTTTGGCCTATAAGTTCAGACTTAACTATATCAATTAAGGATACATTTTTTTAATCCTAAGTTTTTACCTAAAGGTCTGATACAACATGCTAAAACACATGGAATTGCCCCCTGGAGCAACGCACGCATCCCTTCCTTCCTCAGTGCAGGTTGAGATGAGTGGGGAAGGCGATGCCTACCTCCACCCTAACCTGCCAGGGGATGCATCAGATGCTGCATAAAGCCAGGCATTTCTGGTCAAGTCATCTAGCATCTTCCCTCGGATATTTAACCCAGCTGACAACCATCCCACTAAGGCAGCTAAAAAGGTATGATTTTTTTCCCCCTGGGAAAGCAGTTTCAGGAAGGAGGCATGGAGCCCTTCCGCTAGCAGTAAGAACGTGCTTTGGATTCAGTGCTGCATCTGTCCCCAGCCTTGACTGGCCCTGACCCTACCCCTGCCAGGATTCCCCCACCCTGCCCAGGGCCATGCCCAGGGAAGCACCAGATGCCTGGGGCTGCCCCAGTGCCCCTGGCTGCCCTGCTCCTGCCTGGGCCAGTGGAACGGGCTTTGGCCGTGGCATGGCCGTCTGACAGAACCTCTCACTCAAAACAGTTTTCTCCCTCATAAAACTCTGGTTGCAGCATGCATCACTTATATGCTGCAACCAGATCGTATAATTAATCCCAACACTTCCTTTATAAAGCCACTTTCTTTTACACCTTGCAAATAATGCTTGTTAGCTAAATGGTTGACAAATTATTAAACTGTGTTGCTCAAAAAAATCCTGGAAAACTACAGGGCAGAGTTCACAATCTCACACTGGCTGTAAGCCCTAATTCTTGGCTAGACACCTGATGCAGATAGTGCTTATCTCCTACCAGCATGTCCAAGGCAAAGAGTAGTTTTCTGTTTCACAACATTTTCACATAAACACACACAGAGGCATTTTAGCAATGCCTCAAGCATCCCACCACTTACTTATTCTCCCAGAATAGAGTATGATATATGTTATAATGTTACTGTAAATGAACTCTCATCTACTTGTTTTTCTCAAGGGGAAAACCCCAATATATTCCATCAAATTAAAAAGCACTCTCAAAGATTGAGATTCCTCCACCTCTCTTTTATTCAGACAGCCTCTCACAACCCAGCTAGGGAAGTACATCTCAGGGTGTGTAAACCAGCACAACATCATTTTCTAGATGAAAAATAAACTTTTGGGGTGGATGCTTTCAACAACTGGTCAAAGAGAAGTGTGAAGAAGAGATGATTTTGAGGCTGGGATGACTGCTATTTTAAAAAGGGCTATTGATAAGATTGATACTCTGTGGAGTGGCGTTGGGAAAGGCAGGAATGGAGAGAGAGAGAGAGAGAGATGGTCTGAGAAGGAAGCAGCGCATATAAAAGATTGATATCAGGAAGGGAATGATATGGGAGGAGAAAGTCAGTAAGAGGTAAACAATTAGATTTGCTTGTGTGAATTGACATAGCCCCATTTAACTCAGTATTTCTCTGTACACGTACATCAGTTCAGAGCGTGACTTGTACTGTCCCGCTATTGCCTTTGCTTGAAAGAAGGAAATCAGTTTCTGAAATAGCAGTTCTATTAAAAGATGGAGTAGAGCGGAGTAACGAAATCAACAGTACTTAGAAATACATACTTACAGGCTTCATCTGATGCTACCTTGCAATTTATGCAGGCATTTACCCCTATGCCAAAACAGACAAGATAAGAGACAGTTTTGCAGCTGTGGCACGGAACAGTGAGTGACTCTGCAAGTCTGGAAGTACGCTCTGGTGGGCACAGGCGCGACTGGCCGCAATCGGGACCTGGGGTCAGATCCTTGTCAGCTTGACTGACAGGAGCCAGTTGAGATACTGCAGGGAATATAGAGTACAGTGGGGTGTGGGCTGTCAAGGAACACACTGATTAAAAGGCAGTTTAAAATAAAAGACAATCTGATGGAGGAAAAGCATGATTTTGGTCTATCTCACTGCAAGTGCAGTCCCGGTATTATTATAGCATTCCCAGCTTCAAATGGGAATGCCACTTGCTTTCAAAAGAAGCCAAAGGTTGTGCCCTGCTGTTAATTTATAGCTGCATTTTAATACTTTTTAATCAGTAAATAGGTTAAAAACATTATATCACAACCTTCCCCCTTCTGTCCTCCCCACATCATGCATTTTTGTGGTATTTTACTCTTTTAGTTAAGCCTGACTTCTTCATTTCACCTTCCATTTAAAGCCTTTCCTCTCTCTTACAGGCTGAGGAGCGTCTTCATCATACGAGCAGCAAATAACTCATGCCCTACTAAGCTAAAAACGTGACCTTTTAATGTTAACCATTCCAGTCAGAGAACCTGCCATGCTCCTTCAACATCCATTCCAGCCTACCCCTGCCCCGGGACTGCCATCCAGCTTTGCGTAGCTGTGCTGGTATCCATTTCCCTTCTCGCTGGTATGGAAAGAGCTGTGCAAAGTAAAACCGCGGGGCAGAGGTTCAATTCCACAGTAGGGGCATAAGTTCAGAAAGTCACTGCCTCATTTTCTTACTGAGCTCAGCCCTTCTACCCTTGAGAGCTCTGTGGTACAGGCACGAGGGTGTCAGACAGAGCAAGGGGAGACCCAGCAGCACCCAGAGCTTGTCCTGCTTGAATTTACACAACAAAGACCTTAACAAACATAAGAAAAATAAGCTTGCGGAAGGCTGATATACTGGCTTTGGCAAAGCAGCTGGCCTACAGCTGATACTTTTTCTCTGAGGACTTTTTTGATGCTGATTCTGTTCAGGAACTGTGAAGTGATTTGTCATCTTCAAAGGACAGGTTTGTCTTTCGTGCTTTTAAACCTTAGTTGAGCAAACAGATGAAGTGCTATTCCTCAAATGCAGTAAAAAGTGGCACTCTGTTCAGAATATAAAATATTCTAATGAATTGAAAAATGAGAATCAGGTGAATGTGAAAACTTTTCATCCTTGAAAACTTCTCCCTCCTGCCCCATATGTAAAAGCAATGCAGATGTGGAAGGTAAATACCTTACTGTGTGGGACAACTGTGTTTTATGCTGCGGTCTCTTAAGCTAACATCAGGAAAGAATTGTAAAAATATTATATCAAAGATCTTTCTTTTGTCACATGCAATCTTTACTTTTTAACATCATTTTCTTCCAATGTTATAATGTTGAGAAAGGGTACATGAGAAGAACCGATTAGGATTTCTACTGTCAGAACTTCAGCTGTCCTCTGAAACACTGGTATTTACTAGTCCCTTTTATGTTCTCCATTGTAATATATGAGCAATTTGCTATGTCTTCTAACATTCCTATTTTCAGACAGACAAATCATGCAGGTGAAACAACTCATAATTCAGTTTATCATCAGCATAATTGTCCATCCAAGGTAAAAACATCACAAGAAATTTGATTCTAGGATTTAAACTGCTTTTAGGCATTAAACAGGAGATTTCCAGACTGTCATATTTTTAATGAACGAGTAAAGAATAAAACAGCATCCTGTCCTGAGGTTCTTGATGAAAGACCATCATGTGGCTGTGTAGGAATGCTGAGGTAAAATCAGAGCCAGACAGGCAAATTCACCAAAAATATGTGTGTGGGAAGGGCACTTGATTTTACATGCCACGGAGTCTAACCCCAAAGGTTACAAGAGAAACCCACGTAGGCATGAAGTGCACTGAAACAAGGTGTTCAGTCAAAAGAATTGCTGCTTTCCAGACATACGTGTACAGAGGAGAAACTGTGAAAATAGTGGTGTCACGTTCCTCGTGTTCTGTGTTGTAAAAAGCACATTGACACATGCTTGCTGTAAAATAATTCGATATGCATTCCTTATTTCTCGAACATCAGATTGATACAATTCATATGAATCAGATTCCAGTAGAGACTGCACATACAGACACACATGCACACGCACACTTCAGAGAATCTCTCTGCCCCATTTCTAGTTCCCCAGAACATCTGAGGCAGAAGGGCTTTTCCAGGGCTCTTTGCTGGCTCTTCGTGGCAAGATCTCCGCATTGGATCCCCACATTCATGTGGAGCTGCTTATCTCAACTACATACAGATTATTCTTCTACTGGAGCATAACAGTTTGCATGACAGTGCCTAATAGGAATCAGAATGTGGGCATGATTTACTGCAGTTTTTCCCTTTTTATGGTTTAATTACCTGTTTAAAAACAGAGTTATGTAGAGTTAAAAATAATAATAATAAAAAAATCTATATTAAAGGACTCTGAAATGAATATGCTGCTTCATGGGGTTCACAATTAGCACATCATACAACTTCATTCCATGGATGTTTCTTTTGTATCAGTTAGCATGCACAATATATTAAATAGAGTTTACTAGACTTTACTAAATTATTGTGGTACATTTTTGGTATTGAGATTGGCAGGAAATGTGCAAAAGATTATTTTACAGGGCCTTAGATGTGATATGACTTCAAGGATAAAGGGTAAGTTCCCAGGGCAAAAACCTGGAAGGAATAGAGAGAAATTCAGGACAAAATAGTGAATACTTTCCTTTAAAAGCTGAGGTGTTCCTGATATTTCAGAACTACCTCTGCAAATCAGGCCTGCCTGGAAGCCTTACATGAAGCTGGCTGCAGTGACTCCCCAAACGAGAAAGTTTGGATGTTCTACATGTTTTGAGAGTGGAAGAAGCTCTTTTTACCCAGTTTGCGTGGGTCAGGATTATTCTGAGCCAAGCACACGTACAGCCCCATCCACTGGCAGATACCTTAGGGCTGGCTTTTTTCTAAGCAGTTTTAACGTGCTCAGCCGAGCTACACCAGAGTCCGCAGTCAGCAACGTGGGCAGACCAGGCACGGCTTTCCCAGCCTTGAGCCTGCTCTTAACCTTGCTGCCTAGTTAGGGAGGTTATGGGTAGATGTAATTTGTAATTCCACATTAAAGAATTTTTGGGGTTTGTGAGTGCTTTTCTTAAAAGCCTAGGGAATAAGTGACTAGAAAGTGCATTAGAAGAATATTATGGTAGGAAGAAGAAAAATACTGAAACTGAGATTCCCTGTGCAACCTCAATTCAATCTTCCTCTGTGTCTCTGTTATTATACAGCCCTTTATTAATTATTTTTCCCACAGGAAAATGTGAAGGATGGATAGAGTTCTGAGGAAGACTAAGAATTGTGTAGTGAAAGAGGCTTTGTCTTGTGATCTCTACTTATGATGGAGGGGTCTATAGAGAAAGGAAAAATGGTCTTTTGTTTCAGGCAGTTGAATAAAGAATTGTAAAATGTGGAATTGCAGCAGCTGAGTGTTGTGGGACTAGATTCTGTCCTTGCCTCCAGCACAGAATTCCTGTGTAATATTTGTCAAGGCATTTACCCACAGACTTTTTACAAATGGGTCCTCACGTTTAAGGAAAGCTTTTTTGAGACCATAGGATCTGATCTGAAAAGTGCTGACCCATGAACTGAAAATAAGTGATAACTTGGCTTTCCTTTTTGTGAAAATTCAAGTGTAAGGATCAGATTTGGCACCTAAAGTTGATGGAGAATGTTTCCTTTAATTTCTGCTCCCCCATCTGGAGATAAATGATTCTTTCATTTTCTGAAATTTTTGTGAAAAATTATTTATTGTTTGTGAGGCATGGCTGGTACTATAATGTAACGAAATGCCCATGAGGAAATCAATAAATCTCTTCAGAGCAGGGTTTGAATTCTTGCATGGAGCCCAGAGCTGTGCACCGAATGCTGAATGTCAAAGGACACTTTCCATAGCTGCCTGTCCGGTGTTTATGGCTACTCTATCCCTCGGGTGAGACTGCAGACCCATGGAAAAACAGGATACAACAATATTATGAAAGTTGTTTCCTAACACATTGTCACGATGGCATTTAGTGGCATTTCCTAACTCTGCATGCTTGACCTTAACATTTCTGATGCAGCTTCTTCTGTACAAGCGTTATGTGCTGGCATTGATAGTCACACGGCTTTAACAAAAAAATAAATCAGATCCCGAGGCAACTGGATGCTACAACTCTTTTGCATATATGCTCTCTTTGCAGAAGTAGCCCCAAGGGAGTAATTTATTTCGATTGAACAAGCATTTGTTATTCAGAGATAGTCTGAGAACCTGATCTAATCATCACTGACATCAGCGTCAGTATCACATTTGACCACAAAAGGTGATGGAACTGAATGCTATGATGTGGCCCTCAGTTTACAGTTTAATTTGTCTGAACGTATATAGTCATTATCTCAGACAAAGAAACATGCAGTCATAAGATGGTGACTTTCATTTGCTGCCAATTTGGGCATAAATTCAAACAAATACTCTGAAATTTCTGTATTTTTCCATCGGTCGCCAATTTTGTAGCCACCTGCAGTATCTGTTTAGATGAGCTTTTAATTACAAGAGATAATTGAGTGAAAGTGACTGACAGGAGCAATTGGAGCTAAATGCAGAATTCTGAAGGTGACAATACACTGCCCTTGCTCTTTTGATCCAAACTGTGGCTTTGTCAAGCAGAAGGTGATTCAAGAAAATAAGAACACCTGATTTAACTGAATTATGCGATAAAATGAAACAGCAGGCGAGGAAACCCCCATCATTATCAAAACAATGCCATGCCTTGTTTTTACACTACAGCTGTCTAAATCTCCAAATGAAGGTATTAACTGAGATCAAAGATATTCATACAAATGGAAAGGGAAGGCCAGAACTCAAAGTAATAAACCAGGTAACTAAACACACTGACAGCACAATGATTTTCGCTTAAATCAGCAATAGCGCTGCTATCTTATTTCTGGGGGCTATAGCACCTTTCATTGAAAAGGATTTTCTGAAATATCCAGAAAGGAATCATTTCACGTGGTTGAACCACTGGAAGGCTGACAGCTGGTTATAACCCAGCCTGCAGCAGGGTGTCAGGTTGCCCTGCCGTAGCCTTCTTTGAAGCCCATCCTATTCTCCTGTGAGAAACAGAAAGGATGAACTGCAGTGAGGGCTTTGGACTGGGACTTAGCAGATGCAGGTTCCCAAGCATTACTGCTATGACCTTTGGCAGCTCTCCTAAATATCTCGCAGTGCTCAGCATTTAATCTTTCAGTGCCCGTGTTTCCTTCTCATGTTCTGGAGGTAATAAGGAAGCCTGTGCTGTTCACACTGAGGAAAAGATGGGATATAGAATCACCATGAAACCTCGATCCGTTTAGTGTTAAGAAGAGCTCGAACCACAAACTCTCTGGTTTGCATAATGTAGTCATTTTGAAGAGCAAAGTCAAAATTACAGTTGTCACCGGTGAAAAGAAAGAAAAAGGAAAGGAAAGACAGGCAAAATATGGAATACGAGCCTGACAGACAAATATTATTTTAGTCAGTTCTCTGGCTCGTATGCAGTTAGATGTGCAGACAACATTCCACAAGTTAGTTTTTGAAGGAGAAGAAAATGGTGGCCAACTGACCAAGTCCCTGATTCAAAAGTGGGTGATACAGTAAGCTGCATAACTTAATATACGTGGCTCAGAAGATAAGGAACAGAATTGACTGGTGCTCGACAAACTACTCTGTTAATGCAAAGTATGTTTTATATGATGCATAGCCTTGCGTTAATTTGATAATGAATTGATACTATTTTCCATTTTTTACTTATTAAAAGTAATACAGATGACAATGAGCAGTGCTGGAATGCACAATATGACTATTCTTATGTTTGAATGTGTTTCAATAAAAGAAACTTCTATGCGATTAAACTAGAGCAAATCTAAAAAATTAAGGCCTGGCTTCATAACTAACATAGCCAATGTGATGTTCACCTAGGAATATCTAATGCTAAGACATGTGGCTGTCAGCATGGAGCCCATGTGCCCGAGCGAGCCCTTGGAGCACCTTATGAACTGCCTGCGGAGAACCAAGCATCTCGAAATGAGGTCAGTGAAAGGCAAAAGCTAGAGGTGTTTCAAAAATCCATGTCTTTTGGTACTCTGGTACCTGATTTGGGGCTGTAAAGTGACACATGCTGGGCTGAAATTTATTGTCTATACTCTGTGTAACTTCTGCTGTCAGGCGCCAACATGATTTCTTCAAAACTCATGGATCGGCCATTCCTTTCTTTAAAAACACAATTGCAGAAGACAAACAAGTGACCTGGTGTATTTGTCCTCCTCGAGAGCATTCAATCCCAGATCTCCCATCTCCTACTTATCCTGGGGTAGATTTGTCCTCCATATTTCTTTGTCAAGCAGTGCCACTCTGCTAGTAAAGGATTCATGATTCATTGTAGTAACGCATGGCAGCAAGAGCGAGCACAATCCAGTAGTTTAATGACAAGATATTCCTCTGGAAGAGAGGATACCTGCTAAAAAGATTGCTTATGGATTCCACTCAGGGATTATTTAATTACAAACAAAATGTATTATCTTATGGTTAGTGTGGGAAAAAAAGCAAGGGGATGGGAACTATCAGAATAACGACAGGTCACTGGTTTGATGACTTGGTTAGCCGCAATGATGGGAACGGACAATTTTATCATCAGAGGGGATTAAAAAGAGACAAAATAATGCAAAAGAAAACTTAGGAAGTAAACTTCAGGATAAAAAATAAATCATCATCTGGTCAGAAAGATGTTAGAAGTCAGTTTTCTTTGGCATTTACTTAATGTGAACCCGTTATTATGTGGAGGGAGTAGGCGTAGGTTAAAGGCTAGTAAGCTCTATTCCCATGTAAACTTAAGATAATAGGAATGGCATACTAAGATTTTTTTATTAGCACAAAAACCTCCTTATTTTTATAACAATGACAATGGTCCTGAATTATTGGAGGAATTATTATTTTTAAGTAAAGCAATGGGCTTCCAGTGCCTGGCAGTCAGGGAATACCAGGCTGCCAGGGCACCCTGCCAAAGCATCGGCACACTTTGAGCCTGGGCTAAGCCCAAGTCAAAGACATGCTTCCATAGGAGCTGCTTTGACACTGTCTTCCTGCCAGAGTTGCAGCAGGTAGATGATAAAAGGCCTTGCTTTGTAGTTACAGTCAGTTTTTGGCTTTGGTTTCAGCCCACCACATCCATCACCAGGGCAATACGTTAGCGAAACCGTTAAGAAGTCCTCGCACCCTAGCATCCATCAAGGAAATGAGTACGAACCCAGCAGTCTGAGAACCTGGGCACCAGAAAGATGAGTATGTCCTCTTCTGCCAGAATTTGAATTCTAGGATCTGGCTCTGAAAGGCTACATTTGCATCTGAGCTTGTGGATTTTACAGTACAAAGGCTCCTAGACAATATACTGAAACCAGAAATGGCAGGAAAAAAATATTGTAGGAGTACATAGCAGAGGACTGATATTGCTGAAACTATAAAGGGATACAGGAATATTACACTGCTGCTGAGGACATGGAATGAGATTTCTAGATTGCAAGATAAAGCAACTACGTACTTCAAACAGTCATCCACAGAGCCATGATGTACATGTGGAAAGTGACCTGCTTATGGAGCAATTTCTTGTAACAGTTTTGGATTTAATTATGGATGCAAAAGAACAGCCTTGACAAACTGCTGAAAGATGTATACACACAAAGTATTCAAGCAGAAACAGAATGGGAAATAGAATAAAAATAGATTTCTTTTATAAAGAAACATGAAAATATCAGAAAGATTAAAACTATCAGATGGCCAAGATGATGAGCAAATATTGCAGGCAGCTGTGAAGACAAGGGATTTCTAAATCAGAAACTGGGAAAATGCATTCAAATTCTGCAGAGAGCTGGAGAGACTTTCAGTCAGTTTACCTCCATGAAGTCAAAGATTAATATATTTTTTGTGTCTTTAAGACCTCATGAAAACTACCCATTTAAGTAGCTCAGATGCTACGTGGACTCCAGCACTGCAACCCCTTTGATCCTTGTCACTGATTCCCAGTTCAGCCTCTTGCACTGCCTTTGCTGTACTCTGATGCTGGAGCAAAGCAACGCATCGCTCCCTTTCAATTAATGTATTGCATTGGTTTAGATGGAGCCCAACTTGACGTATAAGGAGCGGGTAAGTTGGCACTCCATTTTGCTAGGCCACAATATCTTGGTTTTGAAAGTTTCAAAGACCGTTTTCTGCACTGGGACAGAAAGTTCTGTTTGCTCTTTATCTTTAATTAAGAGGATTGTTCTTAGCTTATGCCTTGATTTTGCTCTCATGTTGGCAATCTTGAAGTCATTGTGGACTTAGACCATTTTTTCCTCTCCAAAATCCTCCCTTTGAATCAATTTCCTTTGTCACAAACTTCAGAAAGTTGATTAAATATAATGATCTTTCTTCTGTATCTGTTTACTTACAGTAACCCTACACTATTTTTGTCCCATTATTATTTCTTTTCATTGTCCTTGGATCCTTGGTCTGTAAATGTCAATGGATTGAAAATGCTGAGACAGTTTTACGCCTTCAGAAAGTAGCTTTTTATCTCCTATGAAAGCACACAATTGCCTTCCTCACCACAATGTATGAAAGCAGATAATTAATTTTTGGAATATTTATATATTCTCATAGCATAGGTTCTTCAGATTATATGTGTAATGTCTTTTGAGAGACTATGGGGTTGTCCCTAATCAGCATCTCTAATTTGCAAAATTTTTTTTTGTGTAACTTAGAGGATAAGGGCAAACTCATGCGAACATGATCAGCCTTGGATGCCAAAGTGTGCCCCGAACTGCTGCAGGTATTTGCCAAGATGCCAAAATCAGTGGAAGAATGTTTTCAGTCGTTTTGATGATAAACAAAACTAGTACGTCTATGTTTTCCCTAGTGTGACTGATTATGTTAGTGACTGAATCAGTTCTTAGAGTGCCTTTCTAGCAGATGATAGCATTAATCTGTCATTGCAAGTTCTTTCCAATTTAGGAATGAAGTTCTCTAGAAATATTGCATTTATCTTAAACTTTATTTAGCAAGACACTTAAAGATCTGACATGAGCAAGACATTTTTAAAAATCTGCCTTCTTTTCCATAAGTGGAATTAGATGCTTAAAGATAGTCACTCATCTATGATCTTTGCTTACCCAAGATGTCAGGAACATAATTCAATATACATTTGTGACCAGGAAGAGTGACCAAGGCTCCACGCTTAGTAGCTAAGACATTTGTAGAGCAATGAAGGAGATCTGAATTCTGTTCTTATTGCCAAGAACAATTTAGAGCTTTCATCCACAAAAACATGGGAACCATGGCAAGTTAGACCACAGGCTCATCTAGCCCAATAGCCTACCTCCAATGTAGCACATGCCCAAGGAGGTTAGAAGCCAGCTAAGGATGCAGAAATAGCTCCCCAGAATATTTTGCTGATCTGCAACAATTTGTGGCTCGGGGAGATCCCTTGCCAAAGTTACTCTTTTCTTTGTTTGTCTCAATTGAGATGTGTTTCATTTGCTCACTTTCCCTGAAGCAGTTGGAGATTTTTATCAGCAACAACATCTTGTGGCACCAAGTCCTGCAGATTTGCACAGCTATGAGTGGTGTAAAGAATGACCTCCTTGTTTGCTGTGAGCCTCCCTCCCTCATTGGAGGCCCCATATTCTGCAGTAGAAAAAGCCATACACAGTAATTCCCTATTCACCTTATCCAGGACACTTAGGGTTTTGTAGTCCACTTCCATATCAATCATTGCTCATATCCAGTCTGAAAGTTTTTGTCTGCTTAGTTGTTTCCCATAGGAAAGTTGCTCAACATCTTTGAAGATCCTTGTTATTCTTCTCTGACCCTTTTTCACTACAGTCTAGTCTGAGCAGAGCTAATTGTCTGACTTTCATCAGGAAAACAAAAATTAGCTGTTATTATTTGCTGCATATCTAAATATCTAAGAAGAAAGGAGTTCTACTGCCTTTTCCTGCCCCTCCACAAAGGCATTCAGCTGCTGTTGTTGTTATAAAAAATAATTAGTTGCTTTCTAACCAGTATAAAGAAATTTCCAGTTGGTATTTACAAGTGCTTCTCAGTCATCTGTTCCAGAGGAAGTGAGCTGTTGCCAGTAATAAAACATCATAATTTACTTTTACTGTGTTTTCAGTTACATATTTTACGTCATTGCAATTAAATTTCATAATCAATGTTAAAATAAAAACGTAATACAGTAAACCAATAAATAATAAAACAGTAAATTATAAAACCCCTAATACATTTTTTCTGCAGTTCAGCAGAAATTGAATTAAATTTTCCAATGCCCTTCTTGAAAGGCTATAACCCATCATTTTAAAGATTCTGCACCAGGATACCATACAAAAGAAGGCCACGAACATCCCCCTTATGGCTTTTATTTTTTTTAATTCTTAAGCAAAGGCTAACTCCCCTCCCCCACCTTAGGAACGTATAGAATACCGGCATCAGAAGCCCCAGGGTGGTGGCTCTGGAGTGTCCATCGGCAGCCGGGGCTGAGGGCCACCGGAGTGGTGGGACTGGGGCACCGCGTCGGGTGTTTTGACGTTCCTCTGCGGTGCCTCCGAGAGGGCCGAGGACCTAACTCGCTGCCCTGGATTCCACTCTGGGAACCAGATGCTGAAAGCTCGTGATGGTGAAGTTAGCAACTGAGAAGTTTTAACATATTTCAGTGCCCAAGTTCCTTTTTGGATCTAGCTCTCTCTTAGCGTGTACAGCACGGGGTAACAGTTACCACATTCATCGACAGAAGCTTTGATGTATCTCATGCAGCCTGCTTAGCAAAGGATGGGGAGGGGGAGGTTGGCTAGCCTTAAAGCCTTTTGAACTATTTCCATGTTTAACTCTTTTTTTTGTAAATGTTCCAGATATGAAGCATCGCAAAAAAATTACAAAGAACTGCATTATCTTAAGAGAAAGAAAAAAATTAACAATTTATTATTTCAACAAATGATAAATGTTGGAAATCAAAGAACAGACTCGGTTTTGAATAATGTTAATATTCTCTCCCTCTGATATTGCCTTGAAATGTTGATATATCGTGTCTCGGAGGAAAAGGTGGTATTGCAGCCGCTGGTAGTGATTATTAGATAAAGGTTGCAATTGTGTGCTTACTTTCCCCTGCCTCTCCCCGAAAAGGGTCTGATTGTTAAAACATTCTCTGAAGAAGCTGTTTCAAGCTTTTCTGCTATGCTAGACTTCATCCTTGGTGATTAGCAGCCTCTTTGCTTTGAAGATTTAGTGCAAGCAAACTATACTTCTGTGACCTTTCATTTATGTTCTGAACTCTCCGAAAATTCTTGCTTGGCACAAAAGAAGCAACGCACATGCCAGCCTGACAAAAGAAAAGCAGCTTTCTGAAGTGGAAAGATATAAATCAGGAAGTAATTCCTCATCCTTGCCTATTTAGATATTCACTTTTTCTTTCTCTAGCCCAGAGAATATAGTTTATTTTTATAAATTGCCATTCAGAGATTGCCATTCACAGCTGAGGCTTTGGCTTGACACAACAGAAATCTGTTTTCAGTTTGTGGCTCTGATTTAGACTTGCTGTACAGCCTGTCAAGTGACTGGGGACAAGAGTAATCGGCCCTAACAGGTGTCAAAAAATAGACTTTTAAATCTGAGTGAGTCACTGACAGACTGCTAATCTGAACTGGGCTCTCTTTATAGGTATGGATTAATTTTCTCCTAACATAGACAGTTAGAGTAGGCCAGATGAATTGCCTTGTGACGGTGCTTATTTATCTCTATTGGCCATGGAAGCACTCCACGGTGACATGGTCCTACTTAGCATTGGACTTTTGAAAATAAGACGTTTCATCAAAAGACTCCTACTTAAAATCTATTTTTCATCTGTAAAGCTTAATTATGATAGTACCTTTCTATTCTTTGCTTCATTCTTCTTGTCAAATAGGAGATTTCTGAGGAAAAATCAGTTTTCTCATGGAATTTGTGATGCCTACCATGGATAGCAGAGTGGAGGGGAGTCACAGGTTCAGGCAGGGCTCTTGCTTCTCAAAAAGTACAAATAGTAAACTGCGGCCACAGCCTTTAAAGGAAATAACATTCTGAAATATAATGCATCTCAAAGATACTTGCCGGATTGTTAAACAGTCCCAGGAAAGATCGCAATGGTCCAGAAAACACCCCTGATGGCTGAGAAGAACTCTACATACTGAACCTTTGGAAACCTTAGAAGTTCATTGGTAAAATTTTTGTCCCTTTGATTTACTGAGGTCAGAAACTTGACCTAACACCAATTACATTACTGGAGACTGGGTGCTGATATTACATTCTTAATTTCCAGTACACAATTGCTGAAAAGGAAGAAATGAATTACCTGGCTGGAATGAGTTTACCTCTTGCCATAGTTAATCCATGTCTAGCTTTCTGAAAGCGCACTATCAACTCTGATGAGTAAGCAAAGCTATTCTATAATTACATTCCTTTTGGCAGAGTTTATTTCATGGCAAAATATTTACAAGTTCTTACATTGCTTTTCTAAGGTCTTGCTCATGTGCCATAAGAGGACACATATATTGAATCCTTTTCTAGTCGTTTTGTACAGTTGTTAGTTAATGATTCTTCCCCTTAAACTGCATAAGTCTTGTTTCCAATCTCCAATGTTGGAACAAATTTAATTTTTCACAAGTTCTTGTCAAAACAGTTTTATTTTCTTTCCTCCCTGGTGGTTTCTAAATAGTGCACAACGGCCTGGTGATATGCTTGTTGCTATCTAGATTTTCCCTTACAGAGAACCAGTGGAATACTACAGTTAATGAGTTTTCTCTGACATTATTCATAAACAGATAAATCAAATAAATGAATTCCATCTGACTTTCATCTAACTGCAATAACTGGCATAAGGCAAACTCAAAGTATTTCTAAACAATGAAGAGAGTGAAATTACTGAAGTTCACACACGTCTGCTGTTTGCCTACAGTATAGAACTGGGTTTAACTGGTCCGGACCAGTCCTGGTAGAACTAGTGCCTAGGAACATGCTGGGTGGCCGGTTAGTATGGTTTGATAGATAATATGCCTTCCTCTCAACTAGCAGATGTTGTCCTTTCCCTCCTCAAACTTCACTCCCTCAGAATAAAATGCTGTGAAATGATAATTCTGGTCCAGGAGGAAATGCTTGCTCTTGATGTAGCAACTGATGCAAAACCAGTCATTTGACAAAAGAATAATTCTGGGGGAAAGCATTGCACCTGGTAAGGTGAAAAAAGATTTTGAAAAAAGGGGAAAAAAAACCCTATGAGATTGAACTAGGAGAGAGAATGGGGAAAAAAATAACACCGATGTTCAGGAACAGAGTGACGCAGAAAGGAAATGAACTAAGAAAATGAGCTAAAGGGAGACCAGGACGTGAAAATTACTGTGCGAATATCTGGAAGACTTCTCAGAGGGAAGACACGGAAAACAAAAATACAAATGAATAAATGAGATTAAGCCACATGTTCTGAGGTAATTAGAGATCATAGTTCCATGCAACATGATGAAAGCTTTTATTTATGACACATTCTGCCATCACTTAAATAAATCTGAACTGATTCCATTGACATCATTGTCTTTCCATGTAACAGTTTTCAAATTAAAAAAAGTCAGAAAAGTCAGATGACTCCCCTGGAATTCATGGGATATGCAGCCATGTAAACTGAGAGCAGAATTTAGTGAAATAAGTTGAGTCAGTGCCAGCAGTAATAATTTTCTGTGCTATGTTATTTTGGGATTAGTCTCATAAAGACATGAGGTTTGTACAGAGTAAGTATTCAAATCTTTCTTTGTGGTGTTACTTTCATCATCCTAAGAAGTATAGTTTGTTGAAAAAAACTCATAAAATATATAAAAAAAGCCCAAATCTGACCTTTTTTAGTAATTTTTTTTTAGTAAAGCAATATAATATAGACTTAGTAAATACATATTTATAAATCAGTTATCACTCAGCTAGTTATACACACTTGTATTTTAAGATATAAGCTACTTTTTTCTTCACCTTTTTTAAAAATACTACTCATAAAAGATTTTCATGTGTGCTTTTCCCACGTTTTTCTTTTGGGATCAATAGTGCCCTGAGGCTTACTATGCTCAATTGGTCTTTCTTGCTGGAGGTTACTGCAGGTCCTAGAGACCATCTCTCTGAAGTGGGAACAAAGGCGATACTTGAGCATATCCTTTCTAATTGAAACAAAACAGTGGGAAAGAAAATTCCAGACTCTGGGACTGGGGTGAGAGGTTGGAGTGTAGGAAGAGTGTAAACTTCTCTTTCTACTTTTTGATACACAGACCAGAGATAAATAAAGAGCAGCTATTGTCCAACAGATGTACTCTGAGCTAAGCCTTTATCAATCCAATCATCATTGCATTAATGAAGTGGGATAAAGAGTTTGCCCTGCAAAAAGTGACATAAGTCCTACCCTTTTCCCAGCTCCCTAATAATTTCCTTCCTTGATTTTCTTTTATTGCACCGTCCCTATTATTAGATGCCAAAAGTTCAGAGGATTTGGCAGACTGCTGCTATCATGTGGCAACCCCCTTTGGTGCGCAGTAGATATGTTGTGGGTTTACATTGTGTATCTCCTTTCCACATGCTTGAATCAGAGGACTCTTTTCATCCCGTACAATGCTGAAACATTGCCACAAAAACTGCAGCTGGAGCTGTAAAGAACACCATAGGCTTGAAGGCCAGGCTTCAGAGCAACTTTATTGGACAACAAGGCAAAATTTTAAAAAGAAAGGAAGAAAAAAAGACAACAAGCACAGCAAGCTTTTTTCTTCCATTTACCAAAAGCTGAGTTTCCAAGTGAGGCTGCAGATTTCACTTACTTGCGGGTTGTAATAGTTTGCCAACTGCAAGCACCTTTAATACCTCCAATGTGACTATTAGGAGTTTTATTCAGAATATGTCAGATTCTATTATTGTACGAGAAGATGAAATCAGCTGTTCTCCAGACCCTGCATGGAGGGATGATTCGACTATTTGCAGCAAAGTGACAAATCACATCCATTAACTCTAAAACCTTCAAGTGAGGGATCTTCCATCTTACACTATATCTATTTTAAAAAAAGGAAGCAATAAAAGAAAGCATTAGGAAAACGGTAAAAACAATTCTTATATTTAGTAATAGAAGTACTTAAAAAGTTCAGGGCAGCAAGAGTGTTTAAATCCTTTTCTGAAATACAAGGAATGTATTTGTACTTTAAATGAGGTTGGTAGACAAATCCAGCTGTGGGCATGAATAGATTCTCATTTATTCTATTATCATCTGGAGAACAAGATATTTTGTGTCAGAAGTAATTTCATATATGACTGGAATCCTCTATTTTCCTCTCAATTAGGAATTTAATCTTTCTCAAGCTTAAGAATAAATCTTTCTGCAGCCTTGTTATACTGGAAGAGGATTTTTGGGCAATTGCCTTCAGCCTTTCTCCTGAGTTTCACTCTTTCTGGAGGAAACAGCCACATAGAGAGAAACTACGAACCTGAGTACAGACTGAAGGTGTACAAAGTCATATTTTAAGAAGAGAAGCCTAAATTAAAATATAATGCCATAATAAAGTTATAATACAATGTAAAAAATTGCTTCTGAGCTCTCCCAGTGATTGAATCAACTTGACTCAGCAAAATCTTAAGTGTCATGGGCATTTGACCCTGGCAAATATTCCTGCAATGGAAATTAGTATGTCAGATCTATTTTTGAGATGTTTGTGTCATAGAACTCAATTGTACTGCTATAAGTGTCCCATAAAGAGAAGACCTGGGTAGATAAAAACTGAACAGGCTTAATTCTTCCTGATTTTTTCTGAATCCTGTTTATGCTGGGGATAAGCAGAACTTCCTGCTGTACGAACTTTTACAAAATATTCACTTTTAACTCCTGTCACAGTTAAAATACAGTTTAATTTCAGCAGTAAATGTTTCTCGCTTTTTCCTTTAAATAGAAATTTGTTTGAGAGCCCAAGTCTGCAATGTGCTGGTAGCCTTCAACCCTCTTTGGAGTTGAGAGAAGTCTCACTTTGGAGGACTGGAGTCAGAAGAGCTGAACATAAGCTCTGGAAGGACAGTCAAAGAAGATGGTGGGGTGGACTTTAACCTTTATTAAATCAATATTGTCCTTTACAGCGTCATGACTGAGATCAGAATCTGGCCCGCAGGCTAAGGAAAACATGGTCTCTTATGCTGGGAGCTGCTGGGCCAGAGTGAAGTTTTTAACACAAGCAATAGAAGGAAGAAACCAAGAGAAAACGTAACTGCTGGGATTAAAAAGATTTTAAAAAGGGCTACAAGAGTCCGTGGAGTAGAGAGATGTCAAGATAAAGCCAAATGTGCCCCAGTGCTGCCTCCTGTAATATGAGGTGACTGGGTAATGGGTGGGGGTCTCGAGTCTGACTGAAGATGTGCCTGAAGAAGCTGGACCTGAAACATTTTCACAGTAGAAGAGGATCCTACCCAAGAAGGAAAACCCTATGGACCTTACTTTGTTCCCCTTAGTTACCAGAACAGAGATGCAAAGGATGATGTGACCCTTCTCCTCACACCTAGCGGTGCCTTGTTTCTGATGGTTGAAATACAATTATTAAAGTGGATTTTCTCCTCTCTTTCCCTAGAGAGATCTGGGGAGTAGCTTCTGAGCTGATGAAAGAAATGCAGACTGTTATTCACAAAAGAGCTGAAGAACATCAGGGTACCACCTGTAGAATACTGAACCAGCAGAATGCCATAAAAAAACACTGAAGGAGATGTGGAGGCACTTTCCAAAGGGAAGTGACTATATTTTATTTTTCTCCTGCTTTAGGAAAAGAAGGAGCTTAAAACTCCAGACTTCTTCACTTCCTCCCCTCAAGTCACTCCAAGGCTCCTAGCCTTGTGGTTAACCTAGGCACCCTGTAGGCAGTGAGGACCAGGCCAGTAGGGTAGCCAAAATCAGTAAGATGTATTAAACAATTATGGATCAGGCTGGAAAAAAAAAAATAGGAGAATAGTTAAAATGTGATGGAGTCTTAAGGAGACCAGTAAGAATTACGAGTGCATGACCCAAAGAGCTCCTTGCCCTGGCCTGAGGTACCAGCAGAATAGCACAATTTATATTTTCAGCTGCTGACAGGGGCCAGTTGAGATATTCTGCCCGTTATGCTGCAGAAAGCAACCTACCACATAAACCTGCTGAAATTACAGTGGATGAAGTGAAGTTCACTGTCCTGACGTGCCATGCCTGGGTTTACAGCCTTTCTCAGCTCCAGCAGGTAGTGGGGCTGGGGGAGGATTTAATTCCTGAGTGACAGCCAAAAGCCAGTGCCTAACTCCAGGCTTGAAGGCAGGTTTCTCAGGCCCCCTGGGGCAGGCAGACCACAAATCTCGTGCCCTGGGAAGCAGGGCTGGGAGGGAGCTGTGAGAGTGTCACGTCGCCTCATGCCGCCGGTGTACAGCTCGGAGGGAGAGGGAACCGGGAGTGTGAAATCTGGGCATCACGGTTGCAAATCTGATTCTGCAGCCCTGTCTTAGGCAGAGTGAGAAAAATAAGCATCAAGTAGGAATAAATGCCCTTTCAACTGACATGCCATAACTGGAGAGGAGGAACATGTAGTATATGCAGAGCAGGCTCATGCAGCATCGTTAGCCTTAATGAAGGGATACTGACCACCAGCCAGCTGTGTGGCTTTGGCCTCATGGGAGAGCACGGTCCTGGCAGGCACTTTGGTTTCTGGGTTACGCAGACCCTCGGGACCCCAGGGGCAGGCTGGGCTACAGCATCCATCAGAGCTGGAGCCGGAGCCGGAGCCGGAGCCGGAGCCTTCCTCCTGCCTCTGGGCAGGACACAGCCGGTGTTAGCAATCCGGTCACTGTCCTGCAGGGAGAATCTACGGGCCCCAAAAGTCATATGTAAGCCATTGCCAGAGTACCTCTCGCTTTGGGAAAGAAAGAGGTATGATGGTTGGGGTACCTGGGGAGGAATAGGCAAACAAAACCACTAACTGACAAAATCTAAACTGACTTAAAAGTACCAACAATTGAGAACCAGGTCTGATCTTTCCTGGATCATAATGCGTATATTTCAGAATTTAAAAATCTAATATATATATCAGTGGCCATCTAAAAAATTACATTTTTCTTTGTCATAGAGTAGCTTTTACTAAAATATAAAAATTCTTTAAACTGTTTTTCAAGTTAACTGTGCAATCAGTTACTGCTTACTGGGTGAAAGGGTCAAGGAAAACATGAAGTTAGTGGGATAAAAAGGACTATTCCTTATAGGAGACAATTGCAAGATCAGGTCTTGAACTGTTGCTGTAAGAAGAATTGGAATCAGAGGTTGTTATAAATGCTGAATTTCAGAGTGATCCTTCAGAACAGCCGAGGTGCAATGGCATAGATTAAAGATGTAGATTCAACCCTTGATCCACCAGGTATTATAAAGGCTATTGGTTTCATGTGAGTGAAATACTAAATACTGAGGCTAAATAACAACAGGAGTTTGCATTCTTTTAAATTGCATTAAATGGAGTTGAGAACAGATTCTGGGGCACTGAATTTACAAAGAATTTACTAAGAATTTACTAAGGGGAAGATTTAAAAAATAATCCAGTTATTTTGGATTTTCACTAAGTCATACTTGTTATTTGAATTCACTGGCAGGATGAGACACACAGAAAAAGCCCTTAGTTTTCAGAAGAAAATTTATCCTGTCAATGCACAAGAGTAAAAAGATCCATGGAGCGAGGATTTCTAAATACCACGGTAAATCCGCTGAGATTTTAATAAATATATTAAATATTGGACCTGAAAGACCCACACAAAGCTTGTGTTGTAAAAATTTTCAATAAATTTTCTCTCAGAAAAATTTTAGTTCACCTTGATAAAAAGTTAAACATAGAGAACTGCATTAAAGTCAGGAAAAAGAAAACAAAATTATAGAATTAGTTACTCTGTGAAGTGTGCTGTAACAGATAAAGAGGCAATGCCAGTGACTATCTGAGTGTCTATCAAAACCCTCCAAAGAGCCCAGAATAAAGACCCAACCTAAACAATTTCTGGAAATTGAAATTCCCTTGTATAATGATCTTACTTGCCATCAGACTCTACAGAAGTTCAGCCAAAGAAATAGTAGATTCTGATGTTTATAATGCACCATATCTCTTTGACTTCACTATGAATTAGTTCTCATTTTTTACTTTCAGAGCAAGTCAGCTCAGCTATGCTCAGACAGTAATGAGAAACATATTGAGGGCAAAAACTGCATGAATTTAACAAGCGTAGGATCTATCATCTAAGCAGTTTGGAGCCCTGAATTAAAACCAAGTTCAGAACATCATATAAAATTTCCTTGATTTATTTGAACTCTATTATTATTAGAGCAATGTGGAGGCAAAAGCTCCACTAGTCACCCATTTATAGAAACATTAACAGAGAATTAATTGGAATCAGGGACTTTCTGAGCCTGAATGGTAGAAGGAAGAGTCTAGAGTCTCGCGTGCTGGAGCACGGGAGTTTGGGAACAGCCTGTGCGGGACAGAAACAGCAGCTGAGGATGAAATGAAGGAGATGGAGGAGAGACAGAAGGACTGGAGAAGGAATTTCTCAGAACAAAGCCAGAGGAAGTGGTTAGGTTAGTAGGTGTCATGGTTTAACCCCAGCCACCAACATAAGGCCCACACAGCCGCTCGCTCCCTAGGCCGGCAGGATGGGGGAGAGAATCGGAAGAGTGAAAGTGAGAAAACTCGTCGGCTGAGATAAAGACAGTTCGATAGGTAAAGTGAAAGCCGCACATGCAAGCAAAGCAAGACAAGGAATTCATTCACCACTTCCCATGGGCAGGCAGGTGTTCAGCCATCTCCAGGAAAGCAGGGCTCCATCACGTGTAACGGTGACTTGGGGAGACAAACGCCATCACTCTGAAAGTCCTCCCCTTCCTCCTTCTTCTCCCAGCTTTATATGCTGAGCATGACATCATATGGTATGGAATATCCCTTTGGTCAGCTGGGGTCAGCTGTCCCAGCTGTGTCCCCTCCCAACTCCTTGTGCACCCCCAGCCTCCTCGCTGGTGGGGTGGGGTGAGAAGCAGAAAAGGCTTCAGTCACCTTTTCTACAAGAAGATGGTCCCAAGTAAAACCTCTCCTGACGGTCACCAAGAGGTAGGCCTGGGAGATTTCCAGCCAAACCAAATCTCCCTCAAACTGTTGCACTGGCTGGTAGGTCACAGGTGTGTTCCACAGTGATGGTTTCAGTAAGGGTCTTTCTGGTTCATTTTTTGTTAAAATCCAGCCTGGTCCCTTTGAAATCACCATGACTTTTCTGCCTTTGGGTTTTGAAGACACGAGGTGAGAACAGCAATTGCCTCAGGTTTGTTCCCTTTCCTCAGACACTGCTGGGCACAGAGCTATGCAAAAGGAGATGGTTTTGGTTTGTGATCTTGTCAGAGCTGCTTCCTTGGGTCCATCGCACCCTTCCCCACACAGTTAGTCCCGATCGCCCTTCTAGGAGGGGAGAATTCATGGAGTATGGTGACCAAATGCACGTAGAGCGCAACATATGCAAAGCCAAATCATTCCTCAGTGCAGCCTCCCTGACGAAACAGGATCATCTGTGTGCCAGTAGACATTTTAGGTCAAATCCTGGCCTTGCTGAAATAACAAAATCCCCGGTGAATTCACGAAGCTGGAATTTTTCATCCTCATGTTCTCTTATGGGAGCATTATACAAGGAGAATTAATTTACTGCTACAGAGGTCAGAGTAGGTCTCAGTATAATACAAGTTAAAATTAATAAATAAAAGGGATAGGAAATATTCTTTTTTTTTTCCCCTTATGTTTTTTAACTGATCTGGCAATTTAATAAAACAGTTCATTTTGATTTAAGAAAATAATCTTTTCTAAATAACAGCTCATCTCATTTTTTAATAATAAATGGGGTAATTTACTGTCAGAAGACACTAAAAATACACTACAAACACTGTCAAATAGAATGACCCAAATCTCCAGAAGTCTGGAAACTGTTGTTAGCATACAAGGCTATGTTCATTAAAGTATTTTTTTATACTCGCCTGGAGTACTAGCGTATATAATACTTATCCATGGAACAATAAAGAATTTAGTTAACAACTTCTGTTAAATTGAAACAATGTGCATATAAAAAATTGCTCACTCAGTCAAAGAAATACAAACGTCCACTTCCAGAAACTGACAGTTGAGTCATACTTGGAGTTTAAAGCTTGGAAAATGTTCCAGGCACCTTTATCTGCAATGCTATTCTTTGCTAATAGCTCAGCTCTGTTTTACCTCAGCAGATCCACTCAGGGTGAAGAACTGATTGCCACTGATTTTCATTACCTATAGTATACGTGAAGCAAGGGAGTACTGAACATGAACAGCATCAGCAGAATCGGATCAGTATTTGAAAACACAAGGGTGAAAAGTATGGAAACTTTTGTTACCACATGCAGCATATTTTGCCATTTCATCATAGGCAGCTGTACGTCCTTTTTTTCCTCACTTTTCTTTGAAAAATTTGGTAAAAATACAAATAGAGTATGGAAAAATCCTTTCTTGTCTATCTCCCATTAAAACAACAAGCTCTTGAAAAAGAATAATTAAAAGACACCTGAGAGTGTAAAAAAGTTAAAAGGGAAATTTTGTCAGGGTAGATCAAATACTGTTGCATCTTGCTTCATGTAAAAGATCTGTAGCCTGTCAGTGAGAGCTGCTGTCTTTCAGGTTGCAGCCCTCTGTTGTCCTATCCCTCAGGCAGGCTTTGGTTCATAACTAACATCTTAGGACACTGTTTGGCAAAAATTAATACTATATAATCTCTTGCTATTAATAGCACTTGCTATCTTGCTATCTCATTGATTCCAGCCTATGATGATATTTACATATATTTCTCTATGACTATCAAATCACTGAAAAGAGTGACCATCTCACAAAGAGCTGCAAGCCCGACTTTCAAGAGACACCCAATCACTTCTGACAAGCCATTGCCTCCCATGCTTTTTAATCCATTCCAGAAGAGTTGTTTCTTCCACAAAAATGCAATGGTAACATTGACGGTTGACAACAAGAAACAGAAAATCTAGTGGTGTCTTCTTCGCTCGCCTATTCTGTGTCTTCTGAAGACAATAAACTTTTGCAGGAG